>NC_088202.1:12857627-13219149 GCF_037126465.1 Ornithodoros turicata
TAAGTTGTATTAATTTTTAATTACATTAATCAGTCGCGTCTTGCCCCGCGCATGTCATGCGATGCATTAATTTTTCTGTTCTGTGCATACATCAGTGCCCATATTTTGCATACATCTAGATGAATGAATAAAGGAAGAGGATGTGAACTTACTTTGACAGAATTAGCCTGCGAAACGCTGCCGCACAGATGACAAGAAAAAGGATTACAGAAAATCGCGACTTATTGGCGGGTCTTTACATTGCAGAAGTAAACATCTTTTTTTTTTTTTTTTTTTCAACGCATACACCAATCCGTACGATTTTCACGTGCAATAAAGCGGACATGTAGAGCCACGTATGAGTAAAGTTTCAAGCGCATGGAGCAACGCGTCTCCGAGACAGGCGGCGTCGAGCGCGAAACGTCGATGTCTTGCCTCGTGTCTCATCTTGCCCCACCTTACCCTACGTTGAGCTATCTCGGCAGGCGAACTATTAGGAATACTAAACGTGTTTCAAGTACGCGAGGCAAAGGTAGCTGACCGTCTTATATTTTTGCAACGGCGTAAGGGAGGAAGAGCAAGACTGCATTGTATTGAAATTTTGAGTTTCCAACTGTCACGCTTTCCCGGAAAGTGAGGAACAGAAATAAAGTCAGCTCGGTGACACAGACAAATGCTTCAACGCTATTTCGTACAAGCCATCAGAGCGAGAGGTTCCATACGAGCTTTTCTTTTTATCGATTTAGCTTCCTATACTCACACCATCTTATGGAGGAACCTGAATTTCTAAGGCCAGGTTCTCTGGAGCTATACGTGACTCCTGCTCTGCTTTATTTTTAATCTTTAATTTTTCTCTCCTTTAGTATCAGTTCACTCTGACAGGTGATTAATGACCTACGGTGTCAGTGCCAATTGGTTGACTGAATGACGGAGCAAATCATTCGCAATGCGAATCTTCTGATGCACATCGTTAAATACCACCTAGAATTTTGCTGATCAGCCCGCAGATTCTCTGTTTTTTTTCACGTGGGGATTTACACCTGTCGCCCACGCCACTATTGATCTCACCCCTTCCCCGCCCTATAATTTTTCAAAGGTTCATAAATCGTTTCGCACAAGAGCCACGGCTGGTAGGCACTGAAGATGGCTACAAAGAGTGTGTGCCCAGAAAACCCCCAGCAGGCACAATCCAGGCTTTATACGTTTTACGACCAGCATACAAACGCAATATTGCTTGTAAAGGAAGCGAGGATGCAAGAGTCTCCCTGGCCCCACCTGGCCCATGGAAGTTGATACAAGACAAGATCTTCATCTATCAAAAAGAGCCTCAGCACTGCATTTGCATGCAGAACCGGAGGATCTACGCCAACGCTAGCTATATCTCATACATACAAACCGCTTCCTTCAGCATAGACCAAACATGCGTATGTCTCTGTTGAACAATCCTGTATTGTTTGGAAGGTCGTAATGAACCCTCCTTGACCCAACGGGAGCTAGTGATCTGTGACACGGCCACTGCCATAAAAGACCCACCGTAGACGAGAATAACACTCCGTACTGATTTACAGGCGCCGATTGTTCCAGCAAGCGGGCTGCTGCATCAGAATCGTATGAGCCGTTTGCGAAGGACGACTCCAAGGACGCATGTAAGGTTCCTGCAGGAGACCAGACGTCGTCTACGTGGATACGAGTCAAGTGCGAAGGGTAACTAAGAATACTGTAGTGATGAGGGTCCTTGCCTTTGCATGTATGTTTCTATCACCGCAGGTAAGCAACAGCCAAGGAATCGGTAGAAAGGAGGTCCTTGCATGATAATACGGCTCACGGCACTTCTGTGAAGTACAAGAAGCAGCGCAACTCGGATGTTTCTGCTCTTGCATGTTGATGCATTGCATTTAGGCACGAATTACAGACAACTCGTCGAACGCTGGGGATATGCGTTTGATTTTTTTCTGCCAAAGGTACGTTTCGATGTTTTTGTTGATCCCATCACTTTTGTAAAATTGCATAATCATCATCCAGAAACGGGTGAACAGCCAAAATTCAGGTTTACGGCAAATTATGCTGTCGATCATGTTCTCGATTAGAAAGTTCTGCCGACCACCAATCAAATCGATTTTCCTTTCCCTGTTTATATTATGGCGATACAGAGCATCCCACACACTTTTTTTTTTTCATGTTTGTTGTCGTTCAACATGGATCAAATCGACTCGAGTATGTGGCAGAGACGAATCTCTGAGGTCCTGTTCCTTATAACGTTATGTCGCGAGATGAAACTTTGAATGACAGATTGTTTTCCGCAGGCAGAACCCCCAGCTATTCGTATCGATCGCACAGTTGCTGTTTCTCTTCTTAGACGGGAGCTTTCATAATGAAAACCACCTCGCTCATCTGCAAGAGCTTATATATGTGAAACTCACCTCACCCTTGTCGTTGTCTAAATCCTTCGCCGCGTCAGAGCGTGATCCCTCGATGATGAATGCACACCGGAAGCTTTTCTGTTATACCTTCAAGCAGCCACTCGTCTGCTCGAGGTTAGCGCTCCCGTGACCACCTGTGATATAAGGAAATCGGCAAGTTTATTACAGATGCATGTCAATATAAAGGTTCGCGTCAGACACAATGCAGGCGATCAGGAAATTTTAACTATTGGTACAAAACTGGGATCGGTTGGTGCGGTTTCATTGGTAAAAAACAATATGGTGGCGCTCCTGAAGAGGACTGAGTATTCCAGTTCTCGTAATTGGAAGAGAAAAAGAAATATAAATAACAGAACAATGAAAAGAAGCCAGAAACAACATTCATTGTTATAACACCAATTGGTGTCCATAAAAATAAAAAAAATAGAGGTCGTAGAAAGGTACCCATGCTGCTTTGCGTGAAACCGGCCTCGGTGGGTCAGTTGCTAGGGCGTCCGCCTACTAATCGATCACAATGTGACGGGTTCGAACCCGGCCGAGGTTGCCAGCAATTTGGGGCAAGGTATACAAGTAACTTGGACGCGTCGTCTTTGGCGAGGGACGTTAAATACAGCACCGTCTGCTGAACTTTCGGAGCACGTTCAAAAAAGCCCTCAGTGGGGGAATTAACCCACACATCGTCCACTTTGTCGTCGTTCATGGCCGTAGTTGTGTCGCGACGTAAAGCCAGGAATTATTATTTTATGCTTTGTGTGAAACTCCTAAGAAGTCGTATATAGCGCGTCGTAGCCATAGCAACATGGAAAGAAATCCAAAAGACAGTTTTGGAAATGCTCACGAATGAAATGCAAGAATGCTTTCTTACGCGATAAGCTTAAATCAAATTCACGGGGTAAGGCATTGTATAGTTGGTGGTACCGTTTCGTGTTTCAACGCCGTTGTGCGATGGAAGCTCGAAGGAATGCCCACAAAACGAATGTCATTGCGACGTATGCAACAATGTAGTGTACAATGATTCAAGAAAGTGTGGTCCCCCCTCCCTTAATTTGCTCCCGATTTTATTTAGCTGCCTGCTAATTTTGGCAGTGTAGCGTGAAATATCCTTAAACCTGAGTTGGTTGTATCCCAGTTTCTCTTCTTTTTCTTTCTTCTTCTTCTTCTTTTTTCCTTTCGGCAAACGCCTATTGATTATCGAGCGTGGGATTTTTTCCTCATGTATCTCACTTCTACCTCGCTGTCTGCGATCGACTATAAAAAGGCCAACAGTTATATAATTTGAACCGGTTCGAGATTAATCTAATACTACTACATTCAAGTGACGGGGGAGGGGGGAAAGAAAAAGGGGTGGAGTCGACTCATATCTATGCGTAGCTCAAGCCGATAATGATGCGGAACCCAGGGGAGACGCGTTAAAACGACCAAAAAGGCAGAACGGAAACCTGATTGCCGTGTTCTTATTTGACAGTGTTTTGTGTCACGTTCACTGAGAATTTCAGATTTACAGGAACTCGCACACATATGTACGGATGATGGTGGTTACTGTGAAGTTTACAGGAAATATTCTAAGCGGCACAGCGAAACAATAATATCACAAACACCTCGTATTACTTCCCGCAACGACTGAAGAAATTAGTGTTTACCGGCCGTACAGAACGCAGTGGTTGCGCGAAAGCCTAAATCCGCCATACAGGCGTTGCCCCCAGGCGGGAACATGAGGCATTAGTGGTGTCGTTCAACGTGAGCTCCTAGCGCCATCTGAGAGCTTTGGCTGTAAGTGAAGCGGTATATTAATTTTTGTGCTCTCCTTTTCTTGCAGGACAACGAGCAACGTTTGTGCAGTTAAAAGAAGAGAATACATCATGTGAGAAAATTAAGTCTGCACACGGACAAATAGAGAAGAATGCGTTAGGTCATCAATAAAAAAACATTAAACAGGAAGAAAAAAAAAACAGAATTCATTGTCTTCTCCTGTCGCCATGCCAGTGTTGCAATCTCAAAAGAGTTATCTATTCGATAACCTGACCACTCGGTACGTCACAATTCTCTCTCAATTGCACTCAGTTTCTTTAGAAAATTTAAATTGAAAATTACGGGCAAGACTCTGTCGAAAGGGTCACCAACTGCGCATTGTTCGCGAAGTACGGCAAAACTACATTGCATGCGGACAACACTGAGTGTACAACGGCTACGTAATCATTAGTAGCACAGGATAAGTTAGTCGCTACACTATCATTGTTGCTTGACGAATTGGGGATTATTTAGCACCAGACGTCACCCCGAGCCCTTTTATATCAGTTTTGCTAGGGAACTAAAAATATGAAGCGCGACCTGTTCACAAGCCACGAGCTGTTATAAAACGTCGTCAACGTAAACTGCCTGTCTGCTGCTTTGCGATACCTTTAAAGCATTCTTTATTTAGTTGGAGCTGGTAGAGCAAGCGTAGTAGCGTGCAAAGAAAATGTCTCTAATATACATACGCGGCTACACAGGAAAAGTACCGGTACACCGCGCAGCATTGAACCAAAGTTGCCTGAATCAGAATCAATTTGTGATTTACACATTCGTTCCAGAACATGCGTGTCCTACGCAATCCATGTAGAATATATGCATAATTCAATAGAAAGCGCGTTGTTTTCAATATTGTGGCTACGGTCACCTAAACAGAAAAAAAAAGTGGGAGAAAGTCGCTTTGTATGATTGGATCACACATTAGGTATGTTCAGGCTCCATACGATTTACCATGCGTTTTTTAAATTCGTTCAGCTCCGCGAGGAATTGTTGATTCTTCGTGAATATGCCTTGGGTGGTAGATTATGGTGATTGCTAGTGCTTAGTGGGGCTAGAGTAGAGCTACGTGCCATGCCGTTGTGACTGCAATCTGGCGGCTTTACACAGCGGCACATCGATTTCGGAACCCAGTCAAATCAATGAAATTCCTGCAAAAATTAGAAAAAAACTGGTTCTTCAACTTTTCCTCTACGAAGAGCTGTCTCACCTATGCTTGTGCGAATCGTGAGGTGGTGAAACTCTGCTCCTCACTGCAGCTTGTCTGGCGCCTGCGACTTTCCGGGGAGAAGGAGTCTCCGGGGACTCTACGGAGTAAGGTGCACGACGAATAGTAGTAGATCGTAGTACAAGGCGATATGACATAGCGGCCAGGGGCTCTAAATGCGCTCTAAAAGATAAGTGAGGGTGGTCTCTCACAGTGTTGGAGTATATTGGGCTCATCTGGATGCTCCCCGAATGGGACACGAAGCGTATACGGCATATATTGCTCATCTCGAGCATCCAGGCGCCGCCAAACGCCGCCACACGTGCAAGGGTGGCGCGCCGCCGACCATTTCGGTCAAGCGCCGCCGTCGCCGCCAAAAAAATCTGCCTGGCTCCTAGCTCTAGGCTAGAGGATCTTTTCTACAGCGCTCACTATATGGCAAAAAATATCCCATTTGCCGCTTCATTCAATTTCTTGATAGCTCATAAAAAAAAGCCACCTCAAACGAGAAAGGTATAGCGAAAACCTATGCATCTTTTTCACATCTCAATACATCAGTATTCCGTACGTTGAGCCATCTGTCTCCTTTACGATAAGCTATGGTAGACCACAAGAGATTTGGGTTTCAAGCTAGACGCAAGGTTTGGCATCGTCACGTAACAGGGTAGCAACACAATCCCTTGTCCAGCGTGGTTTGAGAAACAAGAAGGGTTGGAGGGTGCAAGACCAACCGCAATACAGTTGAGGCGCAATCTCATAAAATGAGTTCATTCAGTACCGTAAGCCCTAGTGGCGTAGTGTATTTATTGATTTATTTTACATACTGCGAGCCTTCTTGGCTCTAGCAGGGGTGGAACATAATACAAATACATTAGGAATACAACATATAAACACGACATCAACAAATGTTAGAATAACCAACGTTGACCGCTAAATAACACTGTCCCAAATTAACAGCACGCATGCTCAAGCTCACCAGCAAATTCACCTGACTGCATCACACTTGATGGCAGTAAGTTCCATTCAGCCATTGTTCTGGGAAAGAAACTACTCTCATGTGCGTTGGTCTTCGCAAAGATGGGCGCCAGCAAATGTTCCTGGTTACTATGCCGCGTCCTCCTGGTCGCAACGGCCTTAAAAAAACCTGGCTTCACTAGCCTTTCTTTCCCTGAAAGGCAGTTGTATAAAAATACTACACGAGTTATTTTCCGGCGTACCTCTAAGGTAGGAATATTGTTTTGACGCATTAACAGGGAAGGGGAATCTTGTCTTCCATATTTCCTATAAATAAATCTAACACATTTTCTCTGCACACATTCAAGTCGTAAAATATCTTTTCTAACACGGGGGTCCCATGTAAATGATGCATACTCGAGCCTTGATTTTACACACGCGTTACATGACGACATCCTAGTACTTAGTGGAGTGTCTTTCAATTTCCTTTTAATAGACCATAACTTCCTTAACGCTGAGCCACATATGTTCTTGATATGGTCTCAATATGGAGCCTTGAGGACTCTAACGTCACAGTTTTCGTCCCAATCACGCTCATAGTTTTTCAAAGTTAAAATTTAAAATTGCGGGCAACATTGTGCCGAAGTAGACACCAATTTCGCGTTGTCCATCAAGTACGGCGGTGAAACTGCATATGGCATGCACATCACACTGGGTCTAACGAGGCGACGTCTGCCTGCGTCGCGCCGTGTGGAAACTAACAGAAATCACAAGAAGAAAGCGCCAGTGTTGCCCGCTAAAATGAGGATTGTTTCACACCAGACGTCGCTCTGACCGAGTTTATCGCAATTTTCACAATTTCAATCTTATTTTTCTAGGGCGGCGTAAGCAACAAGCATTTACATGAAATATTTACGATTTATTGATAGGTTGATTGATTCATTTATGATTTATTAAACCTGAAACAAATTAGAGTTGGGCTGAATCATGGCTTCACGCACCGGCTATGCTGTAAAGATGTAAAGGGTATAGGAATTTCCACTGTTGCAGTTGTATCAAACACGGAGTACTTTTGATTGATAGACAACCTGTGAGGGGCAAAGTGGAAAGTCGCCACTGTTTTTGTTATCACTAACCGCGACTATAGATATCTTAACAAAAATTGATATTTATTCGTGACGTGTCCCTGTATGGACTGACGGACTGATAACAAATGGCCTCGAACTTGAATGGACTGTGGCCTACAAGACCTCAACAACATTTTACCGCTACTCATTAAGTACTTTCCCAAAAAAGTTTTTTTTTTATTTTCTCTGCAAGAGAGTACACACTTTCCACTTCGCCCCTCAATAGACGTCTCCTTGTTTGTAAACAAATCGCGTCATATTGTTCGACACCGCCACCAATTTGGTAGAGTTGAACTACACTCGAAGGTAGGGGCGAACAAGGTAGCGCCCGAAAGCCACGGTCTTGAGCTGATCATGGTGATCCCTGAAAGGGACGCGACCTTCGGTCCTACTTTCTTTCAATAGGAGGCAGCAAGCAATTGTGCCCATTCGTGGAACCCAGCCCTCCCCTTCTGATTTGTTTCGGTTTCAGTATGTCTACCAACGTCATGATGACGTTTCTCGGGTAGAGGTCTATATTTTCCACTTTGCCCTCCCCATGGGGCAAAGTGAGAAATTTTGGTTACTTTGTAACATACTTTTTTATAACATATACCTATCGTAATATTATGTTATCCTTATAGTATCGTTTGCGATAATAAAACGCGCTATAGCACACTAATGGTGTCTTGCCACAAGATCAGCGTATCTTCAAGTGTAGAATTTTTCGTGCCCATGCGCATTAACATGCTAAAAAAAATATTGATCGTTATAGTATAACCGCTTTACCCCACCTTCCCTACTTATTAAGTATCGCGCGAACTAACCGAAGCAGCACAACATCTAAACCTAATATTGGCTCCGTGTTTGCAAAACGGGTTAATATTGATCCAGTACTGGGCGAATGTTCAGCCAATATTGGGCAATGATATTGTGCTGCTTTCGAAGTAGTAGAATGTTTCGCACGCGGAAGCATTTCAGAATGCAGAAGCTTGAGCACAGCATTTAAAAATACGCCCGTCCTTTTTAGCTGCTTATGTGGATGTTCTACGATGGTGCTTGCGGCCGTTGTACATAAACATGGAGATGAAGACCTGCTACTCCAGAGCAATTTACAGCACTCGAATAACGTCTTAAAATGAGGTCTCCACCTCTAGAGGAAGAAATCATACACACTGACGATGCGCACTTTGATCACTTGGATATCGGCTTTTCTGTTATTATGCTACGTCGTTATACCACATGAATTGCTATCGTACCATCGGGGTGCTTGACCGACAACGCCGAAACGGCTACAGCGAATGTGTCGTTCTTTGCTACTTTCGATTGGTCATTCTGTGAGTGGTCATCGACTGCTTTCTGTGTCCTGCTTAATCTAACCGTTGCATCCTGTCATTTATGCTCATTTAATACCCTTTATCATCCGTGAAGGACGTTTTATTGCATTAGTCCTTCATCCTTTCCACTTCTCGTCAGCCAGTATTTCGTTTCACAACCCTTCCAGACCACATGACTGATTCTATTCATTATCGCTATCATCAGTGATTGTTTCCCACGACGAGCTAAGCACATATCTAGTGCAGACGCTGTTACAGGATTCTGGAGGACAATATAACGGATATTATGATGTAACGTCCCGGGAGTTGCAAAACAGGATGCAACGACACCGTGGGGAATAAAATACTGCTGCCTTAGGTTTCAGTCGCGAAATGCATGTGCCAGCTAGTGAGAAGTGTAAACAGTGTCCATCTCTTGTCGAGGGTGTGCAGTCTTTCAGATGGGAGGTAGAACGCACTTTCTGGACAAGGCACGAACGTGAGTATGCTATGCAAGCAGACAACAGAGCAAAGACAGTATTTTTTATTCCGTGTTAGCACCGCGAAGCAACTGTGGCTATGGGCCTGTTTCTCTGGGCCAGGTGGCGCGAGTGAGCACCAACGTCAGCGCCCCAAATTATGCAACACTCAGTAGTTTAGCAGACGACGCGGCACTTTCAAATACACGGCCTCGAGTTGTTCGCACTTTTCAAGAAGGACCGCTTTTTCTGTGGATTTCCGACAGGTTTTGTAGCTTTCCTTGGCACCATACCGTTTGAAACACCATGCAAAATCCGCTGATGAAACTACCTACTGTTGGGATCCGTGGCCGTTTGGGCCCGAAATGGCGCAGTGCAAACTTAACTGCAACAGCCCTATGAGTGGCGTACTGACGTGGACAATGGAGAGAGGACGGCAGGAAAAAGCCGGGGACGGGGGGTTAGTATGCGTCCTGAGCCTACCTAAGGGGGAACTGTGCCGACATTCATCCAGAAAATCTGCCGGAAAACCATGGAAACCCTGAGACAGCACAGCCGGTGGCAGGATTCGAACCCAGCACCTCCAGCGAGCGGAAGCTTCTACTCACTCGGCCAAAGCCGGGGGTTGAGAAAGACTTAACGAACAATCAAGTGATTTATTAGAGCTGAATTCAACGCATCCATGTTGCAATAAATCCTGCTTCCTGAAACAGCAACGTTGCGCCATCTGGTAGCGTCTGTTAAAAGCGCGCATATACTGTGCATGCAGGCCACTTCGCAAATTTCGACTCACTGGTCACCCGTCTTCATGAAACTGTTCTATTCCTTTTTGTTTTTTCTTCGCTATTTGGGTGTTTCAATTTTGACGGCTGATAAATACGTGCATTTCGTTGCTCTTTTCGTCACACTAGGTACGCCAAAGTTAGAATAAGACATATCATCAGTGACGTTAATTCAGTTCAACTCTCTCAGTTTAAGGTCAAACTGGGACGAACGTTACTTTTTTCTTGCTCTTTTTTTGCGTCCGTGCAAAGCGGACGCGAAAACCGCCACGTTCGCGTGAATGCGCGTCCGTTTGCACCCGCCCTACAGAATGTCTTTTCCGCAAAAACGGGTCTTGCGCCGTGTTTCTCAGGACGCAGATACGGTCCGTGGGAACAAACAAACAAACTAAAAAACGAATGTGTGAACATATCCGTACACTTTAGATGCACTCCTCAAGCAAGGTTTTCCTCAGACGCTTTCAGACATATGTCGGCACAGTTCCCTTAGAAGTCAGCCCAGGACGCACATTCCCCCAGGGCGTCAGTCGTGACGTTGCCCACCTTTGTGAGGCCGACAACGGCAAGCCCTTTCACCACCACCACCACCACCACCCACCACCCACCACCACCTAGCACACCGACGAGAAAAACGTTCGCGTGGGTCCAGCGTTATTCAGTCGTCAACAGAAGAAGAAGAAGAAGATCGTCAGTCATGTTGAATAGAATTTAGGGATGGGACGAATCCGAATCTAAACCCAAGGAAGGTTCCGCAAACCCACGAATCTTAGGAATCTCGAATCTTTCGAATCCTTTCTTAAAAAAGAGTTCGAAAAGCCAGGGAAAGAATAACACCTCTACTGGAAACTGTTTTGAAGCAGAATTTGATACCTTTGTTTGATGAAAAACAAATTAAATAAAAGTTCACTTTCAGGAGAAAGCATAACTATATACTTCTTCAATGTAATTTACGTATTTAACGTGTTGTTCACCGACTACACGAAATACATAAACTCGCGAGTCTGAATTATTTCCATAAAAGTAAGAAACATCCAAAAGCAAAGCCATGTTACTTTTAAACTTGTAATGTAGTTCCTCCATGCACTCTTTCAGTCAAGAGCAGTCCAGATTAGTGTAAAGAAACACAGAAGAAAACACCCGTCGGCCTATGAGGCTTTCGGCGGACTCCGGAGGCGCCAATTTTAAAAAGCAACAAATAAACGTGGTTGGTGGATTCGAAAGATTCGACTCGCCGTTTTGGGCACTTGGATTCGGATTCCCGATTCTGAATCCCTGTCTGAGATTCGAGAATTCGTGGATTTGGCTGAGCCATCCCTATAGCATAGAAATGAAACAGAACTCTAGATTGTAACGCCTACACATGTGTGACAATGTTTGGATAGGTCCTGGACAGAATCTGTTGACGATTGAGCTCGAAATTTCAAAGGAATACAAGACCGAATAGCAACAAGAAGGTGTTCTCCCGACGTCTCCGAATTCGATACCCGATGCGATATGCCTACAGTCCACGTTCCACGTAGCGCAACGGAAAAAAAATGAAAAAGAAAAGAAAAAAGTACTACAACACGGTTATCCTTTTCGTTGGTCGCAGCTAAGAGCAGTGCATTTGATCTGTTTTGTGGAGCAAGAAACAGCACGAAAGGTAGGAAGACTCGAAGTGTTTGAGTTCCATCCATTGTTCACAGCATAAGACATGGTACGAAGTCACGATTCTCATTTGTTACTTTTTTCGCAAGGGTGTCCGCTAGAAAAATGTAGAGTAGTAACAACTTTCATAATAATAACCACAGAAAAGACACCCGTGACGCTTTCAATCCCGGATACAAAAGGAAACGTAACTATATACATATAGCGTCTGCGGAAGAAGTGGTGACTTCATCCATTTCATTCATTTAAGCCGTACGGGCCATTTCTGGGGGTATTACATACGGCGGGAAGTATAAATTGCAAAGAGACATATGTTCTACATGACTGCTATGTGAAATGTTTACTGCACTTAAAGGAACACTAAGGTGACCCCCAAAATTGTTTTCGTTTTTCGGTGCGGGGTGTTTTCCAACGAATAAAATGAGTTTCTGCGAAAGAACGATGAGCATAAGTAACTATACAAAGCGAGCGCGAGGGCTCTGTTCAGCACACCTTTCAAAAATCCTTCCCCTCGTGAAAAGAGCGCATCGCAGAACGAGAGGACGTCATGACGTACGCTACTCCCCTCACGTGACCAGTGACGTACAGCGCCACAGCTCAAGAATGTATAAGCGGCGCGTAGGCTGCAAAGAAAAAACAAAGAAACAAGGCACGGAGCCTGTTCCACGTCACGCGACAAACGTGTCGGCCGTCCGCGGCTGCTTTCTCCGGCCGTTTCTGTAAATTTCATTGCACAGCTATAACGCACAGCAGCGCGGAAATATTTTGCGTGGTGACTCCTGGTGGTCAATTTGACAGACGAGGCAGGATTTCGAGCGACGTTAAATGCCGCGTCATTGCTTCTTTAATTATGGATTCTCCTATATGTCAATGCTACCAGTGATTCGCCAACGCTATAATGCGTTGATGTTTCAAGCGGACTTGTTCTGATCACCAGCACTGTACTCAGTGATGATCATGGTGACCGTCTTTTTCAGCTCTGATCACTTTCTTGCAGCATCATCGTATTTATTATGGTATACTTTCCAGCGGCGTCTTTATGTTAATTACGTTTTGACTTATGGGCCTTCGAGCTGCCTGGCATAAAGAGCTGAACCCAAAAGGTAGAAATAATGTGGAATTGGAGGTTTATGTGTCAGCAAGTAAGATAAATCCCTATGCTGTGACGAGGAAAAATGCTTTATTGTTAATGGATATACAAAGGGGTTAGCATCCAAGCCCCCACGGGTGTGCAGTGTCTGTTAAAAGGCGACTACTGAAAGGCACCCTGGTGGAACACTCAGGGTCGATTCAGATACAGCTGCATCTAGAGCCCATCAACTGGCCAGGGTGCACTACGTGTATTTCACAACATTCGACGCCTTGAGAATGCTCGGCAAAGCACGTGACGATGTATGCAAACGCGTGTGGCCGGCTGGTGCCGGAGCCAAGGCTCCTATCCACCCTACCTTATATTTTCACATATCATCCAGTTTGTCGCATGCAGCTGAATGTTTGATACGTCGTGCTCCGATTGGATGCCGCTCTCGGTGGAGCCTTTTCTTTATAGTCGCAAGGACTGAAAGGTGAGTTCGTCGAGATGCTGTGCAAGTGGAGAAGCAGAAACCACTGAACACGTCTGACGTCCCTAAGACCGCCCGAAATCTTGCAACACCCCCCAAATTGCCTGCCAGAAAGGCAAAAAAGTCAGAAAAGCTGCCAATATGAGTGTCACCCCCCTCCCACCCCCCATCCCGTGAAGACAATCCTGGGAATATCCCTGCGTCACAGAGCTTCACATATTTGCTGCTGGTGACTACGTCTGGGATTTCACGTGGCTGATGGTTGTATAACAAGAGCAGACTGCACGGGTGAAGACGCATGGACCGTGAACACCATTAATTAGCCTTCCTCTAGAAGAGGCATGAAAGGCTTCGTGGTAAGATGCGTGTGGTCACATGTCTGTGTCCGAAGGCGGCTATACCCCGCAGCCATGAACGACAACGTGTATAGGAGAGCAATCCAAGGCTACCAGACACATTAGGAATTATAGAAGTCCTGACGTTTTGCTGTCAGTGGGCGACTGTCAAGTTATCAGCAGTAACGTTCCTCATTAGAGGAACGCCGCTGGCATATCCGAGTCAAGGTACCTTCTTGTGTTGGTGACGAGTCCATGCAGTGCATGGAACAATGATTTGGGCACATAGTGACAGTAGCCGGCTAAAGCAATTCGCCTACTCTGGGGGGGGGGGGGGGGGCGTGTGTGGCAGAGATACATCATCGGTAGGGTTCCGCGTTTTCGGCATTTATTGCTCGGGAGGTTCGGCGGGTGTTTTTCGACATTTATATGTTTTATCAAATGCGGACAATTTCGGCATTTTAAAACCTTTGCGTCAAGTAGATGCCCCAAAATCGACAGCTATAATGACTCATGGAAGCAGGGTAGCTTAGATAGGACATTGAGAAGGCAAACAATTTCATTTCCTTTGCTGGAAAGTTCCAGGTGTACTTGAACGCCCTAGACCCAGGAATAAAAGTGTTACAATGGAAGGTCTTTCCCTGAGCTAAAGGCCAACGGTTCCACAGGGCGGTATTCCCCACATTCCACCTAAAAACGAGGTGACTGAAAAACGAAAATGAGATGCCACGGAGGAAAAAAAAAATGCAATCGGGTACCGGCATTGTCGGCATGTAGCACCATATGCAAGTGTATGATTAGGAGTTTTTCAGAATGTGCCGAGTTTCCAAGAAAATATTCGGGACGTGATTTTCGACATTTTTCGACAAATGCCGAAAACGCGGAACTCTAAATTCGTCGGTGATAGATGATGTCTCGGGAAGTAAAAGTCCTCGATGCATGGGGCTTGATGCCGCAAAAGTCAATAGAGAACGAACGTGGAGTCATTGCAAATGATACCATACATTTACATACGTTGAACGGGCTTCGTAAGTGTGCTTTAGTTCTTCTTGTGAGACCTGACGGGCAGACTGTCACACACACACACACACACATATATATATATATATATATATATATACCCTTTAAAAGACCCTGTACATAGATTTACGTCATAGTCCCGAGGGCGGCGGAGCCTCCGCCGAAACGTAGACTTCCCCGGACCCTTAGTTTTAATGCCAGTTTAATAAATAACTTTCCCCTACTCCCTACTTCAGTCTCTGGTGTCTTTTTCCCTATATATATATATATATATATATATATATATATCATACAAAGGAAAAATAGCCGAAGCTCTGGCTGCACGTTGAGCATACGTTTATAAGTTGATCATGCACTACCAGCCGAGGACAGCTGTTTCGTTCTACTTGGAACTCGTCAGCCCGGCGCAGGGAAGTGACACGATCTTATAACATAAATATATAAACGGAAACGATGATGAGATGGGTCTCCATCTACACATCTCCATGGGTCTCCATACTGCAAGGTTCCCGAAGGAAACGTGCGAGATTACGAGTTCCCAAACGTCTTTCGAAGAGCATCCCCTTTTCTTTTTTTTTTTTTTGGGGGGGGGAGCATATGTTTCATGGTTTGGAACCCAAACACTGAAGAGAATAATGAACACATAAAACTATACAGAAATCGAAAACTGCTCCTGCAGGGAGTTGCTGTGCAGGCAGGCATCACGAAGATATCACAGAGTGTCCAGGGGTCCCTTTTGGGGCAGGATATTATCATTCACGGTACCGCTATTGCAGTCTGTTAGGTGTCTATTGGCGCGTGCTGTCACATGCATGGCAGTTCATTAGCATGTGCTCAACGGGCTGTGTCTGCAATGCTGCATTCTGTCCAGGTAAGAGAGATATTCAGATTGGACTGGTGGCGGCCGTCTTAGAAATTTTGCTGGATTCTACGTAAATCTGGTGGTGTGCTTTGTCCTGATATATTGTTGAAAGAACTCGCGTATCATGTAAGGCCAGCAGGGCAGCCTTTGTAAGATGAAAACTTCTGCCTACATTGTGTTGTGCGTAGCTCCTTTAGGGACTTCTAGTCGCAGCGAGGCTTCTCTGAGCGGAAGTTCACGATACTGACATCAAGGATATGATCACACCCACGTTTGACTGTGGCGAACAGTTCCGGTGGCAAATGGCGAGTTCACGCGTGTGTAGGAGGTCGGAGAGTATGTCCAAGATTCGTGGCAAGCTGAAGTTGCCACGCGAAAAAAATAAAAAAGTACTACCCGCAGAACGCCGGGCAAATCGCTGGGTCCTAGCATGCGACACGCTGCTGGAGGCACGAGGGGGGGGGGGGGCGATATCGTGACTCGTGGGTCGACTTTATGGGAAACTGTGCCAACCTTTGCCCTGAAGCGTCTGACGAGAGCACCCTGACAGCACGGCCAGGATTCGAACTTGGGCGGCCTCCGGTGCGTCTCTACTAGAGGTACGCATTAACGCGTCAGATACTCAAATATTTGCGCGTCTATAGAGTCAAACAATTCGTTCGTACAAACAGTTCGTAATGTACCTCCAGAAGTGTACACGGTTGAGTGACCATACGGAAACTGCAATCACTGTGTGATGATCCACGGGAGCATCTGGGATTACCCGGGCCGTCTGAACTCCACGCCGTGACTGATGGATTGGTTGCCCCCATTACATTGTTACACTGCCGCGACATATCAGATGAAACATCCTGCACCGAGTCGACATTGGGAAGCGCTTCCCTCTCTTTAAACGGATGGCGGTGGCCAATGTGGTAACGCCATTCGTACTTGCATGCGCATGTTGGTGTTAATTGGTTCCCGTGGACGATTGCCTGAATGACACAATGACATGCCTCATTTAACATACTAATAGAGCTAGCCGCTATGCGGAGCATCTACGCACAATATTCCCCGATGCATTTGACGTATAAGGCACTTATTACCTTGTCGAACACGGCGAGTGATTGGCTCACTATAGAGACTAAAGGAAGCAGAACATTTTTGTAGGACAGGGCAGAGATAGATAGACGGGTAGAAATACAGCGAACCCCTAGGGAGGTATGAAGGGAGTTGCCTCAGGATGAGTGCAGCTGATATTTCGAACAGAGACTGTTCTTCTTTGCTCGGACTTCTCACCAATCCTGGCAGTGACCGGCCTACATGATAACTTTCGATCGTCACATCTGTTATCATATCATCTTACTCTGGCTACAGTCGTGACGCTGCCCACACTAGTGAGGCCAACACCACCACCACATTTTTGCCGATGATGGCAAGCGCACATATCGCAAGCACCACCATCACCACCACAGCTGTGAAGACTAGTATGTCACGCTTGGAGCAGCGAAAGAACATCAAGTTTCATCAAAAATTAGACGAACCTGCTACCGAAACCTTGCAGGCTATTCAGCAGATGTATAGTAACGAATACATGACCCGTTTTCAGTGGCACCACTGTTTCACAGAAGGCAGAGATTCTGTCGAAGACGACGAACGTCGACCCAGGCCCTCCGAGCGAATCCAGCAAACATCTTCCAGGAGTGTTTCCAGCTGTTGTATCGACGCTGGCAGGAAGAGCATCGGGGCCGCGAGACATCACTTCGTAAATGCATATGCAATAATTGCACACAGATAAAATGCACAATTGACTTTGTCCCCGAACCGTATGTGGTAATCCTACTAATTTGTGAGATCCATTGTATTCGTATTCGAAAACAGAAAAACATGCAGATGTAAACCCGGTCAACACGAATGCAGGTTACTCCGTACCGCTTATAGCATTTTGCTGCATGCTGTGAACTGTAAGGAAGAATAATGAAAAGTGTATAAGAAGATATACCTATCACCGTGGAGACAAAAAAAAAAAAAAAAACTGACTCCCAAAAGACTGACAAAAAGTAACTTAAGGAAAAGAGAACCCAAGAGCAAAAAGAGTCTAAACACATTGTCTTTACAGATATATTTTACAAAAGATATGTCATCCAGAGTACGCAGCTTTTTTTTTCTTTTTTTTTTGTAATTGAGATATGTGTATTATAATTTGGGCTGTTTTGTTTCCCTGTCTATCTTTATTGCTGTGTAACAAAAACTTCCTCACCCAGCGTAACTACTGGACCATGTCAACGCGGCGGGCAACACAAATGATTTCATGAAGGAGAGTAATCTCCTAGGTATTCTCTGACAGCAAACAAGAAATAGACAACGCCTGTGAACTGAGTTACCAACAACCTGTGACCAACTAATGTGACCAACAAATACGTGACCTGCTGTAACAAATGTGACAAACTGAAAGCTATTATGGTGTGAACCGAAGGTGGCCACCAGATGGCACAGCCACCGAACTCTGCACTGAACGTATCATCGCTCTGTGTCGTGTGTCTAGTTGGTGTGTCCTGTTTTTATTCATTTTATTTTTTTCGTGTTTGCCTTGCTTTCTTGTATTTTTCTCTCTGTGGCAACTTGCCGCGCGTCTTGGCAGGCAGACCGCCCTCCCTTTCTTATATTTTTTTTTTCTCTCTTTCGATAACGATACCCTCCCCAGCGTCACCACATGTACTGTTGTTGTTGCAACACTTGCAAAACTCAAGTGACTTTACGTTAACAATTAGTGGTTGCTGTTTAGTTCACCCTTAATTAGTGAAATACAGTGGTCGAGTGGCCAAAGACATACCACTGTAGAGAAAATCTGTAATTTTACACACAAGCGACTGCTAACTGTTGCATACATATGTGGCCGTAAAGTAGTTATTGCAAAAAATTTGTTTGGAGTGCACAGTGCTCAGCTCCCATAAGCGAAAAAAATGACACTTACATTAAAGGGATATTAAACTGGGCAAGCCCAGTCCGCAACTGTGCAGTGTGCACTCCGATCGGATTTTGCGCTACATGTACGTTACGGCATACAGTGAACCCTCGTTATTATGACCATGGTCGTTCCCGAAAATTTTGGTCATAATGCGGAATCGTCATATTAACGGGGGGATTTGCAGAGGTTTCACTGCATTGTTCCCCATGAGTACGGTCGTAAAGCGCGTATGTCAGATTATCGGGGGTCATATTAGCGAGGGTTCACTTATATGCGCAGACTTGTACGTATTTGGAGTATTGTATTTAAAATACTGTATTTTAAATACAATTTGCGGTATTTTGGTACTCTACTCAGTACTTTTCGTTTTGTGTATTTGTACTCTATTTAAAATACATTTTATGGTATTTTCTACTCAATACTCTAATTACATATTTTGGATCTCCCTCTCAAACTTTCTGTGTCTCGTCTTTCCATTATCTTGTTTGTTCAGTTGAAATTTCCTGAGTCCCTCGGCTTGACCCGGACATTGGCCCTTCTTGGAAGTCCCCATTTGGACATCTTGCCCCGTGTGTACTAATCCCTGGCCAGTGAGGGTTCTATTATGTGTGCCCTGACGCGGTGACGCCGAATTCTGACCTCGCCGAGCAGGGACTTGCTAGAAGTTTGCTTTGTTCTGGGTCACATATAGTGGAGTTATGTGGTACCTCTTTGTCATCTTTTTGGGACTTGTGTTTAGATGACTCCTATCACACAGCGGCGGCTAGCGTAGTCACCGGTCACTGGTCAATGCGGCAAGTCGCCGCTATGTGACATGAATCACCTAAACCCCGTGCACTACGCTAGCGGATAGGGCATCGGCTAGCGTAGTGCGCGGGGTTTAGGTGATTCATGTCACATAGCGGCGACTTGCCGCATTGACCAGTCCGATGACTTTTTGCGTTCGAGGATAAATGGTATCTTAATTGTATCTCAAATACTTTTTCCAGTATTTGTACTCTATCTTAATTACTTTCATTTTCATGTATTTATACTCTATCTTAATTACATTCTAACGTTAGTATTTATTATCTTATCTTAAATACATTTTTGAGTATCTTGTACATGTCTGTATGCCGGCAACAGGTGGTGGTGGAGGTGAGGGTGGTGAAACTGCTCGCCGTGGTCGGCCACGCTTGTATAGCGGCCAACTTCACGACTAACGCAGGAGGATGAGGTAAATGATTAGATGAGGATGAGGTTGGATGAGATGAGGTTAGATGAGGTTCCAGGCAGTCGTTCATTACGCAGTGAAGACCTTGAGGCGGCCAAGGATGACGCAGAGAGTTATAGCAGTCACTTGCGTCATTTTTCGAGAACCTGCTTCATCACGGTGTCAATCAGAGTGAACCATGTGGATCTTCTGGAACTGATCTTCTTCGAATGGTGCGTCAGTGTGCAATCCGATATACAGACATGGCCTCAAAAATCAGCAATACATGAAGCGGCGAAATCTGACAGGAGCGGTCTGATCCTGCTCCGTGGCATCGGGCATTCGCCGAATGCAGTTAAGCGGATTATCTGTGTGGGGGAAGGTCAACCCCTTTCGGCAAGCTGGGAAAGGATACAGGAGCATTTCGGGGAGTTGGGTATGGCGGAAAATGACCTAAGGAAAGATGCGACAGCGGACACCTACAAGGTGAGAGAACGCCCAATGGGTCATACTGAATAATCACTTAGTGAACTATAGAACGATGTCATTCGGGATGATGGTTGGCTAGGAGCGCGCCATGCGGTGAAGCTCTGCTTTAAGACTGCAGTCATGAAGTACGACGACATGACAATGTCGTAACTTCTGTAACTGTAGTAACTGAACTTCTGTAACTACTGTCTCAGTAACTGGGCTCATTGATGATGATGACGGACAGAAGGAAGAAAAAACTCATTCACTGGACTCATTCAGTGGTTGGACCCTGCTTGTTCTTTGTTCTGTTTCTTGGTCATTTTGGGGTTGCACTTGTTCCGTTTTTCTACTTTCTTTTCCATTCACGTGTTCTGGAGCAGCCCGTCACGACTTTTGTCGGGACTCACATTTCCATATTTTTTATTTTTCGGTCAATCGATCAATTTATAAAGTATCTAAGCTAGATACTAAATGCTGACGTTTTAAAAATGCTTCAACCAATGGTAGTAAGACGGCAAGTTTCATTCAAAAGTATTTTTGGTCGAGAAACTCGAGTGGAGTATTTAAGTTATGCATTGTTCGTAATCGTTTGCGTTACGATGTCAGTAAAGTTTCTTCCGTTGTTGCTGGAAGGTGGTCCGTTGATGTAGCTCACAGATCGGAGATATTCCCAAGAGACATCCGACAGGCGGTATTCTCGAACAATAACTGGGCTTTATTTACATAGTTATTTACATAACTATATACAAGACAATACTATAGCGGCTGAAGTCACGGGGCTTTCGCCTCGTCTTCATCCACACTCTAAAAAAAAAGGGAGTCGAAAGAGAGTATTAAGCAATTTTACACCCCGTGCTGCGGATGGACTCTCACCAAACACCCTTGAAACTCCTCGTTTTTGCATTTCCATGTTTTGATGCTTTAATAACTCCCTTCAACCTGCGCTTTACTCCGTGGCGAGAGTTAAGCGCGACACATCTGCATATTCCTGGACAGTTTTCCTTCCTTGCCATTGCGCAGTGTAGCAACACTGATATCGAGGCCGTTGAGTTTGAGCGTTTGAGCTCTGCGGCGTGCGTCTCTCTCTGCTTGTCGTGCAGAGACTTGTTAACGGTCTGTTGGACCACTGAATAATATTTTCTTCCAACAATAACGTTTTTCAGCATGCTGAGGTGTAATGAATGCGACGACTGCAAGTCATATAGCTGCATGTCCTACCACTATCTACTCAAGGTAAGTCTCCGTCCTGTGAAACGTACTTTCACGTATACGTTGCTTGCCTGTACTTTGCTCACAAATATATGGTTGAGAGTTTCTTTCTTTTCATAAGCTTGGAAGTACCTTTTTGTTGTGTTCTAAAGGAACTCCGCTAAAGGAATTTTGACAATTATCAGACCATCTGAATGACGATAGTTGAAATGTGATTTTAGCTAGGACACTGCGTTCATGTTAACCAATGTTAACTATATTGCAGAATAGTCTGACTTTAATGGCACGCACTGCAGATGACGAAGGTGATAATTTCCCCTGAAAGGCCAGCGTAGCTTGGCATGACATTCAAGTGACAAACTTTGAAGGTGGTGTGAAGGAGGTCCGCTGCGCTGGTAAGTTTCAGTGGGTACTGCTGTTCTGTATTAATATTTCATTCATATGTATCCCGTCGATGATAAGTGGTGTCAGTGTTGAGTTCTAATGCTGTGGTTAGTAAGTTTCAGATTGACCAGTGGTGTGCACAGCACAGTGGAAAAGACGATGAAAAAGCGCTGCTCCACCTCCACAAAGGAAGAAAGTACTATGCAAATTGCAAGGAAGAGAAGGGCAACGGTTGAACAAAAGGGTAGATCCAATGCAGTGAATTAAATCCCCATTATTTTCTTCTTCTATTACATCACATCACAGTGCTGGACAATAGCTTACGGAACACGCTCCGGAGCATATCTTCCTCAGCGTGACACGCCAGCAACGAATGGCACCTATAGACTTGCAAACAGATGACTGGGTTACCTAGGAACATGCCTGTAAGTTCATGCAGCCCCGTTAGCTGTTAGCGTGTCACTCTGAGGAAGGCGCCGGAACGTGTTCCATAAATAAAACGGTTAAAAAGCAAGCGAGCTGGTGACTAAGATCCATGACGAAAACCCGAGACTGGGAAAAAGACGAAAAACAGACGACTTTGTGTTGTGTCGTCTGTCTTTCGTCTTTTTCCCAGTCTCGGGTTTTCGTCATGTGTTCCATAAACTTTTGTGTAGAACTGTACTAGCATCAATCAATTTTTCCATCCCGTATGATTCAAACCATTCATTTTCCTAGCACTATGTTTGTTTGGCATACGAAATGGTTAATTAGCAAAAATATTTGACATATGATAGCATCACATCTCGCCACTGCATGGACTCTCATTGCCTATATTTATGTTGCAGATTATTACACAGCAGAAGTAATTTATGTCTTTGCTCATCTGGTGAGGGAGATCAATCTTACCTGTTCACTTGTGTAAGTGCTTACTTTATTTCATGTGCTTTATAATAGGTATACAGCAAAGTTGATCTCAGTTGTCTTGCGACGTAAACCTCCAATTATTATTATTACAGCAAAGTGCGTACACATACCTATTTTAGAAAAGCTGCAACAGATGAACAAGCTAGAGATTCACTCGCACACCAATATGCACAACCCAAACACTGTGATTTCTGCCAATCTGGGACGGCACACACATTCTTACATTCTTATGGTTTTCACAGTGCATCCTACTATCTGTCCCATCCTTATATTTAAGGAAGTAAAATGTTTGCAAATAAGCAAGTTCTGAATTTTGGTGTGTATGTGCTCGGTTTGATTTGATTCTTCTCTAACTTTCAGTAACAAAAAAAAAAATACTCTGCTCCTTAGTTTAATAGGTCTACATTGCATACTTGACTGATACTACTTGAGAAGGCCATATAGAAAGGAATGTAACATAACTTCGTAATATATCGCTATCATTTCTCTCCCCTTAGCGGTGTCGCTTAAGACAAAAATGATCTATATCTCACAAAAATGCTCACAGAAGACCCATTGAAGTTCCAGTACTGCTGTATCACGGTGAGGGGGACGCGCCTGTCCAGTAAATGACCGCATTCGAACATCACGAAGACTTCAACCTGAAGTATGTTGCATTGGTTAGGGAACGCTTTAGGTGCCGTTACACTGCCTAACTTGTTGTTTCTAGACATATGATTATGTTCCATGTACATAGCGTGTAATGTGCATTGTAATGTTCAACTTCTGCTCTGTATCAGAGGCACAATAAATATATGTTTTTTTAAACATACTGTTTTACAACACTTCCTTGTATGTTTTTCAAGATGAAAAGTTGACTAGAGTAATGCACGCCCCAGGATAGGGGCATACTTTTTACGCCTTATGTAGTATAACCATAACTCCCCGACGGAGTTACGTTAACCTCATGAGTGGAGTTGCTTTTACACTCGACATGCTGGAGTAAATAGGGATCTGTTTGGGAGTAACTTTTACTCCACACTATAGGGGTAAATTTTACTCCATAGTTCCCGGAGTTGCAGATACTCCTCAAAAAGACTATAATTTTGCACATGGGAGTTAGGGTGTTTTACCCCCGCAAAGGAGTCAGTATGACACCTTTTTTTTTAGAGTGCAGTCGTTGCGGCTTCCACACACGGATTTTCGTGTGTCCCCCGCTTAAAAGGGTGACATTTGGGACAGAACCCCCCACCAGCAAACACCAATCCCTGAAGCCCGGTTCAAACGTCTCGAACTCATGGTTGGCCTAGTTTGAATTTAGAACGAACCATGCACCTCCTAATTGTCCGCCCACTACTCGGTATTTATGGGTAACGGACCAAGCTGTCAATCCGTGCACCATGCAACTTTGGACAGTGCATCTTCCTTGGCCCACTCTACTGATTTATTGCCAGCGAGCATCTGGTCGCGAAGACCCCCTGAGGCGTCAAGTGTCCCCCGTCCAACGCGCCTTCCCCGAATCTCTGTCGGGTGGCTATTCCACTGAGGTGGAAATGTACAATATTTGCAAGGTTTCTAAATGTACAACTCTTACAATGTCTAGTCGAAAAGGATGCTGTGTGGGTGATGGGTATGTGCAAGTGCATCGCACTCTTGGAAAAAAGGGTGGATCAGTTACACCTTTTGGGAGGTAATAGGTGCTGCACAGATTGTGCCCAAAAAGGTTGCAATGTTCTACCTGCTGAACATGAAAGAACTGATGTTCTGAGGTTCGAACTTCGATGAACTGAGGTTCGAGTCCTACAGCTGGCTAACCTTTTCAGTGACTTTCATCTTTCATTCTACCTGCTATCTGGTTGAAGTCGGCACAACAGATTAATGCAAATACCAAAACAAATCTTAGTTGCAGTTATCTTCGTGGTACACAATGTTGCGTGGTACACAATGGTACACAATGTGCTCAATGTCCATTGCACTGTCAATGCTGGGAAAGCAACACTCCCTGAAAGTGCATTGCTTCTGTGGCTCTAATAAGAGCTCTTACCACATTTTACACTGCACCTGCAAAGAGACGGTAACAGGCAGGGTTACCACCCTTTTACACCCTTTCGTCAGACGCTATGTTGGCTTCAGTGGTAACTATAGAAGTTACCACCTTTTCACACCTTTTTTTTTTCCTTTGGATGCGTAACAACGAATTATTAGTGTGAGCATTGCTGGAATTATTCTAACCAAATATTTTCCCACGTTTTGGAGCTCCTATCTGAATTTTGAATCAGCTTATTTCTCAGGAGAAATTATTCCACTTAAGCCATGACGAATATCAGTGATTTAAATCGAAATGATTTATATCACGCAACCCTGCTGGCGTGTTATTACCGAGCGTTCTACCTGGCGGTGCGGCGGTACGGATCTTGCCCTTGGAGGACAGTGCGCCCTCGGCCAACTCCATAGTGAACTTTACCGACATCTGAGAAGAACCCAGGGGTAACAACCAGTCAGCTCAGTCGGGTCACCTCCCAGATTCGGTGTGGGAGGCGATGACCTTATAGCCACTAAGCCATGGTAGCAAGGCAAATTCGGCCAATTGGGAATGGACATGTCGGTCGTTCCGCCGGTTGGTATATACATCACGTTTGCAGGTCAAAGGATTAAGGCTGTCTCCCAACCTTCAATGCATTCGACGAGTTGGGATTCGACAGATTGATTGGGAAGACACGGTCGCCCAGGGGGTCATGCTCACAAACGCGGAAGGACGCTCAGTGATTCTACAGTGTACACTGGTCACTTAATTGTGTGTGTTTGTGTTTTTTTGTGTGTGTCTGTGTGTGAACACATTATGTTCGACGTAAAACCCGCCGCAACACAAAGGGAAGAATTTATGGAGGTGGCGACCCGAGTCCCACAGCACACGCGAGATTACCACCTCACCAAGATACAGCCGTGACGATGAGAAAACTGTGAAGCCGACAACAGCGGGCCACGACAGCCGAGAAGTGTGATGTAAGTGTCGTGTGTCCAGATTGCGTGTATTCTCTAATTTTAGTCTTTGACTTCTCAAACGAGAGTTCCAACAGCCCAAGAGAAGAGTTCATGGAGTAGACATCTATAACACGCTACAGGGGTATCGCGATATCCCATGCATAGTTGAGAACCTACATGTTCAAAATCCCATATACGTTCAAAATCCCAAATCGGCACTGTCGACACTGCCTACAACACGAGAGGAACCGTTGCCAACAAACTTGAACTAACCTTGGTCTCACTATACAGCACCATGTATAGGTCTCACGTGGCCATAAACTAACCAACGTTACTGCGTTTTGTGTAGCGCGTCCGCCCTGCTATGCCCAACCGTCGCGAAAATGTGCATACCATTCGCTAAAACGACACTGACGGACATGGAAAACACGTGAAGGTGACACGTTCACCAGTGATGGTATCTTTTGAAACACTGTCATTCGCAGACCTTGCCGATATAAGCTTTGATATTAGAATCTGGGAGTTTGCTAATGTGGGTTTTGAGGTCTGGGATATTAAACGGGTGAATATCGTGGCATACTCGTTCCTATGTCTCGTGGGTTTCCGTTCCTACATTCCACATATTGTCACACATTAAGTCTTCATGTGGCCTAAGGTCGTACTGCAGAAATGGGAACCTTCAGATAAAAGGCAGACAACCGTGTGGTACGAGGGGTTCCATCAAAATATGACCAAGCCACCCCGCTTCAAATCTCGGGGCCAGCTCTGATGTCCACTTAATGTCGGCAGCCTTTCGTACGAAGTCGGTCCACCACGCACGATCATTCCTCGACCAACATCCCGTAACACGGGCTCGCGGCCCGACCAACGGACGCCGCGGGAGTCGCTGAACGCATTAACAAAGTCACAACGCTAACTTACGACCTTCGCATTGCCGTTCACAGTAAAAGCGCTGTACCGCCAGGAAACACCCAGGTTGACTTCATGGAAGCGTGGTCTCAAATTATGTTACTAATAGCCGTTAATAGTTAATCTCAGTAACGAGGTACATTGGAACGTCACTATGGAGAACGGTGGATAGTTAAATACGACTAAAGGGGCCGAATTTGCAGCCGAGTTTCCTTTCGCTTTATGTACTTTTTATATCCTTACATGCGATGCGATAGTGTTCAGTACATTGCGTTGGTCTCATGCAGGCTAGGATACTAACACAAAGCGTCCTGACTTCAATTAAAGGGAAAGTTGGGATCACGTTGCGGAGAGAGAGAGAGAGAGAGATAAAAGAAGAGAAAAGCATGGAGCGTCTGACACTTTCGAACCTAAATTGAGTGACAGTAACCTATACTGAGGGAGAACGTTACTTCGTTAACTTATTTTCATCTGCTCGCGTGATGACGCAGCTGCATTCGTGGATCAATTATGTTGAATTCCGAACCACTTATGCGACAGACGAGATAATCTGAGCGTGGTAAGTAAGCTGTGATCAAACGACCACAGTACGAAGGACTCCGGAACACATTAAGTATAATTAAGGACAGCCAGTTGTGGGGTCAGGTAGCAAATTTGCGGTCAGTCAGTTTCATTAAAATGTGATTTTTTTTCTTTTCACTTGCTCAATACGGTGACACTGATACGTTGAAATTACGTCACCGATGAAGTGATGGCTCGCTGCCAGCAGAGGCTTGAAGGGTTATTTGGAATAAATTATGGTCTTTTTTTTTTTGTTCACAAAGCAGCTGCAAGGTAATAAAATTTGCGCTTCATATCACAAGCGGGAATATTTTTCGATAATTCGGTACTTCAGTCGCTACGCATAATTGTAGTGTATTGTGTGAACCGCCTGCTCACGTTTACGTACAACCTCCAGCTGCACAGTGCATTTGGCTATTAAACGGCTCCCCCCCCCCCCCCCCCCAATGATGTGCGTTGATGGTCGCTTGACGCCGAAACGTATGCAGTCGACTCTGCACAGCGTAATATACCGGCGTTGTCGATGCTACTCTGGCACCGTGTCTACCTGTCTCCCCCTCCACACAGAACGCGTATTACCGCGTCCACACGACAGTAATATGCGTTCCGTGTACTGGGACAGCCAAGTGTTCTACAGCTTTCGTATTCCGCATTCCTATAAGCTAGTCGGGTTTTCTACCGTATAGTACACACACAGTATAAGGGCCGCCGAATACTATCGAAGACTATAGCTATAGGCCACGCAAGTGACCGCAGTCCGGAGATTAAGTCGACGTTAATACTGTAGAGCATCGCGCCGCCATCGAACCGCGGATCGCGATGTCCACGTGGTGATACAGAGCAACAGCGCGCCTCACCAGCTCGCGTGCAATTATGCCGTTTATATCAACATTGCACGAGCCTCACAATTCGCATATATCCCCAGATATAGGAATTAAACAACTCTATACCTATTGCTATAGCAGCTTCCAGGTTAGCTTTGAAATCACTACCAGTTAACCTCTTGGTCGGTCGACGCCAATGCACCATGCATCTCGTCATCATGATACGTAACGCTGACATGTCACGCCACTGCTGAGAAGAGCGCCTTGTATGACAAACATATGCCAGATTAAACCTCGAATACAATTGCGAGCGATGAACATGTATGGGACCCGTTCATAGAGTGGACACATTCGCGTATAGGTTGCTCCACGGCAGTCGATATACTCCCTGGATTCCTTTTATTACTGTTACGAGCTTTGTAACACCGCGGAAGTAACAGCTGAACAACAACAGATACATGATGATGATGACATGAAGTGTTTTACCACAGGGGTGGCAGTAGCCTACTCTGGAAATTATCATGACCCACATAGAAAACTTGGGGATATGTTTGTTCATGATTATATGACCGCTGGATATAGCGTGTTGAGTTAAGTGGTAAGATAGCGCAAAAACGTGATCAAAAGTAAAGTAGCGTCTCTGAGGTTGTGCCCGAGCAATTTATGCTGGTGGTATCGTGTGCACCAGCATGTGAGCTGTCGAATCACTCCAGAACTCGTGGTGGTTCCACTGGCGACTTCTCGGCTCTTAGCTATCACCAGCCTGTATACTTGTGAACTGCAAATTGATGCTAAGGTGTCGAAGGTGTAAATTCGCTGAAATACCAACACGAAATGTGCCAGGAAATGAACTGCTTAATAACCAAGTATGCAGAGGGCGCTGAACGTTATTCGCTACATTATTTCATTTTGTGTACAATCACGGCAATTGGTCTAGCCAACCGTGAACATTACTAGTTTTAGTCGATTCCAGCTATGATTTGCTTCACAGACCATCATGTACGTTTTACGCAGAGCGTCTTAAATTTCGAAACAAAAATGCTGACTATTGAATGACGAGTAATGATGTCATTGTGCGTTTCCCGCTACCCCAGTTCGTGGGTGATGTGGATGAACGCTATACAGCTATGCAATATCGCTGACATGGCACGAGGGTCACTCGACCGAATTTTCTAACAACGACTTTCAGTGCCTGAGTAGTTTCGCGTATACATGTATCGAATGGCCAAAGAAGTCGCGAACTTTGTCTGCATGTTGACAAGACAACTATGTCACTGTGACGCAGTTGCATGCTCGAATGATTTGTAATCAGCGTGGACCGGATCTTTCCACTTGAGACAACGAGAAAAGATCACCGCGCAACCAAAAACCAAGTTCCTAATCCGCAAGAGAGCTCTCCAACAACGTCGCGCTTCTGGAAACACTCAGAGGATAACCCGAACAGACCTACGATGGAAGACAAAGATCAAAACAATAGTCAAGATCTGTTCAGTCTCTTTGTCGTCACTATGACTACCAACATCGTCATCACCGCATCATCATCTCGTCTATTTTCGCGCAAGTAGTAACGCCGCCCGCCAACGTAAGAACGACGTGGGAAATCAGCACCACCCTCCGCCACGATCGAATCCGACTAGTGCACTCCTGGACTTTATCGCCAGGAGCTTTCGTTGGTTAGCTATTGGTTTACTGATGACATCTACCATCTGAACTGATGCAGCTCCTGGACCGACTTCACAGGAAACAAGGCACCGAAGAAAGTTCAGGGAAAGTCCGGGCAGCACAACCAGTATCAGAACACGAACCCTCGTCATTCCGTATATACGCGTAGTTTTTGCGTGACAACCGTTGTGTTAACCAGTCATGTGTGAACCATGCAGCTCGGACTGATAGGGCTTGCATACCACTCTTAGTGCATGTGCCTATCACGTGATCCAAAAACAACGTCCATGTGGCATCACCGTGCATCCCAGAGGATTAGCGGAGCTGCACTAAGGCATATGAAGAGTCATTGAGTGCAACTTATATGAACGCAGAAGAAATTCCTCAGTGGTGTCCTGCGTTAGCTTCCGATTTGCTTTGGGCGCACGCGACTGTCCTGAATCTGCTCGCTCGTAAAGCACTGGAAGAGATACTGAGGCCGGCACTGAGGAATTACCTCAACGGCAATGCAAGCGGGCCCAGCAATGCACGCTCGGGTGCGGTTTTTGAAGTCGAGCAGTGCCATCGTTGTGAGCTTCCTTTGCATCACTGCTCCTGCGCATACAGAAATAAACTGTACTCAAACAGCACAGTGTACCGGAAGTGGTGGGTGGAAGGCCTTGAACAGACTCGTGACACCAAGGAACATTGATAAGACACATACCGTCCACCCCTATTGCACTCGACTTTCAGTACATTGTGCTGCTTGGGTATGTGCAGGTGAATCTAAATTTAGTTCTTGCAACAGACATGTAACCGAAGAAGTCCTTCGAAACCTAGACAAGATAAGCAGGGCAGCAGATCTTTGTACTTTCTCTATTTTTTCGGATAGCGTGCATGTGTAGTGACCCAGATTGCAGATGCATACACTAAACGAGGTTGAACTAAGGTTTTATATGCTGCTAATTTAATATATTTCGTTGTGCCATGGCGAAATTTGCTTCTTAGCATCCACAGACTTCGAGTGGCTTTTGCGCATATATGGCTATCCCGTTTCAGACCGTTCCCTTTAAATATGTCACCAGCAATGAGAAGGGTGCTCAGAAGAAACAGACTATCGGCTGCTCCCAACCTGGGGCAACTTTCTTCAACATGTGTCCGACTGGTTCGTAAATTACAAACGTCTGCAAGTAACCAGCGGTCTCCCTGCAAAAAAAAAAAAAAAAGAAATAATAATAATAAAAGTGAAAAAAAGCAGAGTACCCTGATTGCCAGCTCCGTATGCTCGAGTCAAAAGTTACAGAAAAAGAGGTGCGGATGACACAGTGCATGCAGTTTTGAACTCCCTTCGAACAAACGTCTTTCGAACAAACGGCGTCGATCAACCGGCTTTCGATCAAACGTCATTCGACCAAACGGCGTTCGACCAAATGGACGGTCACTACGGCGTTCAAACACCAGGACGACAAGTCACATAATTGCCTTTAACACTTTTACACCCCATGGGCTGAGTTGTGAATTGAAAGAGCACTCTACAGAAGGATAAGGTGCACCTGATTTCTAGGATCTATGCTATGCCCTAACTCTTCAGACACCAGACCTCTTATCTTTTATACAGTTTGCTGTTTCATTGCTTCACTGCTTTCCTTCCGCGCACTACTCTTATTTTTTTTTTCAGCTTTTTTCCATCGATCACTTCCCTCTAAATATCTCCGGTGCGGTCTTGTGGCTAGGATACGTTCAAGTGCATTGGGGAGGTGTCCTTATCAGTGCAGTGCTTCATGCCGTACATGCCACAAAAAAAGAAAAAAAAAGAAGAAGAAGCAGGACCTCAATTCTGTTCATGCGGACTCGCACTTTCAGGAGATTGCTGCTTGGCTCTGCTGTCATGATAGGCATGTCGGACACGTGTTGGCCCTCTGTCCAAAGATTACTAAAAACCTCCTCTCTCTTACATCATGTAAGCAGCCCCATTCGCTAGTCCATGTCGCGTGAATTGTGCTTTGTCTGTTTTGTCAATTTTTTATTGATCCTCCCACATATTCACTCTTTTGTTCTAGCTCTCTCTTTTTTAAATGTCTTCGTTTATTGTAATAATGGTAATGGTAGTATGCATTACACGCAAGGTTCTGCTGACTATTATTGTTGATGCGTGCTTACGCCGAGACTACAGAGACTTGAGTAGCCGGCCACGGTGGGCGTGGAAATAGACGTCGTGTAAATCTACTCCCAATTTGAATTTGATTTTTTTGGTTCTCTAAATGCGCTTGAGTTGAACGCTGCACAAAATAAAATGATGACTTATTTTAGAAAAACACGAGGTCGTTCATTTCGATTATTTGTTGAAGGGTGCTACGATTTCACGGGTAAATTCGGTACGAAACCTGGGTGTTCACATAGATAGTATAGTTCGACCTTTCAGGACCATGTTTTTGTGACGTGCAATGCTGCTTTGGGTTCTTTTGGGTTTTGTGTGTCGAATTTCGAAATACTTTTGTCACCCAATCTGTTTTGTGAATCTTATAAATCTATTGCGCGAAGTATGTAAGAGTTTGGTTCTATTGTTTGGAATTCTTCATCTATGGCTCTGTCAGCAGCCATTGAGAGCGTTCAAAATTGATGAAAACGTACACGATGGGTACTGCCAACGATTTTATTGTTCTTATGTACATCAATGCTGTCCATAGGTTGGGTTCACATTCCCTTGAGTATAGAAGAGATGTATCTGATGTGTTGTTGTTTTGTTCAAAGTTGTTCATGGTATCCTCAACTCCCCGGAACTATTGGATTGTGTGAACTTGCTCGTTCCCGCAAGTGTGAACCTGCAACCGAAACCGCATGAAATCCCATGTCCCGCATGTAACTTAAGTATACAATCGGTTTTCTGTAAGCGATAATCGCATGGATATTCTTTAGCGGAGCTGATGCAAATTATTCCAGTTTAATAACTTTTTTAGCACTGTTAGGAGCAACTTTTAGCATGTGTATATATCCTGTAATGTATTTCAGTTTGAGTTTGATTATAGAAAAAAAAGGAAGATATTGAATTCATCACCTCACGAATTCTGCTACTCCCACAAAGGAAATGAAAGGAGAAGAAAACTGAAAAGATGAAAAGGTAAAAATAGAAAGACACCACCCCTCCCAGTCACCGAACTGTACGTGTGTTATAATGTGTGTTATTGTTGCTCTGTGTTCTTTTGTGATGTACTGTGTGCACCGTCGTTTAGGCGCAGGCTGATGGGCGCTATGAAACGAAATCAATAAAAAGGAAATACGCTGCTTTCTGCACTCAATGAACGACTGTTCTTTTGAGCCATCGTTCTACATTGCGATGGCACCATCAACTGAGGTTTACCTAAACGCTGTTTCGCCGCTTTACCCAAGCGGTTCAAAAAAAACGTTACTGCACAAAAGCTGTAAAAAGGTGCAATGGCAGTACTGCAAGTTCTGCAGACGTGCATTCTACATTTTGCAGAGGGTAGAATATTTAACCTTTTTGCTAGGTGGTCCTGCACAGCTTATAGCACGTAAACGAGCTCTGTAGGACATTCCTGTGCATTCTGTCTGTCACGCAGAAACTCATTAATTAATTAGCTAAAACCAAGAAGAGCTAAAATGGGGAAGGATACGTCTATAACATTATGCAGCAGAACAAGTGTAATGGGCCCCGTTAGAGGGCGTACGTGTCCTCCAAGGTCATTTTGTTCTTTCGCAGGGCATTGTTATCTGGAGGGTGTCGTCCTGCACTGTTAAGAGCAGTCAGCTTCATCGAGAATGCGCAGAAAAAAATAAAATAAAACAGATACCTTGAGGGTCTATGTTTCCTTCCATTGCAACGTTGAAGTGGTTTTTGCATCTATTTTCTACTCCGAGTTTTACGGTTTTGAATGAGCCAACAGTGCCGATAAGTGGCTGTGCACGGCGAATGGTTAAAGATGGTGCCGAGGGAGAGGGAGCCAATTACAGAGCGGTTAACCTCGGCGCCCGGGTCTTGCGAAAGAAGACCCGCCCAGCAAAGTGAGGGCACCGACCACCGTATGGGCAAAAATTAAGAAGAAAGCGAGGATCACAAGGACTGGCAGTTTGGCTGAATGCAAAGTCGTGGTTGCCAGGCGCTGTCGTGAGAGGATAGCGAAATGTGGGTGCGGACGGTGTGACAAGGCGTCCTCCAACCCTGCCAAGAATGACCCAGACTTCGTCGCAGAAAGATAGATGTTGTTGGAAAAGAGATGCCCTTATTTGGTCATTTATTACGAACATAAATTGTACGTGGTCTCACATGTGCGGTAAGGAATCCATCAATAGCTCTCTGTCAATTCTTATTCGATTATTCTTAGTGGATTATATGTAACACTATGTACTGAGACGCGTTTGCATCAGTCAGCGATCAGTCGGCGTCGTGGAGTACCAAGTAAAGAACTGATTTCTGTTGCTTACGAATGACTAGGGCCCCGAAATTTAGGCACTGGAAATAGACAGACAATTAAGCCCTCAAAAACAGCAAATTAAGCAATAAAATACAAAAAATGCACGTTTAATCTGTCACACTCTTCGGCTTTGTTGGTGCTTCAGAATGCGCCATCCAGGAAAAAAGGCGACGGTGCCGTACAAGGTTTGACATCTTGTACACGAATGCTGAGACGGCCTATAGAACCACGCGATATTGAATACTACATTTTGTTCTCCGTCCCCAAAGATCTCGAAAGAACAAGAAACTCCAAATCTTTTGATCAAATATACCTGAACCTCTTCTAGCAAACCAAGGTACTGAAGGGAACGAAACGAAACAAAGAACGAACGGCGCAAACACCCAAAAGTGAACAACAAAATGCAGTACTGGAAGGCGAAACAGCACGAAACTGGAAGGCGCACTAGCACTTGCACCTCTAAAAAGGCTATTATGGCAGCTAAAAATGTTGGAAAAGGCTACAGTTCAATAGAGTCGGTAAAAAGGCAGGTAACCCCCATTTAAGCGTTTATAGGCAACTGTTGTTGTAGGAAAATTTAATACGACGTGGAACGGTCAGTACATGGACAGCGCCTCAAAACAATATTTACAATGTATGAGCCATGAGGCTATGAGGGGCGATATACACATTGCTACGCTTCATGATACAAAAGGGATATGCACTATTTACATTCGATGGAACATGAGACGAGTGATGGGAGAGATGAGTGATTGGAGGCAACTGCCCCGTGCAGCGAGCTAGCCAGTGGAGTGTCACAAAAGCGGTGCTCCGTTTTGTGTGTTATACGGGCCTCCTGGGCTCGCTGTGAACCGAGTGTCTTTTTCATTTTTTCTTTATTTTATTTATTTATTTGTCTTTTTGTTACTTATTTATCTTTCTTGTTTATATTTTTTCATTTTCTTCTTTTTTTTGTTTTGTTTAGGGAATAGCAAGCCGGCGTGCTGCATGGCTGACCTTTCCCCTTTCTTTTTTTTCTGCCAATAAATTCCCCACCCCCTAAAATTCCGGGCAATATACTAATAGCTCAACTCCTTGCATGTAGGTCTCGCGATATGCAGGCACAAAATCATTGTTCATCGTAAGGTATCTACGATGAGCCCTTTGGATATGATCTGCTCTTGTTCCTGCCGAAATGGCGATATCAAGTGCTGGGCCACATAAAATATCATAAAGCATTACGCGAATTTCACGTAGAATCTATGGCGCAGAAGCGTAGAATCTACTTGAAATTTGCTGTGATGTTCCTAGAATTCTTATCAGCATGTTACATGCAAGAAAACGTAACGCCTACCGTTTCTAGTGAACCCCATAGTCGTGTGAAACTGAGAAGTGACACGGCGGCCATAATCAATTCTTGATGTGTTCATGACGTAAAAGCGTTCATGTTGAAGGAAATGTTGTAAATGTCACGTGTTCATGCCACGTTGCACTTCGCAAGTGTTTATTTTTGCGGAGCCAGGTCATAGACAAATACTACGTATATGTGCCCCAACAACACGGGACTGACCGTTTTTCGGCTAAAAGCAGTGTTACGCTTCAGCAAGTATTTAGTAAAGGTGAGACACAGCACAACTTCAACATCCGCTGAACTTTACAGTACGGGGAGGAAATACATCCCCTTTATGCATGAGAGATACAAGCGTCTCAAACACCAATAATTCTGACCACATTTTGCTCAGTTTCAATTGCTCATTTGGTTACTGCTGCAGTCGAATAAAAACCTTTCCCTCCTATTTTTTTATGTAATAAACATATCCCCCCCAAATAAAAAAAAATCGTCTAGCTCATATCCTAAGTACATTTCGAGGTGAACATTCGAGAAACACATTTTTTAGAAGTCATAATACGGAGAAGAATTCGAAGCAAAAATTTACATTTACATTATGAGCACTCTTAGAAGATAGGGTAGAGCAGTTACACCTTTCAGGAGGTAATAGTTGTCGCATACCTTGTGCCTAAAAGGCCGCCAAGTTCTACCTGCTACCTCACTCTCAAAACAGAACTTCACCGCATAGCACGCTAACCATTGCCACGAATGATCTGATATTTTCTGTTACCACCCTTTTACACCCTTTATCAGACACTATGTTGGCTTAGGTGGTAGCTATAGAGGTCACCACCTTTTCCCACCCTTTTTTCTTAGAGTGTGGGGTGCCGGGATGTAAAAGCGGGGTTACGAAGAAACTAGTTCCAGTGCAGTTAAGGGGAAAACGAGCGACCAGTAATATTTACCTCGCTTTCACTCTCTCCAGGTGAGCTTTACCTTCCGCTTATTAATCCGACTTGCTCTCCTGACAGGTGCTTAGTCCGCACAGATTCGTAGTGCACTCGACGGATGTAAAGTAGCCGTTACAAGAGCCTGTTTCTTTCTTCTTTTTTCAATCAATCAAGTCTTTACTAGTGTGTGAGGAGAGAGAAAAATATGATGGAAAGTAACCGCTCCGAGGCTCAAACAGACGAACACAACCTGAGCCTCGAGGCGCCTAAGGATATGAACAATAAAGCGTACGAAGCGTCGTGGTTAGCGCACGTGACCGGCAACCGAACGGGCCTGGTTCGACCCCAGCCGTTGTTTTGCTTCTTCGACGGTTGCCATATCTCTACTGGGAAAAATATGTCCCACTTTCTGGGCACCGCTGTAAATCATCCTACTCTCATCGCCTCTACTTGAGTCACTGTTTCCTTTCCTTTTCCTATTTACAAAGCTATAGGCACGTGCGGATGTTCGAATTTTACAGCGACAGCTGTTAAGGGCTCTATTTCGTGCCGATCTTGTCCCATATGTGTAATCGCCGAAACACAGAAGAGAAGAAACGAAGAAGAAGAGACGCATCGTGGTGGTCTCCATGCACATATCCCCCAACGTGCCTCTTGCAAAGATACATGCGTGCCTGGCTGAAACTTTCTCCAGTTAACCAACCTCCACATACTACAGTGACCATAAGGCACTTATCACGGTCCTTCAACACCCTGCTGCCAACCAACATCCTGAAGCATATCAAGCACAACACCCTGATGCTGAGCAAGAAGATCTTGCTGAACCGCATTCAACAGAGCGAACCATGCGCTTAGCGACAGACAAGCTCAAATAAACATCTCTGTCGTTGTCGTGGATTTCATATAACTTGCATTTTTGCAAGTTTTTGCATTTTTGCACTTTTCAAACTGCCATTTTCTTTTCCGTTTTTCTTTCTTTTCGAATACCGAAGCGAATTCGGAAATCGAATCGAATACGGAATTCTGTATTCGAATTTCAAATCGGATCGATGTTTCTTCAAAACCTAATATATTACTTCCGAAGTTACACACGTAAAGCCAAAAACGACAAAAAACAGGGCATAAAAGAGAATGAGTGCCACTTTATATTCTGATCCGTATGATCATATCGCGTATACTTGCTGTACACATGTGTATCCCGTCCGGTTATACAACTACCCGCTTCGTATTCGATTTAGCTTTATAACTATTCGCTTCATCTCGGCTTAAAAAGTTATACGCGTACGTACGTCTACGCTTCACAAAATTCATGCGTTGAATAGTAGCGAGTAATGGCACATCGTATTATAGTAAAAGTAAACAGTTATTTCTGCAGTGCCTCTCAAAAGCGCCTGTTACAATCTTACACTCTTATAACGGTCACCTCTAATAGAGGTAAAAAATATATGTGTTTTTAGCTCTAAAAGTAAAAGTACACACTCTAAGAAAAAAAAAATAGGGTACTTTTAGTTCTTTTTGGGGACTAAATGCATTGCCACAAAAATTAATCCCTTTCGGGAGTAAAGCACGGGAGTAAATGAATGTCACAGAATGGAGACTGCATTTCACACTCAGTCCCAGGTACATAATTCGTGTGCATCGATGAAAGTACTTTGTATCAAATTGTCAACAGTGATTTTATATCACTCGATGTATCTAGAGTGATATAAAATCTTGCGACATACATAGGGCACAATTTGCGAAGAAAGAAGCGCTAACTGTTTCCTACTCTGTGTGGGTGGAAAATTTCTAAGTTGGCCGGGTTATATATACAGCCGTATGGCATCAAATTGACCATGAGCACATATTTACGTAGACTGTTGCATTCCAAAGACCATCATGCGAAGATCAGTGACAATTTATAGTCCTGGAGAGTAAATGTCGGGGATAGGGGACAAAAATAGGGAGTAATTGCAGTCTAGGGGACTAGAAGCTGCAATTACTCCCCATTTTACCCCGTTTTTTCTTAAAGTGTGGGATAGCCTCGAACTATAGTGTAACCGAGCATTGACACGCATTGCACAACGTCGCGTTCGCGTAATACCAGGATGTGGTTTGACTGTCAAGATCGAAAGTATGCCGAAAATACACTGAAATTAACTCTCAAATCAGCTCTTTCTCTGCGCTGTGGACGCGGTAGTGTTTGTGTTTGGACAGAGGTTTATGAAATAGGGTGTGACTATTTGGTCTCGCGGCAGAAACCTGAAAGTATTTCGCTGACACAGTGCACACAGAACCGTCTTAAGCGTTACCTGTTTACGAGCAACAGTTTGTTTACGGGTTACATCCAGCGCATTGTGATCGTGTAACTCCTGTGGATGATCATAACGCTACCTGTAACCTCTGGCCACCAGAGAGTTTCGTCTAAGCTCGTTACCGATTATGTAACCTCTACAGCAGAAGTTATCCGTTCTCAGAGGTAGCGTGAGAAGTGACCGTTTTAAGAGTGTACCTTTTACTTTTAGAGGTAAAAACGTATATACATTTTTTACCTCTATTAGAAGTGACCTGTTTTAAGAGTAGATGGGTAGAAATCCAGCGAACCGGTAGAGATGTAGAAAGGGAGTTGCCTCAGGACAGAAGCCGCCGATATTTCGAACAGAGACTGTTCTTCTTCCAGAAGAAGAACAGCAGTCTCTGTTCGAAATATCGGCGGCTTCTGTCCTGAGGCAACTCTCTGTTTTAAGAGTGCACTATAGTAAAATGATGATGAAATTTGGATAGTGTCTCTCACTGTCTCTCTTTACTTTTCCATTACAAATTTTGTCCAAGCATAGAGAAAGAATGTTGAAGCCTTAAACCTGGGAAACCGGAGCTTTGGGACTGGAAGGCATAAAACTGTCCCCCTAGAACGTTGAGGTTGGTATGACGCAGTAACGTCTGGTCTGTCGCAAAACAACTATGACACAATCACTTTTCATCGCAGCTGTCATGTGCTGGACTTGAACATCATTGGATTTGCGTGAAGTGGTATGCTTTGAATGTTAAGGTGAGACTCGAATAGATCATGTGTGCTAGGCAGGGCCCTGTCGGTTTCACTTACAAGAAAACTGTAGGAACCCGGCCAGGGTCCTCATCTATCTCATCCTTCATTCACCTTTTGTTAGTCTATCCTCTATTTCCTAATTATTTTCTTTTTATTGTCCTGCGGAATAGCAAGTCAGCACATCGTTTGCCTGACCTTTCCTCCTTTTTCCCCTTTCTCTTCTAATAAATATATCCCCCCCCACACACACACACACTGCCAAGGTGACATGTGTCTTTACGTGTACAAAATTCTGAGAAATGTTAGCTGCTCGCAAGTGCTGTTCTGTAATGCACGGAGAAGCATATTAAGTTAATAATAATAATAACTGGGAGAAGCAAATGAAGTTACATGTCGCAAACGCAACCAGATCGGGCGGACGACAATTTGTCGGTATAAATGTGGCAAAGTCTCAGTGTTGTGCGCTACCGAATTCGCTACTCTTTTCAGAAACGATTCCGCTACACTTTAAATTTGTAGCCGTAAAACTATTTCGGCTACAAAACTGGGTAGCGCCGTATTCTTTCTCCGCTATCGCTACCGCTACTTTCAATGAAATGGAAAACGTGGAACACAGATGGCCAAGCGAGGCACTGACAAAACAGTATTTTCTTCCTATTTATTTCACTGCCTTGCCATTCAGCCGGACGTATGTCTTGTGATCCACATCGGTTTCAACTACTTTAATCAGTTTAGCCCCACTAAATATAAGTAAAAATGACGCAATTATCCTCTGTACCTCCGAGAATCTATATATCCGATTTTCTTGCGTGCATCCGTTTACTTTCTCAATGTTTCGCGAATCGCATAGAAGTATACAGGGCGTTTCAGTTAAATCCCCGGGCTAAATAGTTCGCGAACGGGTGCACCAATCGAATAACTTTCTTTTTTACACGTGTCTGTCAGATACCACCTACAAGGTGCGCACCGTGTGAATGAGTGAGAGGCGTTCATTATTTAAATACAAATTCAAGTGAGTTACGTGAAAAAACGTAACTTCTAAAGCAGGGCGCCGTCGACATTATAATGGGCACTACCCCTTTTGGGACCTTTAGTGGACACCTTTTAGAGAAAAATCTGCCACCGAAGCGAGCCATTTGTTGCAGTAATTCATTAGTTTCGGTTTACGTATTTTTGTCGTGGCTGGTCGCGGCGAAGCGCAAAAGAACGTAATTCATTGGTGTAAATCATTGGTCAAATCATTGGACGTAATTCATTGGTGGACAAGGGAGTGAAAGAGCGTCCTTTTGCGCTTCACCGCGACCAGCCGCGACAAAATTATGTAAACCGAAACCAATTAATTACTGCAACAAAAGACCAGCTTCGGTGGCAGATTTTTCTCTAAAAGGTGTCCTCTGAAGTTCCCAAAAGGGGTAGTAATCATTTTAATGCCGACAGCGTCCTGCTTTAGAAGTTACGATTTTTCACGAAACTCATTTGAATTTTTGTTTTAATAATCAGCGCCTCCCACTTATTCACATGGTACGCAGCTTGTAGGCGGTATCGGACAGATACTTGTAAAAACGAAAGATCTTCGATTGGTGTACCCGTTCGCGAATTATTTAGCCCGGGAATTTAACTGAAACACCCGGTATATGTAATAGTGATCACCGTGATAGTGAGTAATATGAACAGCGGGATTTGGTTTTCAGTTGTACAATGATCCGCATAGCTACTGCATGCGCGTTGATGATGATATATTTCAGTTGTGTATTTTAATTGTATTTTTCGACGATGGTAAACTGCGTGTTATGTCGTGTAGAATACAGAGAGACATTGGAAACACGACAACAAGTTTCTATTGTAGTTTCACAGGAAAAGTTTTGTAAGCGTTTTTCTTTTACTTTTTGTATGATGCGAAACAGACGTACGTGTGAACCATACCTATCGAGGTTAAACAACTTTGTCTGATATTGTCGTCGAATGTGATATTGTTTCGCATGACGCATGCTCGAAGTGAGCTTTGCCCCAACAGTTGGGACGCACCCGAGTGTGTGATATCCCATTTGCGTGTGTCATGTCTGTGTGCGAGTGTGTATGCCTCATCTTTTTCATCGTCATCCCACTCATATATTAACCCACATGCACTGAGGTATGGTACCGCAATTGTTGCGGTGAATCACCTCATCCCATCGTCATTCACTCTTAGAAATGAACTTCACCACATAGCACGCTCCTAGCCAACCATCACCCCGAATTACAACGTTCTCGCCCCTGATTTGTTGAAAACGGGAGGAGGAGCCTATTTTGTGCCATTATGCACGGCACAAAATAGGCTCCTCCTCCCGTTTTCAACACATCTAGAGCGAGAACGTTGTCATTCGGGGTGATGGTTGGCTAGGAGCGTGCTATGTGGTGAAGTTCATTTTTAAGAGTGTTCATGCAGTAGTTGTTGAGCTTTGCCTTCGTTGACGATTGCTTTAGTTGTTCTATGGCATGAGGGATCTAAGTATCGTGATTGTGCGCTTCTATATGATCGGCGTTTGTTGCATTCCACCGGAGGGAAATAGGAATGTTTTACGCATCCACAGTTGGGTATATCGCTCGTAAAAAAAAAAAAAAATGAGAAAAAATGTATCAGTCTGTCTCCAAATTAATACGGGACAGAAATATCTATCGGAGATGGACACAAGGAAGATCAACCCGGTGAAAATAATTATAGGGAAGAGGTTTTAAGGTGTGCATATTTCGAACACAAAACGGGCGCAGATACCGATAACAGCCTGCAAGCACTGCGACATGCACATGATATTGATAAACATTGTAAACAAACTACTGACACACCTATACGTTAGTGGCACAGCCTATTAAGGAATGAATTAATATTAGATTCACCCACCACATCTTGAGCAATACTGCTGTACTGTGAGGTAAACCGTGGGAAGAAGGAATGTTTGAAAAGCATCATTTCGACAGACAGATGCAGATGTGCATGGCCCGCTAGAGTAGGTGGCGGAAAATTATTTACGTTCGGATTTCTTTTTTTCTTTTTCTTTTTTTTTCTTTTTTTTTTTTTTTGTAGCGGCAGCGGTATTCCGTTACATTTTCGATTTTGGTGCGGCGCTAGTATTGCGCTACTCTTAGGTGGAGGAGCGGGTAACTTTGTTTCGAAAGCGGACGCAAGTTTTACTAAGATTGAGGATCACAATATTGCAAGAACCAAAATTTGTATTATTGGAATTGTTGTTTTGTCCCATAGGCTGAAATATGATATCCTGTTGCATCGTGGAGATACAGAGTTACATGTACTGCAGTAAACATCTAATGTTGGGCAGCAGCGATAAAATTATATTAGGTAGCTTCGCACTTATGATAACTGCAGGTACACTCTAAATCGTTTCACACCTTTAAAGGTGTAAAATAGGTGTATTAACAAAGATCACACCCCTTTCACACCCTACAACTTTGTTTTGGAAGTTCCTGAGGGTGTAACAAAGATTTACTACACCCTCAGGTGAAATATACACTCTAAATATTTTCACACCTTTAAAGGTGTAAAATTGGTGTATTCTCATGTATTACACCTATTTTACACCCTAGAATCTTGTCTTGAAAATATTCGAGGGTGTAACTATGGTGAATTACACCCTTTTATGAGACATTGTCAGGAGGGTGTGATGAGGGTGCAACAGAGGGTGTATTTGGAGGTGGGACAGGCTCCATTACACAGGCTAAATGTATTCCTGTTCCTGTGCAGTGTTGGAGTGTTTGTGGTACTCAGAACTTAAGCTTGTGATACAAGTTGTGATATAAAGACCAAATGCACAGTTACTCAACATTTGGCACACTGTCATCTAACCCCTCAAGGTTAGATGACTGGAAAATATAAAATTACTACTATGTGATAAAGCTGTATTAAGTGATACGTTTGAATACCTTCATGCCTACGTAATGTAGGATATGTAAGCCGCATGGCATAATGTCAACCTAATAAAAGCATAACTATTCAGTTCCTGTGATTGTCTGTGGTATGTATGATGCCCGCATATATCCACATCAATCACTTAGAACATGTGTGTGCTGTGCAACATGTGTCTGCATTGTCCTATTTTTGCTTCACACAGGGTACAGCTGAGTAGTATACCTGGAAAGTATTACAAGTTCAGTGTGAGAAAAGTATATTCTTGACTTTTTAAAGAATATTTTGCATGGCTGTGATCGAAGGGTGATGTCAAGATAGCCACAATGACACTCCAAAGTACCAAGCATGTGCCTGCTGTAAAAACTAGAAACACTATATTTTCGCAGTGAAGCTGTAATAATTTCCAGCTGCCTCTTCTATGGTGTGCAGGTTCCATTACACCCTTCCATACAATTACACCCTTGATTTCTTGATGGTGTTCCGTTACACCTTAAAAGGTGTGCGCCATGCACATGTTCTTTTACACCCTTTAAGGTGTAAAATTATTTAGAGTGTATGGTGATAGTGTGTCGCCTGGGTGTAGAAAGGGAGTACGTTTGTTTTCGTTCACATGAACAAAAGTAAATATATACAACAACAGGGAGCAGGAAGTTACATTACAAAAGTGCATGCCCTGGATTTACAACACGTCTACCATCTGGTAATGCATGCAGATTTAGAAGATCTGCTGAGATAGTGCTTAAATTTCTTAAAACACGTTTCTCCTCATTGCAAGACAGAACAAATACATGATAGTGCTCATCATACTCAACTGTAGTTAATGTTTGTATGAGAAAAATGGTATCAGAGTTAATAACATGTATGCCTGCAATCTCAATGAACACGGGTAAGTCCTCCTCGGAAGATTATTTGGCAAGCCAACAGCAAATGTGTTATCATTATCAACTGCACTTTTCACATAGACTATAGATTCTGCGTGAATATCACGGTCATGAATGTAACTCTGAATTGCTACTGTGGCATGTTGAAGTAGTATCTCCTTGGAACCATCAGTAGATGTGGCATTTCTCATGAACGGCTGCGACCACACATGCATTTGATAAAAGTGATGTCTTCTTGCTAATGAAAGGGTTATGTTCTTAAAATGTCGATTTTTTCTAGCAACATCTTTAAAATGCTGGTGTTTCCCTTCGAAACGCGTACAACCATACAGATAGGAAAGGACCAAACATGCTGGTGAGTCGCGGATAATGAACAACGTAATGCGTTTTACAGGGGTTAGATATTTGTGGGTACAACACTGCAAAGCCTTGAAGAAATATGCAGCGAATAAATGCAGCGTTCTAAGTAATGAACATGCATATGGGGGAGGTGCCTGCTCATGAGAAAGTCTACAGTTTCACGAAAGGCTATATACAGCTGCCATGCTTCATTGCCATGCACAGCTGCCACGCCATACATGATTGTCTGTATGTCGGCTGTGCATGTTTACACACATATTTAGTCACCTTGATGTGCATACATATATGGACCTCAATGTGATTATACGCAATATGCTGGTAATTGTGAAAGCACAGTTACCAGCATACTGCCACAAACCCAACAGTTTTACTCGGCGTTACACCCTTCACACCCCAATTGCCAAGAGGGTGTTAAAATACACCTTAAAAGGTGTGCGCCATGAACATTTTGATTTACACCCTTTAAGGTGTAAAACGATTTAGAGTGTAGCACGCAGCTCCTGCTCGTTACCAGGAATGGGTAATTACACAGCACGTACTATATGTTACACACACACACACAAAAAAAGGAACACAGAAACGCGGAACGGAGCGATTGCATAACAAGACCATACCAGTAAATAATTATACACAAAAAATAAAATAAAAAAAAAGGTTGTGAGCCTAGGCAGTGCTCCACGCATTAGACGCCCGCTGTGTCTCTACATGAAGAGCGGTTAAGAAAGTAACTAATGTTGGGGCATTTGTATATTTTGCTCAGCTAAAGCATTCCCCTCGTTCATAGTGCGAGGGAAAAAGAAAACAAAACTGAAAACGTATGAAAGATGAAAGTCACTGACAAGGTTAGCCAGCTGATATGTTCGACATAGTGGAATACTAAATGTATGACTGCGAAGCAAATGAACCAGTCTGTTTCCTTTGCGAGAAACGTACCTGGAAATGTAAATGCGAAATTTACCATTGATACTCTGCCCTAAAAACACTTCTAAAATTTTTGGACACCGTAGTACTTGTAGGACTTCGGTCCTCACTCTCAGATGACTCATTATTTCATTTCAACACATTACCGTCAGCGATGGGGTAGAGTATCGCTGATGATGATGAAACTCCCCAATCACCATTATCAAAATAAAGTTGTTGATGGTACTTAAGATGGTCGTGTTTACGGTGTGATCCAGGAAGAAAATTTTCAGCCAGAGCGTAGAGCGGGGAAACAAGAGATCGTGCGACAATATACTTGCTAAATATGAATCGGAGAGCAAACCTTTCAGTAAACGTTCGATGTGTAATATGTTATTTAACGTGTATATGAGTCTATTATTCAACTTGCATATTCTAGAGTAGGGCGTACTATATTACCTCGTATGCAACCAGTTTTGTGCGTGATCGTGCGTGCTTCAGTTACGGTTGATGTATCAAGGCTTCTTGTGAGTCCTCTGTGGCATTTCATTTATACGAGTAGGTGTGGAGACTGAGATTGGACGAAATATAAATGCACAAATACTTGTATGTGGTAACTCTTGGGATAATCGTATCCCGACGAAAGTAAGCAAACGTTAACGGGATCCTCTTTTGTGTGACACTTAATACAGCACACCTTTTAGGGTTCAAGGACATTTGCTATTGGTCGTACCAACCACGAATATATAGAAGCGAAGCATGGACGGAGTTCGAGTTGATCTCTCACACTGCATATTTCCTTACTGATAGCACAGGCATCCGCATATTGTCTGACCGCGGCGGAATTTGAACACACAATGTCGCTAATATAAACGCTGAATAGCAATCGTTTTAGTATGGACGCTTGGGGCACTCCGGGCGTAACGATGGTTGAGGATGAGGATATAAGGAGTTCACTTGTACATATTGTCACCAGTCAGTGAGACATGACTTATCCCATTTCAGAATGAAACCATCATGTTATTATGTCTGCCTGTGCCTGACTAACCTTTCCTCGCTCTCTTTTGTCCATAAATATATCCCCATGTCACAGCTTTTCTAACTTCGGCAGAAGCTTGGCATGAAAAACCCGATCGAACGCATTGGAGAAATCAAGGAATACAACACCGACCTGCGGTCCCCTCTGGTTAAGCAATTCAGCAGGGTCGTAGGTCGTCGCCGATAGTCCTCTGCGAGTTCCATGTCGTTTTTTTTAAAACCGACATCATGCCCTTCGTGAGTGGGAATTATGTGCGTGAACACTAAATGCCCGAGTGCCTTGGAACAGGTATACAAAGTAATGATACCGGACAATAGCCGAAGGCCCTAAGTAATCGTTGCTAGAATCTGCTTTTGGTATTCGCACGATCTTTGCACATCCACTCCAAGGGAACAGAGCCATATCCGAAGGATTTCATAAAAAAGATGGTCACCAACCCACATTCTGCGTACCTGATTTGTAGGGTTCCGGGTTTTCGGAGTATATTTTTTGTCATACTCAAAAAGCGTTTTTCGTAGCTTGTTTTATTATAGACAGTTCGGAGTTTTTCGTCTCTTATTGTTTTACAACCGAGCTAATATGTGAATTTCGGAGAAAAAACGACGGTTGTGAAACAACATTCTCACAAAAAGAATGAGAAGCTGCATTGCAACAGCGCTGAGTGATGTGGTAGAACTTGCAGACGACATCTGTATCACGACCATCTGACTACACCAACATATCAAAATCTGGATATTCTTTGACACCGTCTCTAGGCAGCTTTCTCTGACGTTTCTTCTTACTGTCTGCGTTGCAACAACTACCTGCCCTTTCAACCTTTCGAGAAGACAATTCTTGTGTCATCTGTGCTTCCTTGTCCACTTTGAGGAGGAAGAACAGCTTGATTCTCAGAAGAAAAAAAAATAACACACATTGGCGATGGAATTTTCCAAGTAGAGCTCGGGAATGAACGAAGTGACCAACCTTTCCGAACCACACTTTCTGTGCCTCTCCATCAGCTGGACTCTCGCCCCTCTCTTTGTCAAAATTGGTTGCTCCATGGCCGAATCCAGCCCACCAACGCTCTGCCCTCAAAGCGCTTCTGATCCTTTTGAACACAGTAGGACTTCGGTCCTCACTGTGAGCCGACTCATTATTCCATTTCCCACATCACCACGCGGGGTAAAAATGCTCAATCATCATGATCAAATAAAGTTGTTGTTGGCCGAAGTGACATCAAACGCCATCTAGTGGAACACAGCCACTAGACAGGATATACACGTACACTGATTTCAGTGTCGAGGTCCCTCTAGGAAAGGATGGAGTTCACCCGCATTATACACATGCTTTGTGCATTGTGAAGTGAGGTGAGGTGACAGCGGGAACGCGAGATTTTGCAGAGCGGGATGGTGCTTGCAGTCGACTGTCGCCCTTTTACCCTCGGAAAGGTGCCAGGCCCCTGACCCAGTCCCGCTCATATATGCATCTACGTCTCGGTCACTTGGGCGCTTCTGTCATCAACCGGCCTCCCCAACGTGTTTCGATCAGCTGAACTGCCATCGCCATCATAATCTTTTATTCTGGCTCTGAAGCAGCGCCCAGCATACTGACCGGCCTCAGCCCCATCTCATTATCGTCTCGTTATGCGTGTGTGAGCTGAAATTGTGCTGCACTGTGGAGTTAGGTCAAGAAGGCCACACTTCCTTCTCGCGGGGGCTGATAACCCACGATGCGGTGCTATCTTCATACAAAAGGAACCGGGACCCTCCAACCAGTTATCATGACATGACTTTCGTTGATGGCAAGTTTTCGGTTACTGGAACCTCCAAGAGGGGAGTGTTTCGGATGAGCCCGAAAACCCGGAACCCTGCTTATTAGGAACTGATTTGGGGGATCATCAACAGCTGGCCGTTGTCTTGGGGTCCAGATTCAAATATGCGCAGCAAGAACCCCTCCTGCAGAATCGTGATATCAGGCACACTTTGACTACCATGATTCAAGTGCGGTGCAGGTGAAAGAAGATGCGAACAGTGAGGTACTATGATCACAGGGTCTTGAACGTCTGAACTATTTGCGCAAATTCTGTGTGCTGTTCGTTTCAAACCAGAAAGTAGCGCCACAACATCCCAGGATCGCTCTGCAATAAAGAATACATTCTGCTGTTTTAAAAGTGGAATTTTGACGCCCCAATATTATTTTTAAAGCTTCGTGCAGTATCTGCATATATCTTTGCATATGTAGCTTTCTTTTACAATGTAGCCTGTTCAACATACTTTTCAGGTGAATGAGCTCCCTTGTAAACCGAGGATTGTAACTTTTGACGTGACGGTTCTTTTTAGGTGCAAATCGAGATAGGAAGTTGAATACAATATATTTGAACAACTCCCACAACTTGTCTAGGTTATCAGTCAGGGCACTCAGGCGCATTGCTGGTGCATCCTGGGGCCCGTCATATACTCTGACCTCCACCGTGTCCATCAAGCCCGAACATTGCGGTACAGCTTACCCGTCCTACATGCTCTTAGTGGAACCCAAGAACGGGAACTACACAACAACCAGGCCCGAAGCCTCCGCGTCTGTTTGGGAGTCCCAGGACGACGGAGGCGTGCTCCGTCCTAGCAGAGGCGCGAGGGCAGCCTGTTGGCATTCTGCGGGACGGAGATACCCTTAGCGATTTATACACGCTACTTTACAGGACATCCACTCTACTATGTTCGTCGCACTGATGAAGACTGAGCGGTGTTGCAGGCTTGAAAGGGAGCTTACTTCCCCAGCGTCAACCCCGTGTTATGCGCTGGCAATGCGGACACTTGGAAGACACGACAACACGACGAACAATTGGGCTAATCCTCTCGTCCTGTCTGCTCCTCAGTCCCTTTGTCTATTGCCTCGTGTTTACCTCATCATGACTCATCATACTTGGAAGTCCCCAGATTTGCTCTAGCATCCCTGGTCTTCTGCGAAAACCACGACGTTTCTACAGTCGTGGCCCATCGCCTCGCACTGGAACATCTGAGCTTCTCACCGACAACGCCGTCAAATATACCCCAATGGCTCAATGGCATCTGTTAGATTGGGCGCGGCCATCCACATTCAGGATGAAGACCTGGAGCATGCCTTCCAAATTATCTGTACAGTGTCCTCTACGGAAGCAGAAATTAGCATCCTGGCAGCATTAGAATATACTGTCGGATCAATGCCCGAAGAGTGGGTCGTTCTCAACGACATCAAGGCATCATTAGATATATCGACGTCATCTCGCCCGATCACAATAAGTGATTTGCACGCCATGATACTTAAGAAATAAACTCAACTCTTAGCCATTGATCACAACATCACGTTCCAATGAGTCCCTGGTCACATAAACCTGAACGGAAACACCCGGGCGACGCAGTAAAGAGACGAGCTGCGTGCGATGACACTTTGGATGACACTTCGGCCGTGGCACATCTGCCGCTTACAGCCTCGACATGTCGTCTACATATTCGCCGGCGGTGTGTCACAAGTGCCCGGCAGTTCCGGGCCGTAACTACCGCATACAACGCATACTTGCAGTTCATCGTCCATGGAGTTTGGCGTCGCTTGTCACTGTAAGTTGCAAAGAAGAATCCCTTCTCCACAGCGTACGACTAAATGTTGCCCTTACTCTCTCGCTTTTATTCAAAATGGGCCAGTTAAGTTCCCTCAACTGACTATACCTGCGGCGTGGAAGCTGACATCCCCCACCATATTCTGCATTGTCCACAGCATAACCACCGAAAAACCGCCGACGCCGTCTACTTCAGATTGGCTGTAAGGACTTCTCTTTGCACCAAAACTATGCTAAGATTTTTCTTCGGCCACTGTGCTTGGCCCCGTCCGGCACGGCTGCTCCCCAGCCAGTGGGCCATCACGACCGTTCTCCTCCGCTTTGTCAGAGCCTCAGACCTCATGAACAGCCTGCGAAATTGTCACGTTGTAGTTTTTCACATTTCTGTTTCTTTTCTATCTTTTGATTTTATTTTACTCTAAGCAATAGCAAGTCGACTCTTTGCCTGGCTAAACTTTCCTTTCTCTTCATTTCTTTTTGAATAACCATAACCCCCCACCCCGTTGTGGTATCGCGCATATCAATTGTCAAAAAGAGAACTGAGGGTGGTCTAATATGCTGCCATCACCGGCATTTTTAATGTCATATAACAATGACGTCTTATAGCACAAGCAACATGCCGACCATGTCCTACACATTTCGCCATCAGAGATGCCCTCCAGCACATCGCTGTTAAAAGACAGTCTGGGTAAAAGGTCATAGAATGAACGACAAATCGAGTATGGAGGGTCGCCTTATTTCACAGACATCATTACATCATCCGCTACTTGTGTTAGGCCATGTTAGGAAATGAAAATTTCCTTCCTGTGACTGGAATTTCGGCTTTCCTGTTTTAACGATAAGGTTACCTTATTGAAACGACGCGCACGGGCAAAATGCGACAACTTGGTATTCTGGAAGGAGTATGTCGATTATTCGTGGAAGTTACGCGTCTTTCTCATGTATTTCTCTTTCGAGGTACAGACGTGTGCGGTTCTCAAATTATATCAAGAAAGTTTATGAAACTGTCGAGCGACGGTGTTATTCAATTCGTCACAAGAGACTGGGAGCGCTTTTCCTGTAAAGAACACTGGCATAAAACAGCAGAAAATGCTAACATGATGATAATGGAAACAGGAACGGTATATTGCCGAAATTACTAGATGGCAACGTTCCTCTTTTACCAGAAACGGTAACGAAAAATAATCGGCTTGCATTGAATGGCTGCTACAGATATGCAACGGCATCAGTAAGTTTCTTTTTTTTTTCTTCTGAGTACTTGAACTACTGTGATACATGCTCTGAATAACACGACAGAACGGAACATAGTATTTTGTTGGATTCATCCATCGCTCGCTCGTCTGCAACGCTCTTGACGCAAACGTATGCAAAAGATATCAATACAACAGACTCCACGACATAGCACGGAGACGCCTACGGGCGTCTACGACCTTTTCTTTGACCTTAGCATAGCAGTACCATTTTTGCACTGTCCGTCTGTGGGTGCAACGGGAGGTCTCGCTGCGCAGATGTAGATTTACCGAACTCAGAATCGCAATTTTGTACGGTTTCGTTTTGTACGGTTTTGTTTTCTTTTGCATCCTGGACGACATACAAAATTCGCCGTAGAGAAATTACTTGCGCGGCATGTACGCAGTACGTATTCGTACTCTGAAGAAGCATTGGGGCAAAACGGGTGCTGGCAGAGCTGAAAGGGATCTCCACTCGAAGCTACATAAGGACCGTCGCACTTTCGAAAACAGTAACGGAAGCTTTACAGAAACGAACTTCAAAAGCTGATATCGGAGACTGAAATGCAAAACAGCGCCACACTCTGTGCGGTGCTAGTGCACAGGAAGAGCAGGTCATTGTGCCGATGCCCAAGTACATATAGTCTGCAAAACAGCGTAGCCAGACGACTAGGGCCTCGGCCAAGAGCCTCACCCAAAAGAACAAAACGGCTCATGACAACAACAGCTGGGGAGTATTCCTTTCCCATCTACAATCAGCACGAGCATGTCCTTTGCAAAATTACAGTGACACATGCGAGATGAGACCGTGGTGGCGGTTATTGAGCGTGGATGACCATGTTCGAAGAATATTGAGCTGCCAGAGGGAGTTTGGCCAGCCACGTTCCGTCGCAACCACCACCAGCCACGTGGTAAGAACCAAGTTTTTCACCGAATGAAATCAGCCCATGTGGAAATTCACAACAGTGCATGTTCACGAACATTGTGTAGGAGACCATGGAGTTCATTTTTGAGCGCTCTCGCTGCAACACTTATTGTTCCTAATCTTTTTGGTCGGGCTCTTACTTTGCCCCACACGTTTTACCCCGAGCGTGGGGGCAAAATCTGACGTTTGTAGCTATATGAAATGTGGGACGTTATTTCAATGTTCGGTTGAAACCAGACCGCTTAGGTTTCTTAGCCGCAGTGTTTGAAGACAGCACAATATTTCCACATTGTTTCTTCTCAAATTGACGTCACAATAAATAATGGCACTGGATCGCAAACTTTGTCCCGTTTAGTGACCCCTTCCCTTAATGTACCTGCTCTAATTATTGGAGTGTAGTAGATATCAATCTATTTTATGGGTATGACGATATTTCTTGAGCAGTTCCATCCTAATGCGATACTCTTGCAGCAGCTCATTTTAGAAACAGAATGGCCGCAAAAGCATAGACATAATACTGGACAACGTTTCGTATTCGAACCTAATAATAATGCGTTTCACCGTAGCATTGACCGGTGCCTGCCGTGCCTTGCATGGCGTCGAGAGTGCATGCAAATCGCTTTCTTGTCAAATGGTAAGAAAATGCCGCTGCAGACGTACATTTTATAAGTCCACTTTAAAGGGTCCGCACAAAATATTTGAAAACTTTGCTGCCACTTTGCAGTTAGCCTGTGCTGGCAAGTGCTGCCATAGGAGCATTTCGTTTTCTAGAAAGGAATTATTGCAAGCAGGCGTTGCAGCGTATAAATTACAATGACTGCATTAGGGGACATAAGGTGTATTCCGTTCCAGTGCTGTTGGCATAATTGAGTAACACACTGCGGCTACCTTATTGCGGTGTTGTTTTCTTCTTCTTCTTCCTCATTTTTTCTTTTTTTCGTTTGTTTACATGGGAGACGTTGCATCTTGATACTGTGTGCCCGTGCCCGTGTTCTAAGGTACTCGTATCATTCTCGGGAGGATAAAAAAAGGGGAGGGGGGACCTCAAAATATATATGCTCGTTAGGTTTCTGGTCAGGATATCAGCGGTGTTGAAACACTCGAAAATGTCAATGTTATGGTTACCTTGACTGGAATTTTACTCATCCACCGTAAAGAGCGTCAGGGATCCCTGCTCGTCTCAAGAGTCATAGAGCAGCTTATAAATATGGCGTGTCCTTCGGCAAAAAAACACTGGAAATCTCATGAATGTTGAAAACGGATGATGACTCTGGGGAAGAGGCCAATGGTGACGCGGACAAAATGTCACAAGCGCAGGCAGGCATATCTTCTTATGGTTTCACCTATACATCCTGGTGGATAATATCCTTCAGGGAAAACGCATATGAGAGAAATAATTGGCTGACGCGCGGACGGTTTCTGATATTTATGCTCATGAGCCCACAGCTGAAGAAAAAGAAAGGGTAGGAAGTAAAATGTCCAACTAATGCGAACATGCGCATGCCCTCACATTAATATACATTCGCAATATTAGTATTATTAAATTTCACTAGAGCGTAACAAAACCTGAAAAGGTGAACAAGGCACCCGTTGACGAATGCAGCAAAAGCAATTACTACTGCAAGCCATGTCTCCTTGACGCTATTGTGACTGATCACCGCAATTTCAATAGCTCTGCACGGACATGACAGGGACACATTTGCAAACTCATTAATAAAAACTTTGGCGGGTCAGCAAAACAGTATGGTGCTGTAGCGTGTGTCTGATGAATCATTTATGGTAGATAAGCGAATGTGTATCACTTACGTCACAGTGAGCGATGCTAGTGGATGCGATAATTATGTCGAATAACAGTATGGCGTAATTTAGTTAGCACGAGATTTACCATTTACGCAGATTCGAGCGATCGCAAGGTGCTTTTACCTATCAACTTTACGATATTGCACTCCCAACAAGGCGGTATTATTCCCAGCTCTCACGGTTGAATTACAGGACAGCCCAGTCGCCCTAAATTCTCCTTAAATCGCACGAATCTACTGATATTTTTAACACAGTAGTAGTCATGTGCGATTTATAGACGCAACACATCTTGTGTGCGTGTTTCACGTGCTATAGTAATTCTCGGTGCACATAACGGCTATTCTTGTCACAATACATTGCTCCAGAGGGAGATTCTAAAACTGATAAGATCACTTGCTTGCCGGCCATTTACTTGCTATATGCAGTTCAATCGAATGAAAATATCAATTCTATTGCACGCTTATGCATTTTTCAGTTCAAGCCTGTCGTAGCCACCATGGGGTCACTGAAGTGTATACGCACACACTAAACTTACAAGCAGTTTGGTACATGAACATGCTACACATGCGAGACGCGAACTTCAAAAGTATGTTGCCGTAGTTCATTTCTTCTTTTTTTTACTCCCTCTTTTTCTTCTTCTTTTTTTTATGCGCGTGTCTCAAATGCGTTCTTGGTTTTCCTTCGAATGTAATTTCTGCGTGTCTGAAATGCGCATTCGCAAACAAAATTAATAGAGGCGTCACGCGACAGCTGAATGATCTCAAGTAAGTAGGTTGAACATTCCATGTAATTCAATTTCGCATGGCCGCCAAGCACATGTTGTAGCAAACTAATTGCGTCACGCATAGCGGAGCCTCGTGTTCCATTGCTTCTTATGCGAAAGCACGCGCAGATAGTAACTAATATACACGAGAGTAGGAATACCGCTGGTGACAACGCATGACAAGTAGTATACTAAAACACCGTACCTTTTGAGTCACCGTGTGATCCTAAGCCTTTTGCAACTGAGCGTCCCAGGAGTCACGATAAAATGGATCAGCAATTTGACGCGACTTTCACAAATAGCGTGTGCGCTGCATCGCATATCCCACGCGAAGACATGCATAACTCCTTATCACCTATGCAACAACTTAGATTACACCTGTATTTTTTTCTAAATAAGCGGAAACTTTGCATGCCGGCTCCGCCCGCAAATCGAATATAACTTGAGCTTCGTGGGACGGCTTGCGCCATCTCACGTCGGCAAGGGGAAGCACGGAGCGTGGTCTCTTCACAAAATTCGCTATTATGCACCCTTCATTATTCAGTATGCTTTAAGGTTGTTGTAATACGTAATGAGACACACATTCGACATTTTTAGCCACAATTTTGTACGCTTGCCCCACCGTATGTAACGGAATAAAAGTACCTACAGCCTACACGGGCACGGCTCCACTGCCCGGAATGCTCACTGTAAAATTAAGTTTAAAAGAAGCTAGTTAGGATAATGAAACAGGATGTCGCTCATTCGAGCTCAGAACTTAGCGACTTGGACTTCCATATTTTTTGGACACCGCTATTTAATCCTTCGGACAAACATTTTGGACAAACACTGGAGACGTGTACTAGGAGAGAGGTAGCAAAACACTCATCTACCAAGCTGTAGTGAAGAGAAAGAAACAAGAGGTAGCAATCACCAAGCGCATGAATTGCACCCCTTTGTGCAGCTTTTGGAGTAAGGCGTTTCTATTTGTGAACTTTTTTTTGCGCAAAAAACCGCACTCTTCTCTTCGGATGTGTGTGCTAATCCACCTGCTTCTGGTACAATGTTATCGCCCCCATTCCTTAACTTACGTCGTCTGACTAGCTTACGCCCTCTGTTCAGTGAGGCTTTTCCTTCTCCTTTTTCTTTTATGCTGTCTTTGTCTCTCCATCTATTTACCCGTTACTCTGGGTTCGTCTGTCTCTATTTTAGGTTCTGCTAATCGATATTTCATGTTTATTTTCACCCAGAATACCAGTGTTGGAGTAGCCAGTCCCGACGGGGTTGAGACGTCTCCGTGGTTTCGTTTCTACTATATGTAATCTACAAACCATAAAGTGCTACAGATAGCGTGGAACAGCACTGCGGTGATCCCGCTGCACAAATAGAAATGGAAGGCTTCAATAAGCATTCGAAAGAGTTGTGCTGACTCGGCACCGCTTCCTACTCTCTGAAGCCCCAGCATTTGTGATATACATCCAGAGAAGATCACAGCAGCAGTGACACTGACTAGAGTTGAGCAAGTTACTAAAAAAATGTCGTTAAGATAGAGTTGCACGAATCTGACAGAAACAGGAAAAGTTGCTGAAACTGAAATGTAATTCAGTACCAGTCACAGTCACTCGTCAAGTGTAATGAGGTTACTCTTGAGTTGCTTCAGGCCATGTGCGTTTAAAGTGGTAACACATTACAAACCGTCCCACATTAGTACATTTGTTCGTAGCAGAAGTTCAAAATTGGTATAACAGGCTACATGAGATGAACGTTTATCTGGACACTACAACTTCTAAGTGGCGAACAGAACACAAAACAGAAAGCACATCTAGTACTAGTGTTAGGTTAGTGATTTTATGGCACTAGACATTTAAAAATTAAATTTATGAAAACATTCGTTAACAGTTTACAACACTCACTATGTGATATGAGTGGCCACATGTGCAGGGCACAACTTGTTTGAGAAAAATCATGTTTTAAATAAATGCTAAAATCTGTGTTTGGCGGAGGCCGCTACATATGCAAAGCAAGCAGCTACTGGATAAATGGAAACATGAAGGCAGTGGAAAAGCGTCAGCTTTTGCAAAGAGAAAGTACTGCAGACAGCAATTGAGATTTCACTCGGTAGAAACGCAGCGGGAGGTAACTATGCCTTGAGGCAAAATGTAATTCAATTACAGCTACAGTTAATCATTTATGAAAGTGTTTAGATACAACAATTAATTATTATATCCTGGTTACTTGTAATTAATTACTTCACACCTCTGACACCCACCAGCCACTTTAAAATAATTATCACTCTTAGGATACTGAAAACGTCTAATCTTATGCGCCTCGAGAAGTGACCACGAAAATTAGTTTACAACAACAACAACAATTCAATTGGTTGATGATGTCATGGGGTGTGTCTCCGCTTAGGCTACGGGACACTACACCCAGAACCGGGTTGACATGATTTGATGAGCGAATTGACGATATCAATGAACGACTATGGAAATAACATCACTATTAATCTTTAATTTTTCAAAAATCTTGTGAGGTCTAAACTGCATGCTCGCATAACACTTTTCTTTCTCTCTCCCTCTCTGGCCCGCCTCATGAAAAAAAAAAAAAGAGAGAAAACAACCGCGGTAAAACCCAAAGTGAAACTCTGTCAGCACAACTGCATATGCAGGCCCATTTTTTGTTTAGTTTTATTCATTGTTATACAATTATCACCATTGAAAATTTTGCATCAGATGACGACACACAATTCGTTCGATTAAAAATGTTGTTTATTGAGGTAACAGGAGGAAGTACCGTACTACAGCAACACTTGGCCTTCGTATTTTTCTTTTTTTGTGCGTGTGTGTATTTTACATTGATGTAATTTTAATACTGAAATAGCAGTAATGGAAAAACTTAAGCGACAACCAAATGTGGTGATGCCTAGCATGATACCGTCGAAATGGAGTGGTGGCTTTTCGGATTATTCACTAAGTGCAACCGCAATACCAATTGCGGGTAGTGGGCGACAACTCTGGTGGCGAATTTCCACATTCATCATCATCGTTATATCTATTGTTGCTGTTGTGCGCGTGCAATGCATGTAAATTCGAGTGAGTAAATATGGGACCGCGTGGTTTTGCGGGTGCTTCGATGCTCTCGCGTCTGAACAGTTTCATGGTTATTAAGATTCTTCGTGAATCACTTTAGAAATTTGCATCGTAATTTCAGTACGCTTAGAAATTAGGAGTGACCAGGTACTCCTGCATAGTACGGTGTTCCCTGATCTTACCTTCATATTTAGCATTTTCCACCAAACGAATTTTGTGTCATCCTTCATCTAGTGCAAAACGTTCAACGATTATAATTTTGTAACAATGGATAAAACAAACAAAAACCGGTCTATACATTGATGCTGGCAAGGTTTCACTTTTTTCTTGAACAGTAACTACAAAGTTCTTAAACTTGGTAACAGTAGAGTCATTACAAGGGTCGTTCAAGGTTGACCGAGACTTTTTTTTGCTGGACAAAAATCAGTGAGTAAATGTAATTGAATAAAACTTTTGGAGGACGGAGTGCAATCTTTCTCGGGTCAGCGGCATGAGCAGCACGTGCAGCAGTGCACGAGCAGCAGCGGCAGATATCATGCCGGCGAGCAGTGTGTCTGCAGCTGTGGAACAGCTATGCATAATCAAGTTCCTTGTGAAGGAGAACGTCAAACGAGCTGAGATATTGCAAAGATTGCCTGCACAGTATTGGAAGAAACGATGTCAAGGGGAAGAGTGTATGAATGGTTCAGACAGTCTGGCGAAGGACGGGATTGACAAATGGACCACATGGACACGTTCGTCCGACTGCAGTTACGCCAGTGAACACCGCAGGCGTTGAGGAAGTCGTCCTCGAGAACCGAAGAGTAGCAGTTCAGAACATCTCAGCACAGCGTAATATTGGTGTTAGCAGTGCGGAGACAATCATTCACGAGCACTTACTGTTCCGCAAAAGCCTGTGCAAGATGGGTTCCCAGACGCCTCACTTGTGACCAGAATGTCGCGCATGACAGTCTCTGAACAGCTGCTGAACGGTTTCAATCCGAGGGGGACGAAGGGACAAATTTTTGCAATCAATCGTCACATGTGATGAAACCTGGACGCATCATTTCACCCCCGAGACAAAAAGAAACAGCATGGAATGGCGACATAAGGCTTCCCAGCGGCCAAAGAAAAGTAAGATGCAGCCGTCTGCTGGGGAGTCCATGGGAACTCCCTTCTGAGACCATGCGGGGTGTCATACGTGTGGACTTCTTGGACCAATGGGTCACGATTAATGCCCAATACTATACTCCACGTTGATAAAGGGTGCCGTGCAAAACGCAATTCAGAAGAAAGGCCTGGGTTGTTGTCCCGAAGGCACATTCTTCTTCGTGACAATGCCCGGCCTCATGCGGTGGATGTGATGGTAGCAACGCTGGCCGAAATGTGCTGGGAGGTTTTGCCCCATGCCACTTACAGCCCAGGATGAGCCCGAAGCGATTACCGTTTGTTTGAGCCCTTCAAGGAGCTCCTTAGAGGAAAGACGTTCCACACAGATGATGTCCTCCAGAAAGATGCCCTCCAGTGGCTACGAGAGCATTCCACTTATTTCCACGCCGAACGCATCAACGCGTTGCCACAGCGATGGCAGCGGTGTCTAGATGCGCACGGTGAATATTTTGAAAAAAACTGACGTAGTTTGGTGCTTCTTCTCGAATTTTCCATTGTATTTAAAGAAGCAAAAGTAACCAACGGTCAACCTTGAATGACCCTTGTACATTTGGAAAACCTAACTGATAACCCAATTAATATTTTCACGAGCAATCTGTAGCTACAACTTGGTAATTTGTTTAAGTAGCCTGCCCATGGTTTCTTACAATTGCAGCGAAGCTATTCATGTCTACGTTTGATTTTACCTCCCCTCAAGATTTTTAAAAACTTCATTTCTCAACCGTATCAATATGCTACCCTTAACAAAAACAAGAGTGCGTATATTAGTAGCGCTAATGCGCCTCCATAAATGTATATAAAACCCCTATCATATATACATACCAACAGTTGTGCAGTCATATGTACAAAGTCACAGTCATGCAATCATATGTACATAGTAGCTTGCGCATTTCTTTTTTTTTTTATTCCGTGTTAGCGACAGAAGGTCAGTTAGTTGGCAACAGTTAGTTAGGTCAACAGAAGGAACCAACCAGGGCAGGGGAAGCGGTGAATGGGGGCAGAAAAGGGCGCAGCTAGAATGAAAAGCAAAAATGTCACTGGTCCGCGCCCTCTGCAGCCGATGGTTGCGAAGAGAGAACCACCCACATCTCGTATCGTGCTTAATCATTCCCCGCCCAAAACCGAGGCAATAAACCAAGACACAACCCCCCCCCCCCCCCCCCAATCACGGATGAGGGCAATAGTCATGTCCTCAGGATGGAGAATCCAATAGACGACTTCAGAAAATCCCTCAGAATTTAGCGCCGCATTGAACTATGGGAACTTCCTTATCAGCAAGGAGGAGAAGGTGTCCCAACTGTTTCGATTTCTCCTCTCTCGGCCCATTGTCCACGAGGAGTGAAGGTAAGCGAAAACGAAACGTGAAGGACTAGCCGTTCTCCCTTCCTCATGACAACAATCTCCCAGGATGCAAATCGTGCGCAAGGAACACTTGGATTTCCTGAAAGCGTCTATTGATATTTCCCTTTTCTGGCCTGTTAGGGAAGAATGAAACCTCTCCCGGAAACGTTCCAGCGGTACCGATATATTACTCGGGGAACGGTTTGCAACTTCAAATCGTGTACTCGTTTTCTTTTTTTTTTTCTTGTTGTAGAACATGCTGAATTCGCAAAAAGACATCCGAGAGGTGCTTTTTCGAAAACCGGGAACCCTACTTAAAAGATATAAGTTTCAAGGATAGCGCTGGCGCAGGAGCAGTCTTTGTCTATATATTTCTGTAGAGACTTTTGTGTTTGCTATTCTGTTTTTTTTTTGTTTTTTTTTTCTGTTTCAACCATATGTCGAATGATGTTTTCGTAGTTACATTAAGCTGGTGGGTATGCGTGGCTTACAACGAAGTTCCATCCTCTCCCTACGAACTGGTGATAACAATTCATACTTTTTATCATGTGTGTGTATGTTGGTAAGACTCAACTGCAAAGTTATATAAAATCAAAGTAAGAGTTTGTGCTTGTTCGCTGGCGTTTGACTCACTTCTCCTGCAACGAATAGTTCGTTCACGACACACAACAATACCACAGAACAAGCACAACTAGAACTAGGCATCATCATCATCATCATCGTCATCATCGTTCCACAAATTTTCCACCAATGTAACTGGTGCACGTGATGTGTAATTGCTGGCCTCACACTAGCGAAGCCACAATCTCCATCGTATTTTTTCTTTACGTCAATCAATCAGAACTAGTTTTGTCATCACTAAATCCAACAGGCTTGAAAACTGGTTTCGTAAATGCTGTGCTCTAATCGATTTATGTTTCCCAAGGGAGCAGCTTCATGGAGCAGCTGTACCTGCTATATAGTTACCTGCCCACAAGGATAGCATATTGCTTTACTCGATTATTACCATAAAAGAGGGTATAATTTCGCGAAACATGCAAAAATGCATCCGATGAATTCAAATAAAAACTTCAATGAACCAACAGGAACCACATTCCGCAGGAGAACGCCGACCCAGACTACCAGAGGCAACCGAACATCGTACCATCGACAAAGCCGGCGTTATCACAAAGCACGATGTCCTTTGCTCTCTCTCGTTATCTACATGTTACACAGCCTTATCTCTCGTGCACGGACAAATTTAGACGCTCATTTGCATGGACTAAAATATCACCAGGCAACGCTCGATAAAAGAGAAGACGCACGGCCAGCTCTCGGGGCGTGTATATACACCGAGCATGCTTTCTTTGCCAACGGTTTCGGCCTCGCTTCCTAAGCCGTCACACATGCAGTGCATTGCAAAGCGACGACCCTTCGAACACAAGCAACAGCCTCGCACAACGGATTCCCGCCAAGAGAAAACAATAAAACACTGCCGCTTTCGTTTTGCTTTTGGACCGGAGCCAGATGGGTGGAAGCCGTTCCTTGCTTTGCAAGAAGACAGACCAACTTGGACGGAACTGAAATGGGGCTCAACTTCTTCCTCCCTCCCTCTTGCCCTCTCCCCTCTGGAGGATTTGAACGAAAACCAAAACGGCACGAACAAGTGAGAAGTCTGCGGGAAAAAAAAAAAAAAAAAGAAAAAAATTGCTTATTACATCACGCCGGAGGATTCGAGGACTTCTCCGTTTTCAAACAGTGGAGAGGGAAGGCAAAAGCAAGACGGCGTCCGCGTGGCAGGCGGCGAACTCGACCGTTTGGCCAGTTTGAATAATATGCAAAGCAGGCTGGTCATAAAGCCTTCTCCATCGTCAAGTATAGTGGATGAGGGTTAATAATAGATGCGCCGCGCGATGCGTACATGCACGATACGGCCACTAAAGGGTTGAATGGCGGCCATCATGCCAGCGCAACGGTCGTTGCTGGGCTTCTTGTTTTCTTTCTTCTTTTTTTTTCATGCTTTTCCTAGCGTAAGGCTGCCTCCTAAAGATAGACGCCCGGCTACCGAGTTATCTATTGCGATACGGGACGCTGCTTTGTTACGTTGTCGATAGCTTTTTTGATCTCCGTTGCACGAGGCAAGAGGACATATCAGTGCCTGCCCGATGCACACTTGGCGATAATGGGTATGTAGACTGCCAGTATCTGTAAGAGTTGTAATTTGGGCTTCGAGGGTTCCCGTGGAAGGTCGCTAGAGCAGGATGTGATAGAGCATGCGTGACCTGCTTTCCGAAGACACGACATCCTTACCGTCAGACAGTGTTGGATTTACTTGTCCTCTTTCTACCAGTGGCGTACGTTTGTTAACCTGAACGTACAGGGATGCCCAATATAAAGCACGAGGTTTAGAATGAAGACACAATCAATAAAAAGAGTGCTTGGGAGATAATCTTTGCTTTGGACGACGCATTATGTGTTAAAATTTTACAAAAACTGCCACTAGGCACAGTTATTCGTGGATAATCCGTGGAAATAAAATAAAAAACTCCTGCCGTCTTATCATTTTCAATGACCGCCCGCTAAATCTCGTGTGTACGCGTAGTTTGGTACCAGTAGAAAACTTTGCTACGATATTTATTTTGGCATGCCTTTACAAGTTCGAAGCATAACATGCAGTTCTGTTGTTGCACTTTTAGCAAATATGCCCTCTAGAATCAATTTCGAATTACCATCGATGCTCCAACAGCCCAGGAAAATAGCCGTTTAGGGTATTGACAATGTGTAGGAGAGTGCGTTTCTTCAATCTTTCCTAGTTTATTGAAACAAATCTGGAAACAAATCACACTGTTTGTGTCTTTCTTCAACTGCCATCATTCAAATCTGGAAGCTGCAAATTCTTGGCACGATTTTTGAGCGCCCCAATTTATATTGGGTGACCCTGCATGTTACGAACTAAGGAAAAGTATGCCTTGGAAGAACCTTATAATGTCGAATGCACGAGCGCATATATCGTTCATCAGAACATTGTATATTCAAACAAATACAGTAACGTCTGAATGAAGATTCACATGTTACTATCAGATATACAGAAAAGTCGATTATATTTTACGCCTACGAGGTCTCACAAAAACATCATGCAGACCTCACGTTCCTTGCGAAAAAAAAAAAACTTTCAGCACTCCAGAAGCCCCCTTCAAACAGCCAAGTTTCGGAGATAGTTAAGTCTTATTGAATTCTTATTAATGACATTATCATGCTATATCAGGAGTCTAGTCGTGGTCAGTTGAAATAATATATCGATAGTTTAGCCTCATAACACGTCACATTGATAATTTTGGACAATAAAAACAACAGTAATCTCTGTACCATAGTGCTACTTCACAACCAATGAAAAGGACGAAACGGCGGTGCAATCTGGGGCAAGTCTCATATGGCGACACTGACTTCTGAGACTTGTGCAATATATATGTGGTGGCGCATACTCACGATCAATATAAGCCTGACAGTACTTGAAACAAGAAACAGAAGAGGAGTGCCATATCCGGTTTACGAAGTTTCCGGGTTACAGCTTCCGTTGTATGTGTAGTGACTGTTACAGTTGCCCAAACTTGCAAAAGCTTGTGTGAAGTGAAGTCAGCATGAAGAGAAGATAAGCGCGTCAGCTTTTTTAGTGCGTGCTATATGCTTATTTGTGCAAGAGTCATGTAGGGTTAGCGTTTGGCAGCATCGTGCTTATATTGAAAGGAGTAGCGTTGTCTGTCTCCTTGTCTCGGATACTGTCCTTTGTAACCGTGACTACTATCTCGCAAGCGTACTCCGAATGTTGCCATTTAAAGAGACCCTCCAACATATCGCATCCATACCGACTACGTCGTCATGAGGTTTTTTCTTGCACTCTAAACCTGACCGCAGATCACTTGAAATCAGCATTGATCCCACTGTGAACTATGTCAGTATGGCGCTAAAGTCAGCTACAATACAAGGGCGACACCATGTGGTCGGTGGGAGAGTAAATATTGCCTATACGCTGAAATATGAACACAGCCACACCGTATTAAACGTCATTTTATTAAGAACACTAGGAATCACTCCTAGCTCTCAATCTCCTTTTAGTATATTTAACGTCCCTAGCGGAGGGCGACGTGTCTATGCGCCATGTACATCCCGATTCAGTTCGAACCCGCGACCTTGGTGACAGAAAGCGGACACGTTACAAACTGATCCGCCGATGCTTTTTTTTTCTTCTTCCTATTCATTTCACCCACACATTCAAAAGGGCATGTACATTTTCATAGTTTACTTTTACAATGTGTGCTAAACTTTCCATTCCCCTTCTCCGAACTCCCGTCACTCTCCGGTCACCTTGTCTATTGCTCGTACGCGCCGAGTTACCCAATGCGTACTGCAGGTTCTCCTCGAACGCCGTCAAAGGCGTCCGTCGTGTTTTGGCACTCGTTGTGGGTTGCCCTCGTTGAGCGCGATAATCGTTGATTCGATTAGGATTCGTACTCCTGGTGGAGCAGCTGCAGAGCACTCATTGCCCAATTCATTTTCCTCTCCTGGTAGACTCTGGTCTGTACACTTCGTATGCGACACTTCGCCACTGCAGTTCTGTGGTTCCATATTACATGCCAGCCCATGATGATCCAGTCACTTCGCTTAGCTTTTCAGTATCCGTCGCCAAGGTCTGCAACATTTTTCACGTGATCTCCTCTTCAATGTCCAGGGTCCATACGATTTCCACCTAGAAAAGCCAGGCTCTTTTACTCATCAGGACCGCATGCTGTTGCGAATCCTCTTTCCATTCGGTTCCGTCCCGTTTTGTAGCAATCGGTAATCAAATCAAGAACCAACAAAGATAACGGAGGAAAGCGATATGCACACTGAGAAAGAAAATGATATCACCCAGAAACCGACACAGAAACCCTGACGTTGTACAGTGCTGCATAAAAATTTACGGAACATGCTCCAGCGCATTTCTTCCTCGGAGTGAAACGCTAGCAGCGAATGGGATCGTACAAACATACAGACATGTGCCTAGGTAACCTAGTCATCTGTTTGTAAGTCCGTACGGTACAGTTAGCCGCTGCTAGCGTGTCAATCTAGGGAAGTAATGCGCCGGAGCGTGTTCCGTAAACTTTTGTCCACCAGCACTGTACAAGCCGCAAATGATGAGAAGTCCCGGGAAAAACTCTACAGTACACTTTCGAGCAGACACTTGGAACAGGCACGGAGTGTGACCAAGGGAGCTTCGATGAAAGAAGTAGGTGCAGCCAGTCCGAAGCACCCACAGTGCCCAGACAACTACAGGGCAAGCAGGACAAGTGTCCATAACCATCCCAATAGAGCGAACAATGAAAAGATAAAAACAGCAAGACTGAACAGTGATGGTCTGGTGCGAGGGTCCAAAGCATAGCTTATCGAACTTCTCAATGCATCGCAAAGCACTGCGGCAAACTAACACAGGACGAGAGGGTTAAGACACAGACACACCACATCTGCAGACTCACAACTGAATTTACACAAGAAGCACCCACCCGTGCAGTGCGCAGAACCATCACGCTATCCCTTGTGACGCGTTGCAAGCGTCACTTTTTTGCAAAAAAAGTGTCGCTTTGCTCAAGTGTCTCTTTCAGACGCTTTGTGTTGCTGTTTGCTTTTTGAAGCATGTGTCAGGAGAGCTCTTACAGCAAGTGTCACGAGCAAGGTCACACACTCTAAAAACAGGGCTTCACCGCATAGCACGCCGAAGGCCGACCATGGTACAGAATGATGCATTTAACACTGTTGATTAGCTTGAAACAGGAGGCGCACGCCTTTTTGGGACACTTATGCAGTTATGTTAACTGTCCCGAAAAGGCTTACCCTCCCGTTTTCAACGAATCAACAGTGCTAAAGACATGGATCTGTACAATGGTTGGCCGTCGGCGTGCTATGCGCTGTGCAAGAGTGCAAGTGGTGCTGGTGAAAGGGCCCTCCGTTGTCGGCCTCACAGAGGTGCCGGCTGTGCTCTTTGGTGTTTTCCCTGGGTTTTCCTCGACACTTTGAGCCATATGATGTCCGCACAGGACGGACATTCCCCCACGGCGTGAGTCGTGACGTTGCCCTCGTGGTCACGACATTGCCTATTTGCATGAAAGTTGAGCGTGTTGTCTCAATTCCAAGCTCGACAATCTTGGTAGTGCATTGAGTGCGCGCCCACGAGCCCACACGGGCACACAGGGGAAGGAGCCAAGGCGTCCGACTGAGCGTGAGACAGCTATACTTAACTTTCGTGCAAAAGGCTCCTCAGAATGTGGCTTTATAGACTTGAGAGATGGGTGAAACGTGCAGCGGACACTGACGCCTGACGTATGTGGAAGGCAAACTCACATGCTAGGGGTCACGTGAAAAGAAAAACATTTTATTTCAGAATAGACACACTGGAAGGTAATCGGTGAGCACAGTGTTCAAGACCCTCCTGGTGCTCGAATCCGTAGAACCCCTTATAAGACGGCAGTCTTGCTCAAAATGCATCTCGAAATACAGGGATGTCCTGAAGGGAAGCATGGTAACTGAATAATTAGCAAAAGAGTTTCATTTGTGTTTGCGTTGGCGACTCACACGCTATTCTGAAATTTCCTAATAGGGGTTCTGCAGGCCCTAAGCATAAGTGGTCAGTTTAGATCACGACACATTAAAAAAGAGATAACTGAATACAAACGAAATACAGAACGTAATCGGAGGAAACGGCCCAATGAAGTAAGAAGAAAAATAGGCCGCAAATTCTCCATTCTCGGGAACTACTCAAAAACCTTTGAATTTTGCTCCATCGCTGTAACTTGCCATTTCGGATGTCAAAGAATTATGGCGCACAGATTTGAATATAGAGACGCTTATTACGCGGAATAATACGCGTCGCGCACGTGGTGCAGGCGCGCGGATGTGATTGTCTGCTTGGCAACAATTTCACATGCATAAAGTTAGGTATTTCCTAATGCTTTGGGGAAAGCAAGGTGGTTTCCGAAAGTGTGGTCGCGTTCGTGGGCGGGGCAGAGACACAGAGACAATGCGGCACACTTGGCTCCAGTTTATCCTCCATTTTCCTGTGTTTACATGATTTCATTGCATTCATCGTTCCGAAAAGAAAAGAAACCCCAAAGAACTTACCGATAAGTCCGTGCTTCTCCGGAGGGTGCCCACACATGATACACCATCCTGCCGGGCACACGGATGCGAACGGTATGATACGGTATGATCTTATACAGGGTGTCCCAGAAAACGTGTCATTGAATTATAATAAAAAAACTACACCACCTAGAGTCATGCGGTCAATGGCATTTGTTCTTACTGGGTTTTTGCCACCTCCTTATGTGACTGTCGTGTAACGTAAGTTTAATTAAGTAAATTTTTGCGAGCTTAAGTCTGAAATTTGCCTAGTAAAGGTCACTTTTTTACCCCACCAATGTGAAGAGCGTGTCTAATTTAGTCAAATTAATGATAATTGACAGGGATATTCAGGAGCTATCCCATCGGAAAAAATAGCCGAACATCGTGCTCTACGGAGGTCGCACAGAATAGCGCACGATGAATTTTTCAGCGCAATCTTTGTCACTCCGACGAAAGGAGGTTGGAAACCCAGCCCTCCCCGACATCGCAGAAAGAGATAAAACAGGAACGGCTTATCACGTCCGACTTTCGCTGAGATAATGCTTTCCCTCTCCCAATTTTAGGAACTGTTACTTTTTCTACTATCACTCTATGGGCTGGCTTCGGAACCTCCTTTCGTCGCACTGAGAGCGATTGCGCTCAAAGTGTCATCGCGCGCTATATGGTTCGGTGCTCCGAAAAGCATGATATTCGGCTATTTTTTTCGATGGGATAGCTCGTGAATATCACTGCGAATTATCATGAATTTGAGTGAACTCGGCACGCTCCTCATATTGGTGGGGTAAAAAAGTGACCTTTACTTGGCAAATTTCCGAGTTCAGTTCGCAAATATTTACATAATTAAACTTGGAGTACATGACATTCACATTAGGAGGTGGCAAAAACCTAATAAGAACAAATGCTGTTGACCGCGTGATTCTAGGCGGCGTAGTTTTTTTATTATAATTCAATGACACGTTTTCTGGGACACCCTGTATATGACAGGCCCTCGCATGGATCACACACACAGATTCCTCGAGGGGTTCCAGTAACATCAACGTCTGAGTCGTCAGAGTGCTCTCGAAAGGGAGTTAAATAAGCCATTTTAGCAGATGGAACCGGACGCGAGAAACCTCGTGCGCGTCCCCGCTTCAACTGGCCAAGAACTTGCCCATTGTTGGTAGCTGAATGAGAAAATATAGAGATCCGAAGCGTTCAAACAGCGAAAATATCAAACCATCTGTCATGGGCAACGACCGCAGCTGTGGCAAGTGTCACAACTCAAGTGTCACACGCCCTCCCAGGCTTGAGTAATCAGCTATGACATCTCAACCACCTCGCTGACAACCATAAACACGTTTCCGGTAGCTGTATAGGGAATAAGTTCGCTCTGTGACACTTTCCAAATCTAAGTTTGGGGACGCCCCAAAGTGACGCACCAATTTCATGTGTCACTAAAGTGTGACCGTTTTTAGAGTGTACCCCGGCAGATACTGAGCGTTTTGTGATACGGCTGATTGTCGGCCAGTTAATGGTATTTATCGATGTGCACATGCCAAACCGGACCGCCTATAAGACAGTGTACTTTCGAGAATGAGTTTGATGGTGCAGCGCAAAATGTATTTTTAGTGGAGACATTAGCTGTGTGGGAATGAAATAAAGACTGAACATCCGTGTTATACCAAAGAGTGATAGTAGTGTGAGGGAAGTTGATAACCTCCAACCTCTCCGTTGACTCTCAACCAAATCAGATTATAATCTGCTTTGTGATTGTGATTTGGTTTATGCGAGGAACATCCAGGCCCAGGTGGTCATACAGTTCACACACTGGCAAGGAGCAGCACAGGCTGAGCTGAACGGGATACATGCAGCAGGAGACTTGGACAAGCACTGGACATACAGAGTTGAACTAGTCGCCTTTTCTGGTCAGGCCTTATAGTTTGGTAGTATACATGCCACAAAAGGAGAAGGCTAACACAGATTATCGGAACACAACAGGGAAACTTAATAAAGCGCCTTAGAGGGCACCGAGTTCATAGAAACGAAATTGCAGTTGGTAGTGGTGGATGGTGCTGGTGAAAAGGCTCGCCGTTGTCGGCCTCACAGAAATTGCAGTTACTTCAAGAGTTACCAATACAGCAACCAATTAACGTGGTCCTTTGGCAAGAAAGTTAAATTGAAGGCAAAAGTGCTTCAACACTGCGAGGACCAAGCGAAAAACAAACGACACAAAAAAGAAACGCTAGCTAAGAATCCGAACTTACTCGTACTACATACAAGTAGAAAGCGAGGATCCTGAAATACGCACCGACGACGTATATGAAGCATTAAAGTGGAAACTAGGGGTTCTTTATAGGACGAATCCAAACCAAGTAGCCCGGCAACCAAAAATAACTTATCAAAAGCATTTCTTCACGTCGTGAAACGCAGAAAGGATAAAAGAAGACATGGTTAGTACGTGACTGGCTCAGTGAAGAATTCGATGTATGTACGACAGAACCCAGCTCCAGGAGTCGGTAATTCGTCGTCTGCTGGCTCAGCGTTCTCCTCGCATGAGCTGCGTTCCTCTACAAGGTAGGAGTCGCTGCCACTCCAAATGCAGGCCTCGGGGTAAGCGGGTGGACGCTGAGCATCTAATGATGACCTCCAGCCGCTTATCACTTGAAGACTGCACTGGTGGAGACGGTGGACAGCAAACCGTCAAAGATGGAGGAGGTTCTGGGGGAGGTCCTGCCAAACCCGCAAAGATAAACCCGCTCTTGTACGCTTCCAGTGGTGCCGTGGCCATGTTCTATATGACACACGAGGTCCACGAAACATGCAGAAAGTGACTTGACTTGATTTGTTCTCAGATCAAGAATGTTGGAGCAGCCACCGCAACGGTGCGAGCTTACGTGTGCATTTGTTCTTTCTATTTCTTTCTGTGTTTTTTTCGGCGCTGCACATAGCCACGCTATTCGCTATGTATGTGCATATCTTACTGGTAGAGTAAATTTGTACTGGCAGAATCGGTAATTGCAACATTAAATAAAGTGCCCGTCGAAGGGGTACGATATAAACAACGAGAATTGGCCGAGGCAGACCACAATTAGGGATGACACAGACACGTAAGCCTCAAACGCCCAGAAATTAACGGATTCAAATAACTCAGAGAAAAGAGGAATGTATTCCTGGCGTCAGCACCTCTTTTCCCTGAGTTGATTGAATTCGGGTACGATTTCCCTACCGTTGGAACAGAGGTGAATGGCAGAAGGAGATAAAGCTGTGCACGGCTAAAACAATCTTTATGAAAATGAGTTTTGCCACTAATGTAGACTTCCTTCCAAAGACCTTTAGCTCCTTTAGACTTTCTACAGGCTTTTAATCTTAAGACGTTAATCTAAACGATTTCCTTCCTTTGCCTTTTGTGTTTTCAGACTTTCAAATGTCCAGCGAAATCGAAACCTAAGAAGTTTCGACGACACGATTTCAATCTTGTTCTAAATTTCATTTTTACGATTTCATTTCCTTGCATTGCACTTCATGCTCTCAACGACCGCGGAGACGTACCTGGAGTATTCACTGCGGGTATTCTACACTACTTGGTGACACAAAGGCTAGATGAGATTAGGTTGAGTGAGAGCTGCACCTTTATTGTTATTTTCATTTCAATTGCAAGCTCAAATTCGAACACAATTTCTATCTCGAGTTCACCATTTTACTGACCAAATCTAGGAACGTGTGGGGAGATATGTTGATACTAGTATTTTATTGTGTTGCAAAATACGGGGGGGGGGGAGCTTCTGTTCTGTTGTATAGCGCTAAAAGTTTAATTAAAACAAAATTTTCGTAAGTGGACACATTTTGTGCGTATGAAATGAATAAGTCAGAACGAATCAAACGGAATCTTAATGTTTCGTCTCATTCAACGCAAAGAGTAGCAAAAACACAGGAATTTTGAACATCGATGAATATAGATATCTCAAAAAGAATACCGATGATCAGCGTTTAAACCAACGACCAGCACATCGATATCCGCAAGAAAAAAAATCGACATTTTATCGGTCGACAACGATATACATTGATAGCCGCAAGTATGATATCGATATCCTAGTGATATTTATTGATATTCGATAAAATATCGATGTTTTTACAACATATCGATAACATGGACTGAGAAAATATCGAAAACATCGATACAAATTTCGATATCGCTTCCCCCTACTACTTAAGTTAGATTTCGCTATTAGGTGTCACTTGCAGAATAATACCTCACTCACGCACAGGGCGCATATCCGACAACACGACGCCATACTGGCCTGCAGATTGCTCGACAATAACATGCCACCAACCAATCGACCTCACTAGTGCTGAAATCAAGGAACTATGGGGCGAAGGGTGATGTGTTTGTTGTGAAAGAGGAGAGATTAGCCAGTCGAAAGTCGGCTTGGTATTCCGGAAAAAAAAAAAGAAAAGAAAGAAAGCGCATAGGTGCACGAAGCAGATTCGTTGGTCGCAGTCCCTCACTGTTTACTGCGCACGTGACAGTGCACAGTAGGCTGATAAGTTCTGTATCTCTCGGAAAGTTCAGTCGTGTCGTTGTCGCGCAGGGCAGCAGCACGTTCCAGTGCGTGCCAGGGTGTGTCTCCGTGTGGATCTTGTATCTCTGGCAGTCGATAAGAAGGTGTCGTGTTATTACATAGCGAAAGGAAGATATCGGAATTAGGGCCCTGCACGGGCCCGGGCCCCCGCCCCGGCCCGGGCCCGACCCTCCCCGCGGGCAGAGCCGGGCTTGTTATTGGCTGTGTGCTCCGGGCCGGGCCGAGCCCGGGCCGACAAAATACGCTAGCACCGCGGGCCGGGCCCGGGCCGTTAAAATACGCCACCACCACGGGCCGGGCCGACAAATATGTTTCCGAGAGTCAGGCCCGGCCGGGCCACGCAGCTAATTCCACACAATGGAGATGCATTAGTTCATATCATCATGCGCTTGCGTCATTCATGTGCATATTTTGCAAAGACAAGCAAGGGATACTGCATTAGGCATATGATTCGACCCTCTAGAACATTCTGAAAGCCACTTTACATTGCTCGTCATTCCTCACGTATTTCACAATCACTTGGCAAAGCTTGGTGAGAGGGGTATGGACTGGGAGAAGGAGTTTGTCGACAGCATCCTCTACCTCTGCAAAATCTTGACAGTGTAACGATAACGCCCATGCCCGCGTACGTTCTGGATTTAATTTGGTCTGGTGCGGTTATGGTGTTAAACGGCCATCACTTGTACGTTTGTCTTCTCTCGTTATAAATTTACTGATAAATTTGTTTGATAATCACCAGAAACGCGTACGTCGCGGCTGGAAATACTATGCCGGGATCTACTCGCCGGGTCACCGGGCCAGGCCGGGCCGGGCTCTGCTTAGATTCCGGGGCGGGCCGGGCTCTAGTCACTGGGTCACCGGGCCGGGCCGGGTCGGGCCGCATAAAAATATGAAGCCATCAAACGGAATCTTAATGTTTGGTCTCATTCAACGCAAAGAGTAGCAAAAACACAGGAATTTTGAACATCGATGAATATAGATATCTCAAAAAGAATACCGATGATCAACGTTTAAACCAACGACCAGAACATCGATATCCGCAAGAAAAAAAATCGACATTTTATCGGTCGACAACGATATACATCGATAGCCGCAAGTACGATATCGATATCCTAGTGATATTTATTGATATTCGATAAAATATCGATGTTTTTAAAACATATCGATAACCTAGTATGATATCGATGAAGCACTGCACCTTTGGACACCTTTGCACCTAAAGAGCAAGTATGCGTATCATACTTGACCGGGTCGGGCCGGGCCATTTTTCGATGCGCCCGGGCCGGGTCGGGTCCGGAAAAGTCGGCCCGTGCAGGGCTCTAATCGGAATATCTATCTGGACGTCCCACGGTGATCTTCATTGGTTGTTGCAGTGCCGAAAGCCTTATACCCCTCTCACACTTGTGTGTGGCCAATAACGGCGAGCCGATCCCCCCACCCCTCTCACAGGGGCAGGCTTCAATGTCAATTGAAACCAATGGTCACCACTTAACCATTTAACCAAATGGCCATTGAACATGCGCGTAGCGACACGAAGCGTGCAACGTGTCAACTTCTCAGAGAACATTAGTTCCAATGGTTCCTGACAGGTTGACACGTTACACGCTTGGTGGCGCCATGCGCATGTTCAGTGGGTATTGGTTTCAATAATCATTGAAACCAATGGTCATTGAACATGCATGTGTGTAGTTAATGTGTGTAGTGCTACGTAGTCTGAATCGGAGGGCGCTTACGATTGCCTAAAACTCCCTAAGGCGCAACTGACCCTTTTCTCCGTAACCATAGCGGTAAGATGACGTAGACTATCGTCAGGTCAATGAACCGCGAATAGGTGTCGACTTGACAGAATCATCCATAAAAAGCTTTCGCGGTACAGAAGCGGCGTACCTTCAGCTGGCAGGCGGTGGTCCCAAGGTGCTTCAACTGGCTTATGCAGAATCGTGAGTGCGTCTTGCCGCAGCATCAGTGCGGGCATTTCCACGTCTGCCTACGTTACTCAAGACCCAGTGGAACCACGCAGTTACCGGCCAGCTACATTTCGTTAAACGTACTGAGGGCAAGGATAAAAAATACGAAAACGAAGCAAAGAACAATTAAGCTTTGGTGAACACTTGAAAGCATTTTTTCCCGAGTATCCTAGGTCCGTGAGGCAAAAACGCACACTGACAAAGGCAACCATGCAGCAGAGTAACCCTCTGTTGCGTTGTGGTGCGGACAGAACTGGCTGAACGAAGACGTATTACCGAAAAACTAAATCGCAATTGAACTGTGTGTCCTTATAGCGTATCGATAAGGACGCGACGTATAGCACAAGCAGGTTACCGTAGCACCGCAGTTGACTGTGTGGCTGTTGGTATATATATAACGCACGTCCCATGTTGATTCGGCTCGTGAGGTAACCAGGTTCGAACCCTCGTGGTTTGCAGAGACACCCTAAGAAGGATGCAGCAACACAGCCAGCAAAACTGCCCGATCAGCAACGATATCACGGCCAGCACCGCCAGGTTCATCCGGCGTGCTACGCACGAATCGTGCAGAGCTCGTGACATGTGACTGTCACTTGAGCTTCAGCCAAATAACTATGCGGCACGCGGGTGGCAACATCGTTTCCCCTTCGTAATGCTTGTCCGAATACCTGATGGCCAAGATAATACATTTTCTTTAATTCTACCAAGGTTGGAAACAGCCAGAAAATTGAGTGTAACCAGCTGCCATCCACAGAGTTTCATTTATCTTGTGTGACACAAGCATTGACACACGCAACAATTATTTGACACCTGTCTGACACCTACCATTCAGACTACAATACACAACGTCGATTTCATGAAGTCACAATCAAATGCACCTGTGACGACCTGCCTTCAGGAAAAAATCCAGCGCAGCAGCGCCGGAAATGAAAATATGCTGGCTCTAGCTCGAATACAAAGACTTGCCCCCTAAAGCATAAGAAGGACATACATCATCATTCCCAAAGATTTTCACACTGTTTTACCCCTTCTTACACGCATGGAATGATTAATCTTCTAGACCTGAACTGAACAAACCCACGGGAACGACTCGAAACCGATCCACCCATCTGCACCGAGAAAAAAGTAGAAGAAGTATCGTCAAGAAAAAGCCGATTTCGACACATCCAGCGAGATCCATGAAAAGGTCGGCAACCTTGCCATCTGGTGGTCGGAGCAGTCCTGCTTCCTTTCTCACTTAATTTCTATTTGATTTATCTTTGAGCAATCGGCAATTCGTTCTGACTTTACTGGGTGAAAAGCATAAGTAATGAGTTACGGTTGCGTAGAAGGAGCCCAAACTGTTCCAGACCGACGGGATAAGAGTTCAAGGACGGCCAGTACTGCAGAACAGCCGTTCCTTCTTGGCTTCGACTGCTGTATCGTGTGACAGAAACCCGCACAGTGCTGCCATTCCCTCCCGGAGGCTTGATTCGTGCATCTTGAACCGGTTTGCATATTAGCACTCACCGCGGGAACCAAAGGTATATGGAAACGAAGGGGGTAGAGGGGGAGAGGGTCACTGAAGCATTCTTACATAACGAGTGGTCACAGATGGTTCGCTTGGCGTCGGAACTGGGGGTAACAAACTTCAGCACGGGCGAGAAGGGAAGGGAACTGGATGTGGTGGAGGTGAGGGGGTGCTGGTCGATACCGTTATCTGGCTATAGCCTTGTGCAATGTTTCTACATGCATGAGAAACGACGTTCATCGTTGCGACATCGACGCGATTTGAGGTAACTATTATAAATATTGTGCCGTTCACTGTCGAGAAATGGCACAGAATTTTGAAAGTGGTCTCTGTACTATAGAAATCCTCTTTTCTTCTTTTTTTTTTTTTTTACTGCTGCGCTACCAGACACTACTAACATCTCAGAGGGGGAAAATGAAATGACGAGAATAAAAAGAGGAAAACTCGATTTGATTCTGTACACCGATGTCTGCTACATAACACAGGAAGCGAAAAGCAAGAAAGGGACGATTGGAAATACTGACAAACATTATGGAAAGAAGGAAGAGGGTGCAGGCAAGCTGGTATAGACTCATGGTAGGGGACCGTGAGACTGAGAAACATGTTTTATGTAAGCCTGCGACACATAACTTGGCCTTCGTGCAATATTCCTGTTGCCTGACACATGGGTAACATGCGACCAAAGGTTCACATTTTCTTTTCTTTCTGTTCCCCTGTTATTGATGTTATTGCCTTCATGTGTATGCGTGTGTGCAAGCAGCAAAGTCAGTTGGTTGACAGGTTCATTTCATCTCTAATATGTTTAGCTTATCAAACAATAAATACAATGCAGAGAAGGGTCGCACGAATCAATGGACAGGCAGGTTTCTAAGAACGGGAAAAAGTCTACGCATGAGAAGTAGCAGTTTACGACGATGTGCTCGTATTGATCCCCCAGAGCTGGAAACCAAAAGTGACATCATCGGCAGCGAATGAAGTCACAAACAAAGAAGACTACGGATCCTTGTTCACAGAAAAGGAATGAAGTTGAGTTTCATATACAGTGTTGTGCTATAGGTGACGTTGGAACGCGACATCCTGTTATCAAACTAACGCATTTAGACAGTGTTTTCTATGAGAAACGCCATTACACATTTCCTCCAGGATTTTCTCCAGGGAACATTTTGTCTTGAATCGGGCAGCGCTTTAACCAAAGTGAGTATTCGCCAACCTGCGTGTTGTTGTTGTTGTTGTTATGGTGATCTTGAATGTGTTAGATTGGCGTCCGTGTTCGTTCTCTTACAATTTTTAAATGGCGAGGATAACCAGTGCCGATGACTTAGCACACGCAGCGCTCACCATTATAACCATAAAATGAACACACAAAGACACAGAGGCTTCATGGAGGCAAAAATACCGTGAAATAAAATGTGTTTCTCGGGAACTCAGCCTTGCATGCATGTTGATTGCTAATGGTAGCGCCGTTCCATCTTAACCCTACTTCGTGGTACATACGATCTTGCTGACGCACCGCCTTATGTAGCTCACACTTGTCACATCCTTATGATGTTCCGATCTCGAATTATCTCGCCATATTCTGCTTTTTATCGCGTTTTAGTATCGCATGGAGTCCGCGACAACAAAGATAATACGTGTTACCTCTCCGAAGTTACAATTCACGCAACGTAAAAGTGACAAATACACATCACATACCTGCGTGATAACACCGGAGTTCTGTAACGGCCGGAAGCAATCCATACTAAGGTCAACCAGCTAAGGTAAGGTCGACGCAGCTATGCGCCAGGACAATTCACACAGCAGCGCTGCAACTTCAAAGACGATTCGGCGGCGATTTGCTCAAAAATGAAATGCCCACTCTCACTCCTCATCATCACTCAAGCGCGATGACTGGCCAACGTGTTTATTATACCATTGTTCCCCTTCTACCAATGACTGCTTCTCCACTGACATATGTCCCGCACACGCATGATATATCCCACACTTTTTCACTCCCCCCCCCCATTCATTTTCTTTCTTTTCAGTTCATCATTAACCCCACCAACCCCTCAAGTGGTCGTTGCGCGGTCAACTGTGAGCGTTCTCGAGCAGCCAGCTCCACATTCGTGGCCCTACAGTCCAATCTTGGTCGCACGTAACGAGCAAAAGCTCATGCGAACAAGCGCTTATGCGGCAGAAACCCGATCTTCTAACGAGCTGTAACTGGTTAACAGGGCATGGTTGGATTGCTGGACACAAAGCTCTTCCCGTCTCTCAGTCGGGGGTGGGACAACGTCGTCGCTCATTATGCTTGACAAACTGCCTTTTGCCATTCGGCTCACCAATAGGGCTGTTGCACCTGTAATCATTAAGGTGCACTTATGGGCTGCTCTATACAGCGAGAGAACTGCCCATACTTGTGCTTGGAGAATGCCCGTAAGCTATGTTCTTGAGTGCAGCAGAGTTGAAATAGTGGCAGAATCTATACCTCTCCTTCATTCTGGCTCTGCGTAAGAGGGATAATTAATGGACCCGCGTGGTCACCTGCTATTCTGCAACGCCACTTCTCCTCTCCAGCTCTTCTCTTGACCTTCCGTGATCATGGTGATGTAAGCTCTGCATTTCAACGCCATATATATTCAAGGGAGAGAATTAAAAAAAAAACCATCATCGTGACGCTTCCGCATACTGTCCGTGGACAATTCTTCAAGTCGTTATGAAGTAGCAGAGGGCATGTTCCTCCACGATAGAAATTAATGTTCTGAGGCTGGAACACAGAACAAGGGACAAACACACAAAGCCTCAAGTTACTATATCTCAAGTTATTATAGTTAATTAAGACCTCATTATGTGTTTCAGCCTCGGCACATTAATTTCCATCGGGTTTAACATCTACCGCTTGCGTCGCCCCCGTCGTATGAATGTGTATTTCACTGAGAAAACATGTAAGAGTGAAACTGGAATGAGTGAGAGAGTGGCTGTTGTTGCCTTCAGATGACGCACCCTTGGAAGTCATTGGGGAGGAGTGTTAGCATAGCTCAATTGGTAGAGCCCTGGCCTTTCAGTGACTTCCTCCTTCCATGTTGCTCCACACTGCTTTTGTGTGTATATCTGGGATAAGAACGATTTTGCATGCAGGTTTACGCATCGCGCCCCTAGCCTCACTAGGGGCGCCACTCTGCCGCCTCTTGGTGGGGATCCTCGTTTCGGTTTCGTTTTTGTTACTTACAGTAAAAACTGTCATATTGCATTGAAAATGCGACTTACTTGGAACATATATGACGTTTTCGTCATGTATTATCAGGAAAGATCAACTCTGGGCAGCCTCTTACACGTGCAATGCCTAGATACGCAATGCAATGTGCGAGTACTGCCCGGGAACATCCCCATGACACGGTTCGTTCAGCGAACACCAGGGGGCGACTCGCAAAGTTCTCCTGGTCAATTCTCTAAACCCTCGAGTGACATAATTTTGTGAAACTATAACGACTCACAATGAAGACTGAAGACCTGCATTGCCCAGAAGGGTAAACAGTGCTGTTATGCCGATTCGTTGATGAGATCGATTTAAGCATGGGTCAAGCAGGTTTATCGCACCGAGAGGCAGAGAGCATACACCCATGTTCAACCTGACAATGGCATTATCGTCACATCTTGTTCTCCCAATGCTCAACTACTCGAGTGTTTCAAACGTTCTTTGGTCATTTTTATGCACATGTTTATGCCTAACAACATTTATTTTTACAGTTCAACGTAATTGGGATATGCATGTAACGTTCTCCTGCAGCATCCTGAGATGCCGTTCTTATAAGCTGAACACGACTACAGCTGAATTAAGAAACTGTAATGTGGACCTGAAAGGTTAGTTGTGGAGAAAATGACGAAGAACGCGCTCCAAATTTTTCAATTTAATAGCAAACTGACATTGTAGAGAGTGCATCCCATTAGAACGTGTAACATCATCCGTATCCGCGCATATTCAGTATGAGAGCACATTCGCGGTCATTTGCAGGAAAAAAATATACATGAAGAAAATGTTGTTCCGGGCATTTTTATTTTTGCAGCACAGAAATTGCTCAGGAAAATCATGTCATCCACAGCTGTTCAATAATCGCAGTTCAAGGCACAGCAATGCAATGTATGACGCACCTCAACACCATTTTGGATTCATGCCGCCTATGGAACATTGGCAACTTGTGGTGCGCGCCGTCGCACAGGATTTATTTTCCTTGCGTCAACCTGCATTACGTATGCCGCGTATAGTCCCAAAAATGTTGAGATATTGATTTCAGGACAGGTTCTTTTGTGTCCCTTCTTTTTCTTTTCTCTCTCGTTTACCAAACGTGGTTACATGAGAACTTTAGAGCCTCTGTCAGATAGAACGCAACGAACGGCGAGGCCACAGTGAACTAGTACAGCAGTCTAATCCGCCGTACCGAGGCTTTAACAGACAAACACGACTTCATCAAACTAAATGACGTAATCGTTCACGGATGCAAAACTCATAGCAATGGGCTGGCACGACTTTTTGTGAAGCGATAATCGCATCTGTTCGACGACCTATATAAGCTACACTGATTATCGGCAAAAATGCTTCAGCCACGACAGATTGGCATCATGTAGTTTTTAGACTAGGTTTAGATTAGATTCGTTATAGATAGAGTAGCTTTTAACTACGGGACATGTTCATGTAAAATGTATAGTATATACATATGCACTTGTCTTCCTACTCCGTCCATTCCCATTTCGCCTAATACTTCTTATCAGATTATCTCCGTGTAACCTATAACCTCCCCCGTATAACCTATAACCGTATAACCTTCCCCGAACTGCACGGGGTCCCAGTTCACCTAATGTATGTGCCAGGCAGTCCCATCTCGCCTACTGAGGCGTACGTGTCAGGTGACTAAAGAAGGCGGCACTCCTTTTTCGTTGCAGCCACAGCTGTGCTTGATCACAACTGAAGATCGCATTTTAAGCCAAATGCCTATTTTCCTCTGCGCTGCTGTCGTGCCAACCTCATCTATACCAACACGAAAGAACATTCTCCGGGGGGAGGGGGGATATTTATTAAAACAAACAAACAAACAAAAAAAGGGGAGGAAAGGTCAGCCAAACGACATCTCGACATGCTATTCCGCAAACAAAAAAAAAAAACAAGAAGAAAGAAAAGAACAAAAGAATATGGAATAAAAGTAGCATAAAAAGAAAAGAAAAGCAGTGGGAAATAAGGGATAAAGTAACAAAAGGTGAAAGCAAGATGAGATAGACTAAAGACAAAGATGACCTTAGATCAGAGTAATGCGTATGAGGGTGGTAGGTGAGGGTGTGACACTGAAGAATGAGCACTTGAGCTTACTGGCCGTTCATGAGACCTGTGTTCCTGAGGAACGTTAAAACTGCTTTTGTCACAGACCGCTGTGCGGGATGTCGTACTGGGCCCAGCAGAGTGGCCAATGAAAAGTATGTGCACCGCTGCTCGAGTAGCCGTCGCCAGAGCGCGGGTTCCCTGGGTTTACCAAGGAGTTTGTATTTTCTATTTAAAGTTTTCACCTGTGAAGCACCAAGCCCGAAGAAGCTCGATATATTTTTAGAGGGTAACGAGCACAGTTCAACGACAATTTTCACTTAAGGTGGAATAGATGTCCGATAGCATCTATACGTAAGAGACCAGCCTTCGTTCGCCAACTTCAAGGTGTTACTCTCCTCGCAGCGCTGTCAAAAATGAAATTTATTTCTCACTCATTGATGTCTACGGGCAAATACAACTCAAGATGAACAGCTTGGCCACATCAATTGGGGCTGAACTTGCCAGTCCAAAGGAAGAGTGCAAGTTGCGAGTTCAAGTATCTAGGAGGGGCAGCCACAACTTCCAGACTAATGCAGTGGTCTCAGGAAAGCCAGAGCCGGGTTGCGCGAAAAGGCAACCAGAGGTTTGCACCGCGGGAAGACAAGTGATATTTCGATATTTTGATTCGCAACATAATGAAAAGTATTATATTGTTTGCAATGCTATTCAGCAGACTTGGTGAAAAGGACAATAAGTCATGATGTGTCGTTCGAAGAAGAGTTCGCAGACTGTCGAGCCACAGCTGATGCAATGCCGCATCACTTGGTCCTTCTGAACATCCTGCTTTTTCGCGACACTTGATTACAACTGAACACTTTAAAATGTAGCGGGATCGCTAGTCTGCAACTGAAACTACTTAGCAAGTACCGTAGAGACGCTACTAGCAGTGTTGGGCCAGTTTGCATAAAAGCTGAGTACGACTCAGCTGACTCAGCCTCAATAGCCTTTGCCGTGTATATAGCACGCGCTCGCTGCTCGTGCGCGAAGCGTTGCGAAAGCTATTCAGAATGAGTCGGAGATTCATACTCAACTTTTATGCAATTGAACGGGCCCAGCTGTGTAAAACACTATTCGCAACAGCTGTCTAGGTCCACGCAGTAGCATCGACGATTTGGAATGCCGATGAGTATGGCGGGAACCGGTGCCAGAAATCACCGTCCTCTCGATTCGAAATGGGGATGACGATGATGATGGTGATGGTGGTGGTGGTGCAGGTAGATATAAGAAAAATATGGAGAGCCGAGCACCGCATGGCCTGAAAGTCCTTACTAAATGTGGAACATGAGATCTCTCGATACTCCTACCTTAAATGGAGACTTCTAACCAAAAACGTGTTGAAGTGACAGTGCGACATCAATCCATACCGTGTGATGTTTCAGTGGACAGAATTTCTCGTCTACCAGCTAGCACAGGTAATCAGAAAACGAATATTTTCCTATGAGTGATTCGGCACTCCTCCACGGAAGAGCGGTCCAGAAACACTGGGCTTCACCTCACCGGCATTGTTCACGTGCGCCTTTCTGTAGGTTCTCTTCAACAAGTGGAAAGTATACTTTACAACAAAATCGAGGAAGCTGGTGACTCGTCAGTCATGTCGCACGAACCAGTTACCAAGAGGGTGGCCGAAACTGAGTAAGCAGCCGACGGCCCGTACGAGACTACCTGTGACGTCACGCGGGGTCCAGGAGGCTGGAGAGAGGAAACTTCAGGAATTTCGGTTTCGATATAAGCTTCCCAGATCTTTTGGTAACTAGCGAGTCCCCAACCGCCAAACCAACTTTGTTTCTCATTTCTGAAGAATGTACCGAACTTACTTACGCAGTCACTGTAAACATTTCGAATTGTCCCGGAGTCTCCCTTTACTGCAATAGCGTAGTCGGGGGGATATGTAAATCGAATAATGGCAGTTGAAGAAAAGGCTCCTGGTGTGTTTGTCTTTATTTCTATGTTCAATTGCTTCATCTACTACCACATTACATGAGTATATGGAATGATAGTAGTGGAGAGCAGTTATGTGGACCTGGTACTCCGCATTCATTTGTTGTGGCAGGCAATAGTAATTGAAACACGTGCGTCACTGTGTTTCTCCCCATTCACCATCTCACAATAACGTTGTTGTGGCTGTTGGTGATGTCACAGTCGATACAGTCACAGACGAGAAGCCCATCCCTTCGCCGTCAGGAATCGTACTAAGGCTTCAATGACGAAGCTTTGAGATGCTGGATTGTCCAAACACGCAGAACTTTCAGAGTTAATGAGCCAGTGGTGGTCCCGCGTAACCCGCGTACACAGTATCTCGGCCGTTCATGTGCAGCAAGCAACACAGCGCAGGGGGACGTGCTCAGTGTCCGCTAGTGTGTCACATGTGGAACAATTCGGGGAGCAATATTTCCTCATTATGTACATCCTGCGAGGCGTGTGGGCAACATTCAGGCGGAGCCGATGCATTAAATACGCATACTGTCCGCACTTGCGCTACGACGGATAGAAAATCCATGTCTTTTTCTTGACTATTGAGAGTGCAATAAGTGTTTTCCTTTTGCATTCTGTTTTTGTGTAAGTACTCTGTTGTGCTCGACGTCTCTTTCAAACCTGCACGACTAGCTCCCGTGGCATAGTGGTTAGAATGGTCGCTTTCCACGCTGAGACTGGGAGGTGGCACGAGTTCGAATCCTGTCACCGGCTGTGCTGTCCGAGGTTTTCCCTGTTTTTTTCCGAAGACTTTCCGGGCGAAAGTCGGCGCAGTTCCCCCTGAAGTCGGCCCAGGACGCTACTAACCTCCTGTCCCCCACTCCTTCCTGCTGTCCCGTCTCCATCTGTCGACGTCTGTACGCCGCTCATAGCCACAGTTGCTTCGCGGCGCTAACACGGACTTAAAAAAAAAAGCAGCACCTGTTTTAGCGTCTGAGATTCCACGCAGTTTCAGACGGCACTACCACATGTGGAATTCGACCCAGAAATGCGCACATACCATAGGCCATACCGGGACCGCGCATGAGTGCAAGAACCATTGCACACATTCACAACTACAGTCGGAACGCGTTGACGAAAATTACGCTCCCGAAGCATGATGCGTTAATCGGGGAAAAATAACACCGCGAACGCATACTTTAACCTTACATATCCCCCACCCCCACGATGTGTCGTTTCACATTTCTTGTTGAGCACGCTGTTGAAACAAGCTACATTATTAGCTTACCATTTATTACGCTAACTCGTCTCGATAAGACACCGCTATGCTGTCTGCATGTATAGCTTAGAAGCCTTTTTTTGTGCTCCTGATTTTGCTTCACAATATTGGGAATTACATCACCAAGGGCTACTGCTGTTTCCTCGATATCTTTGCACGTGCATCTCGACAGCTATGCATCAGTGTTACACGTGTGGCTTTACCGGCTGCAGTTTGAGAATCCAACGAGAGGTTGCCGTGATAATCGGGAAACCCATGAACGGACAACTGGGACAAATGACGCTAATAATGAGAACTGATGCAATTGCTCTGCGCTATTATTAACGCGCGTCGCAACTCCAATATACGTATACTATGGGGCATGCGGCGTAGTGAAAAAGCGCTGCACTGCGATTCTTATTGCAAATTGACTTACTGAAAAAAAGTAAAAATAAGGTATAATAATGGGCTATTATACCTCTTTTATACATTATGCTTCACATGTATACCTTTGGAGGGTTTAGAAAAGGTACAAAGTGCCGATTTATACCTCCAACCAAAAAGGTATAAAGCAGGGCTAGCGTAGCACATTTATACCTCATCAGCATGCGTCTATACCCGGTGATACCATGTACCGTGTGTATAGATCACCGAGGCTATACTTCCTACGGTATAGATGAGGCTGCTTATACCTTCATCGTTTTTATATCTTTATGCCTTTTTATACTTTTACTCCCGCAACCTGTTGCACTACATCACTATTTTTTGTTCGAACGGTACCGTCTAAGTTAAACGGTAATTTAGTTAAGAAACACTGACATCAGCACAGCAGTATCTGAATACACGCCGAGAGTTTATAGCTGCGTAATATCTGTACCCGCAATAATTAAATCTAGCCGTCCTAAACCGTAGAGTCTCGCCAGAGCTTGCCAGGCGAAGGCTGCTCCACAATTTGCCAAGTCGCTAGCAGTATGTATATCAGTATTTGTCAGCCAATCTCTCGATACGCACTTGCCAATACTCTGCCACTGCCAAACACAAGAAGCGGTCTTACTCGTTGAAAATTTTCTCTTTACTTGCATATTCGTTTTATATGGGGAATATAATCAGCATAATGTGCACGAGCTTTGCTCTCGATCCACTTTACAGCCATGCGTTGTGTGTTTGTAATACGTGTATATGTGCGTCAAGATTTTTCTTTACTTTTCTTCCCTCCTCTACTAAAAATTTGTCGCAAGCTGGACTATAATATACCTTTGCAGCGGTATAATTTGTGTTCCAAAGAGGTATCATTTCGAGACATCCACTATGGTATAAACTATTTATACCTTTCCGGAAGGTATAAATTTATACCCAAACAGGTCCCACTTATCGACTCGGTCATTTATACCTCTAGAGGTATAGATTTTTCTATTTTTCTCTCAGTGTCCGTATTCCAGCCATTTTTGAAAGCCGGTGCGTTACGTGTACACCCTTTAGTGGGATGAAGTGAAAGAAATAGATGAAAGAAACGGCTATCCTACGAAGAATTAATACGTTTAATTCTGCGCATGGTACGAGTCACGCCAAATGACTGAGTTGCATCACCCAATTCCGTCAACCTTCAAAGGAAAAAAGAAACAGAAGAAATGGAGGAGGTTGATTTTGAAAATTATACTGTTAAATCCTGCAGAAATCTTCATGGTTAGCAGTTATTAACGTGAGTTCTAGAGTCAGTTAAAGTTCCGCTAAATGTTGCAAACCATATTCTACGTATATGACTTCTTGAAATACCCCACAAAGCGCACAAGTCTTCCGTAAACCGTATAAGAAAGAAAAAAACAAAAAGCAGGTCCATGGCAATCTGCAATGCAAAAAAATTGACGGCCGAGCTGAAGCAGTATTCACGTAAGAAAAATAAATAAATAAAAAAAGAAAAGAGAATAGGGAGAAAAGTGTCAATTTTGTTGAACGAGCTTAGCGACATCCCGAAAATTTGCACTGTGGAGGTCAATAGAAATTTTTTTGATGTTCCTTCTTTAGTATCATTGCTTTTTTGAGCACCGAGAAAAATAAATTTTTCTGCAGCATGCAAATGCAAATACGCGACGTGCGTGCTCCGTCACGTGGGGCCACTGAAGAAGGGGAGAGGGAACATAATCACCTGCCGCTTCTTTTTTGATTAAACTCAAAACATTACTAACCTACAATTCACAGGAATACAATTACTAGACATGCCAAAACACATTCTCGTACGCAAAGTGCTCTTCGCGTGCACGCAATTGTTTCTTCACATGTGTCGGACGGCATTTCTGCTTCGGCTGCAACATCAGTTCTTGCAACCCATATTTGCATATCCACACTTTTCTCGTATGCGAATGGCCATGTTTCAGAACACCCTCGTAAGGCATCTGGGTGGGTATCTTTCGAGGGGACATTGAAGGCCACCGTTTGCGGCACCCTTTTGCCCATTACCGCCGACGTCGTCACAGGCACCCTTATAAATAGGGAGTGACTTTTTCGTGACCCGATTCCGCACGGTTATCCCCCCCCCCCCCCCCCCCGAACGGACCTCCGACCAATTCGGGTTAAACCCGATTTCTCCCCGAATTCCAGTCACTATAAAATCCTCAAGTGACGTTTCCACTGAAGACGAACAAAGGTCGCCACGTGTAACACATGTAAGAATGGGTCACTTACGTTCCCAGCAATACACCCATGTGTGTCAACACTGTTTATGCCTTCGGGGATTACCGCTGGAAGGTCACGATCCCGCAAAAAAGAACAACAACGAAAAAAAAAGAGAGGTTAAGAAAGAACTTAATAGACAAGAGGAGACACAAACACCCTATAACACCCGAAGGCACAAGTTACCGCCCGATTTCCCCCCGAATTACAGAATTAAAAATATCGCCCGATTTTTACCCCCCGAATCTGAGAAAGGCGTTCAACCCGAACAAGGCACTCCCTACTTATAACGATGGGAAGTTGAGACGTTCCATGTACATGCGTATCTCTATTTTCTATTAATTACCGTCGTATAATATACCGGATGTTAAATTTAAAAAAAAAAAGTGGTTTCTTGGATGAGGTTTCTTGTGCAATGAAGGGCCCAACGCGTTTGAAGACGCTGCCCTGTTGCGTCTTCCAGGCCTTCAGACTGGAAGATAACGAGAAAGAAAGTTCTCGTTCTTGAGGATGGTTCGCTTCGTGACGCGCTGCATGCTATTGTCGTATGTCTGTTGTATTGCTGCTTGATTTGCTCTTCAGAGTGTTTTCATTTCGGTTCATGGATGCCGGGTCTCCTCTTAGTTCTTCGAATCTCGTGATTATTTTCAACGTGAAAGCACCTCATCCCTAATGAAAGCTAACACTTGTTGCGGACTTCAGATCGCAGCAGCTGCGGAGAGAAAAAGAAAAAATGCAACGCCGTCAGCGCATAAGCTACAGGAGTCAGCGCATAAGCTACAGGAGTTTGCATAGCAGCGCTGTTTCGCCTGGTTCGTCTAGCGTACAAGTAACAGATGCAACACCATTTTTATGTAGCCTGAAAATACTGGACTGGAACATTATCGCGAAAATAATTAGGTAGTTCACACCATATATTTATTAGAAACTGCAAATACGCTGGGAAACAAAATGGTTCTTCCTTTTCTGCCTTATCTGAGGGAATTGCATATCGCGGGCGAAAAACATACAAAACACTAAAGGTGATTACTGCACCTTTTTATACACCCTTTCGCTGAGATATGTTTAATGCAGTAGAATACATACAATAGGCAGAATCATGGACACTATGAGAAGATATGTGGCATATGTGCTGTTCGTATTTATTTTCCCACAGACTGTCACTGACAGCCAGTCCTGGGCCGTGTCGGGGCGAGTCTCCATGCATTCTCTTTATTTATGCAACCTACGACAAAATGCTCAAAAAGGGTAAGGAACTGGGATGTTTATGTAGTCTCGCATTACATTAAAATCGTTAGTAAAAAATTCGTTCCCCCGCACTGGGTTTTTATCGATTTTAATGTAATTCAGTCTACGCCATGTTTGTAAGCAATTTACTTAAACAGCTTACTTACTTACTAACAAAAGCAAGTTAAAAACAATGGCGATTAACCGGTTAGAAGCATGAATAATTTCATTACGGGACTTTCGCGCAGTAGTCTGCACTTCTTCAGGTAGCAAAATGCAGTTTGTAATGCAAAACCAAGTTACTTTAAAAAAAAAACTGGCATGTCCTAAGCATGATGGAGTATAGTCGGTCAAGGCATTTGTCAAACCCGTGTCTGAACCAGAACCCACGTCCGATTTTTACCAAAAGGGTTCATTTATTTCATTTCATTTCATTTTATTACGTTACGGGCCTGTAAAGCAGACTACTTGCTATACTAGTTTTATGATGGTATAAAATTGCACATTTCTATATAGACGTCTGCGACCGCGTCAGAGAGTGGACAACCATCACTATTTTCCCTAGGGCATTCCACCGTTGGAGGTTGGAAACGTTGGTCAGCATATATTGTATGGATTGTTCTCTCTCGCTCATCTTCGCATGATACAGAACGCAGGTGCGCAAAACTGCGCACATCAGGTGCATAGCATTGTTTTCAGCGCTGATAAGTTCGCATAACTGTACACTCTACGAAAAAAAAAAAAAGGAGTAGTTTTAGTCCTTTTGAGGACTAAATGCAAGGGACTAAATGGATGTCATAGTGTGGGGACTGCATTCCGTGCTCTGTTCTAAGAGTCCCAGGCATTCGTGCGCGTGAATGAAAATACTCTGAAGTAAACCGTCCACCGTGATATCTCGAGTGATATACAATCTTGCCACATGCGTATAGGGCACAGAAAGGGCACAGAAAGGTAGGGTTCTTTCGCAAGAAAGAACCTCTAACTATTTTTTCTCTGTGTGGGTGGAAAATTGCTAAGTTAGCTAAGTTATATAGCCTTATTCCACCAAATTCACGAAGAGCACACATTTACGTAGGCCATTGCATTCAGGAGACCATTTGCGAAGTTCACTGAAGTTTGCGAAGCAGTCCAGGGAAGTATATGTCGGGGTCATGGGACTAAGCTGGAGAATAATTGCAGTCTAGGGGACTAGAAGCTGCAATTACTCCCCGTTGCAGCCTCCATTTTTCCCCCTTGTAGAGTGTAGTCAGCAATCGCTACTCCTCCGACCTCCTCTTTTCTTTCGTGTACTGCCTCCCAGACATTTATATTTATGGAGTTATTCTTGCGTCACTCCATTTTTTGGAACGGACGTAATATTTCGGAACCACAGGGAAGTAAGTCCCCATGCCTCAAGCCTCAGAGGCCCCAATACAGAAGTAGGCGATGTTGAATTGTGTAATGCCAAACTCCAACTGCAGGATAAACTACACGTGATGAATATCGTTGAGGCATTTTTGTGATTTCTGGTTTGTGGCGATTAGATCTTCCGAAACGCGGCGCAAAAAAAAACAAAAAAAAAAACAGATTTTCGGGAAACATAAAAACCACGCAAGCCACGGAAACTATTTCCATGGAAATATCACACCTCTAGAAAGCCCTCACCGTGATTATCGCTGACCGGTCCCCCCGCTGCAACTAACAGCAGTTACTCGTTTTCGTTGAACGCTTGGAAATCCTACCGGCGGACATTTATCGGCGGTTTAAGATATATACCCCGAAATCCAAAAACGCTGGACATATTTTATCTGCTCGCTCGCGATTGTTTTAAAGGAGCACAGAGGACACTTGGAACACCGCATGATATGAACATACCCTTCAGCTACTGTTAAGCGGAATATTTCGTGTAGGAAGCGAGAAGTTCTTGAGTAAAATAGTTGACAAAAACGGGCACAGCGGCGGCGATTTGGCCAATGCTGCTCATCGCGGGTGGTGAAGTCAGGTCACCGGAGCACTTTTTATTGGATGCCGAGAATCGTCTGCCAACGAGAACGACCGTCGAGACGCGGGACGGACGGCGCAAAATACCTGGAACGAACGGCTGATTCTTGAGTGACGGTACAGACTAAGGAGGCCGCGGATACGACAACAACTAGATAATAATGACGTCATGGGGCCTTCGGCTCGGCTGTGCGGTACGCGCACTGTGTGCAACGTGAAAAAAAAAAAAATATTTGAAGGAAGTCGAACTGGGTACGCGATCGTAAACGAGCAACGACGGAAACAAATATTCCACCCAACACAACCCCATCATAAACGCCAACCCCTTCCTCAATTTAATGTGGATATCCGACACACGCAGCTATATAGGCTGCTAATAACGTATTCCATTTACGAACATGAGAGCGTCCGGGGGGCGAGAAGAAGGTAAAATAGGGAACCAGTTTCCCATCACGTGTGCGGGTGGAGATGACCATCGCATCCACCAGGTGGCGCTGCGTGGCTCTGTGCCAACAGACGAAATTAGCATAACTCAACATGCCGACAGCGAAGAGGTCGCTGCACCCGTCGTCATGGTAGGAGGCGTCCCAAAGAAGAGGATTTACGCAACCGCAGCTGGAAAATATCGCGCAAAGAAATAAAAAGAGATGCCGCACATGTTGCCGATTACCCAATTGGGCCGAGTTTGATTTCTACATTTTCTTATTATACACTTTCATAACACCACTTAAGTTTCGACTTCGCAATCGGACCACTGAGTCATCCTGTCGATTGCTTAATTCGTACTCTTACAATGTCCCATGCTGTATTGAGCATAATCGCAGCAAAGTAACAGGACGTCATGGACGTGGAAAAAGTTGGGTACGACGCGTCTGTGTCCACAGTAGAGCACTGCACGGAGCGCATTCTGCCGAGGCCCGACCCGAGCCCGGTCTTCCTTTGATTTACCCGCCCGGGCCCGGCCCAAGCTCGACAAACTTCTGGGTTTCCAAGCCCGGGCCATGCCCCAGCCCGAGAAATTTATAGGCTACCCGGCCCGGCCCAGTGTAGAGGGCTGTAAAAGTTGACCGTGGCTAACTAACACTGAGGTAACACATGCTCGAGCTCGACAATGTAATATTTCGGAACCACAAGTAAATAAGTCACTGAGGCCCCAACACACAAGTAGGCGATTGTGTATTGCTAAACTGGAGCTGCAGGATAAATTACACATGATGAATATCGTTGAGGCATTTGTGTGATTTCTGGTTTGTGGCGATTAGATCTTCCGAAATGCGGCGCTCGAGCGCGGCAATGTACGGGTCCGCCCCGGACCCATAATGTGAAAACCGTGCTCAGCCTAGCCCCGCAGAAAGAAGGCTTTACCCGGCACGGCACGGCCTGTGGGCCGGGCCGGGCTCGCCCGAGCCCGTACAGCGCTCTAGTTCACAGTACCAGTGGTCACGACAACAAGAAAAAAAAAAAACATGATGATAATTTGGTGAATGTCTCCGCTTCAGGGGATGAATACTACGCCTAAGTGATCCGGAGTATAGCCGGCTCTCGTAATGACCGCCAATCTCCTTTTTTTTTTCTTTTCAACTCAACTCAACTCAACTCAGCTACGCCTTCGCTACCACACACAAGTCGAACAAGTCACAAGTCGAACGTCTTACCCCACAATTTCAGAATATAATCTGTTGCAAACAATAACAAGTTAATGATGACTGGCGACACCAAAAGTTGCCCCGAGGTAAAACAGTAAAAGTCAAGATAGCGATACTTTTTAGTCCGATTTTCCTCGGGTAGCATTGTGCCTTTAGACACGAAAGGAAAATTGAGTGAAAACAACAGTATTAGAACGGACAATATTGAAATAAATTAATGCTGTACCATGGCGGGTGATCATGTGACTTCCACAGAACAAGCAAAATTTGGACAGCGTGCGTGGACTTTGCCTCAGATTCTATGCATCACGCACGTCAGACAAAACCGTGATCAGCTTCCCGCTCATGCCATGTGCCATTCTTTTTTTCTTTTTTGCCACACGTCTCATAAATGCCGAGACGAAAGTTGAAACCGCAAGTGTTCGGTCGGGGATCTCCTACTACGCTAAACGGGAAAGGGAACTGTCGTCTGGCGAACGTCTAGGCCACATCGTCTGCCCTGCGAAGTGAGTCATCGCCGAGGAACGTTCTCACGGGCGAAAGAAAACGAGCAAAAACAAAATTCGCTTTCATCGACAGCCAAGCAAATGCGAGAGCGTTTATGGAAGACAGTCTGCCTTGGTCCCCCTTCCCCAAACATAAACGAAGCGACGCCTTCTCTCTCAGCAGGGAAACCTCCTCCTCCCATCACACGAGGATGGCGGATGGCGCGAGCGCGCGCACGAGATGCGATCACGTGCTGCTCGAAGAGGGCACTGATTGGTCAGATGCTTGGTTGGTTCCCGTTTTTGAAAAATGAACGCGCAGCGGCTGCCGGATTTTTTTTTTTGGGGGGGGGGGGGAGGGGGGGGAGGTTGCTCTTCAACCGTCAATCGTCGTGTTTGCCGCTTTCGCGCGTGCTTTTATGAATAGAGATGAGTTGTTTATCTGCGACGACGATGGGTTGTTGAAGCTTTCGCGTTCTTGATGAAAATTATGCAGATGTGCTTCGTCGTATGACTAGCAGCTTCCGTGTGCCATAAGCACTGGTTTTGATGTGGTCCAGATTGGGCGTAACGGTTCAGCGTAAGCAGCCAAGGTTTCGCAAAAGAAACCTAGCTTTATGGTTATGGCTACGGTCTTTCCTTTTTATACAGAGGACGCTCTTGAGAGTCAGCTACTGCTGGCTATAGCAGGTACACTGTGCGGTACACTTGCAATATGTATATCGCCGTATGCATGGCAGTTGCGTGCCGGATCATAACGGTCAGGCTACCCTAGTTATTACGCAACGACGTATCTTTTATCGGCATCATTTCGTTATGCTTTTTTTTAATAGCCGGGATCCGATGAGAGTAGATTGAAGGAAAGTCGTCAGGTCGGGAGCCCCTCTATTCGAACCATATATATTTTCCCCTATTTTCACAAAAAGTGGCTTTGTATCAGAAAATTAATTGTGTGTGGTGCCCTAAGATTCTTGGGAGTGTGGGGTATACTGAAAATACCTAGTTCAAGATGTGTAAGGCTTGTGTAAAAGACAAGACACGTGCAGGTCTCCTTTTGAAAAGCATTCTGTATTTCGCGCAAGAATATAGACAGTGTGCTAGACCCTGTGGATCTGCGCAAGATTTCATATTTCCCCTTCCAACCTATGTAAAGGACATATTTCCAAATATGATAGTCAGTCAAAAAGTGGTACCGACCGCAAGCGCCACTCAATCATTTTCCATCTTCCTTGCTTAAATGAAACTTGTGATCAATGGAAGAATATTTCCGTTCCCTTCGAGTTCCGTTTAAGAGGAGTCCACTTTAAGTGATACGATTCCTTATCACACAAAAGAGATCAACATCCCCTACCTGAGGATTTTACTTAAATTTATTGGAAGCCAACGTGTAAAGCACAACTTACCGACTGCCGTTTAGATGACCAGCTCTTTGATCTGTAAACAGAAATACGAAATGTGTGAGTGCTCACAACATAATATTGTTTCCACAGATAGCATTTTGTACGTGAACTTAGATGCTGCAGGTGTACATATACTGCCATGTTTCATGCATGCATTTGTCGTTATTCTTGTTTCCAAACGCAGCATTTATGGTACAAACGCCCCACGTTAGGTTCGTGAATTCACTTTCGTAATGTCCAACCGGCCTCGGTGGCTCAGTCGGTAGCGTGTTCACCTTCTGATCCCGAGATCGCGGGTTCAAACCCGGCCGAGGACGCCAGCAACTTGGTGGCAGGGTACAAGTTGCTTAGACACGCCGTCTTCCGCGAGGGACGTTAAATACGGGGTGCCGTGTGGTGAGCATTCATCGCACGTTAAAGAACCCTCAGGTGGGCAAAAGCAATCCACAGACCGACCGCTGTGGCGTCGCTCATGATCTCAGTTGTCTCGCGACGTAAACACCCAATTATTATTATTAGTAATGTCCAACAAAGTCATTAGAGAGTTTTAGGAGACCGTTAATAACGTGGCTTGCGTCGAACCGTATCAACCGGAACCTGTCAGTGGATAAGATTATGGGTCACACACGACAGATATTGTCTCCGATAAGCACGATAATCTTACCAACGATTTGCTAAAGCTGCCTATTAGTCCTGGGGCAACGGTTTGATATTGGGTCTTGGTCGGTTATAGTGTCTACTTCAATACTTTCAGCAATTAAGCTACGAAGCAGAACCGCAGAACAAGGGACAGAGGCGAGTTTTGCATCACCAAACTTCCAGCAGGTTCGTGTTCCGGATGACAACAGTGCCTGGAATGCCCGCTTTGGATCTCTTGTTGTTGGGTGGCCTACTCTTCAATTCATGTAGTTACAAATAGCGCGCTTTTCTTTTCTTTACTTTTTTTTCTGTGTTCTCGACGATGACATTCAACCTTCGTGCGTCCCTAACATGCGCACTTTCGCAGCACAGTTCTGTTGCAACCGCTGCCTAACTCTGATAGCGGGGACGTCCCAGCTGTATAGGACAATAACTCAGAGTCGCTCTGCAATTTCTTCTGCCCTATGGGCAGAACATGACGCCGCTCTGTTAATGGCAGTGCTCTTCATGCAGGCCACGATAGTCATGCAAAGACTACTACGTAAAGGACTAAAATGTACGAAAGATTCAAAAGTGACTTTTGTGATGACCGTTTCGTAAGAGAAGTCAGCCGTCGCATTTCCTTCAGTAGTGCAACTCTACTTTTTCAATACTGTCCCTGTTCGTTCTAACAAGCACGTTACCTGTCGGTATGCCAATCAATGATTTTTAAAACAGTCAACACAAATTAAAAGCAGTAGTGATTAATAAGATAAGCGTACCATGTCCATCACGAGCAACACACATATCTCAAGAAAATGAAAAGAGGACTGGTAATAATAATTTATAAATAAATAAACTGGAGAGTAATTACAGCTTCTAGTTCGCAAGATTGCAATTACTCCCCATTATAGACGCCTGACTCCCCAGCTTACTCCCAGCCTGACTCCCCACTTCGAGTCGCGAAACTTCGCATCAACTTCCATGCATTCACTTGTAGTCAAATCGTGATAATGCATCTACTCCCCAAAATGATTAGAAGCATCGTTTTTTTTTATCTTCTAGTTGAGCTGAGTTGAGTTTGAGTTGAGTATACAGATTATATAATATATATATATATATACTTTTTTTTTCGTTCGAGTACACAAGAGTGGGTATTACTGTGTGCAAGCTATCGATTGGGCAGGTAAGAAGACAAGGTCATATACAGTCATAATAATAAATAAACAGAACACAATCAAATTCTTCACCTCCAGGAACAGTCTAGTCCGGCAATCAAATCCTTCAGAGGATATAAATGAAAATAGACCTCACTTGGCGGCAGAAGTGACCAGATATTGTTGCCCACGCCACTCAATTACCAGATATATACATAGTATACGACGCGAGCGCTTACAACAGATAGAAATCCTTCTGGTAGCGTACCCTCGCACCCACACGAGCGGGAAATGGCCATCTGGTGGCCGCTGGTTTCGTGCACGTGTATGCCGATGTCGTGACTGGGTCTCCCACGAACGCGAAGCTACCGTCCAGCTAAGTCCAACAACAACCACGGCGTGGGCAAGTGCCGAGAGGGAAGGCTAATTAATCAAGCTGCCAGCTCGGTACAGTGCAAATTGTTACTCGGATGCACGCGTATAGCATGAGAGCAGCCCACAACATTCCCACCCACGCCTATGAGGCCGCTGGTTAGCTCAACATGGCACGAGTCTCTCCTGACTTAAGAAGGCTGTTGGTTAGCGAAACGATCCTGCCCGTAACTTGGACTTAGCGGAGTGACGCGATCGCGTGATCATTATTGCGTCTATAACGTGCACGATCTACCAGCTGCACTCTCTTGGGGCGGCTTGCGGCCGTTCCATGTGTGGTCGTCTGAGCTATTTGGAAGTGTATAGTGGATCGATTTGTACTTAATATGTTTCTCTCGTATGGAGAACGTACGGAAGCAAAGCAGGCTGGGGCAGGGATTTACAGCAAGATGTGATCTCCTACATCAGTGGATCCCAAACTTCGCCGCCCCGCGGCCCATAAAAATATAGACGACTCTGTTGCGAATCCCCCCGGCTTCCCTCGTTGCGATTCCGATCCCAGCGCACGGACGCTACCGAAAATGATACACTGACATTTATTGGAGCCACATTCAGAGCGAGTTCTCTGGGCCAAAAAGTCTTGTATACAACCGGAACGCTGCACAAGTGCATACTTGCGCAACTGCATGCTCCGCAAACCGACAGCGCACGCGAAACGGTTTTCTGAGGTTTTTGGCGTCTGCTCTAATTCGAGAAGGCGGCACTGAGCGGTGCACCGTGGAGGCGGGGCGTCCGTGTACGCCGCGAACTTGCGATAGACGCAGACGCTGTGGCCTTTAGTGGGGCTGAGTGAACCTCACGACATAGATTTTGGCCCTCGTGCACAAGTGAAAGCAGGTGTGAAAACGAGGCTGTGATGCATCGAAAGCGTCGCGTACGCAGCATGCAAGCGCGTATATCACAAACCTCCGGTCTGCCGCCACGGGCTTCCTGGCAACGCAGAATAGTGGGCGTAGAATTCTGTTTTTTAATTTGTGGGCCGCTTCGCGAGACCCTTGGGGCTCGAAGTGCACACAGTTTCTGAACTGCAGGCAGAGAATCCCCAGAGTCTCCGGCGAACTGTACTTACATTGCGGCAGCAGTGAACATTGTTTCTGGCGTGCAAGAACGAAAGATGTACTTAACCGAAACTGTCTGATCTCTCGATAGCCTTATAGTTTCGAAGGACACACTTTAGTTGCACCCGCTTGTGAAGCAGCACCCGTTCAAGGTCATGAGAAAACCATAACAGTCCTTTGAAAACCCTTTCCATGGTAAAAATGTGGACAGCCATAGAACTTCTTCTGAGTGGCTATCCTCTCCGTCCTCTAAAAAAATGGCCGTGATGGCCGTGCACTGGAAACTCACGTACGACGGCGCTCATTTACTTTCATCCCCATTGCAATGGGCATCGTCGGGCGTCTGGCAGTGAGCGAGTCTCCGGTTCACCCGGGTTTGTTAAAAGTGTTCGTGATGACGTTCTCTCCGGATATGATCGGTTCGAATTCACCGTCTTTATTAGCATCGGGAGCTGCCAGATCTTGCTGTTTGCTCTCCACTACTAAAAAACTACTGTACTAAGTAAAAAAAAGAATGTATTGTTCACGGGACCCTCCAGAAGAGGTCGAGGTTAGCTCAAAGCTGTCAATGTATCTGCTTTGCTGAGCTTCTCGCAACAGGACCAATAGCTGGACAACAGGGCCAGGCGCTCGATAGATGGCATCGTCAGCGGCGTTAGGTGACGCCAGCGTTGCGCGGAAACAAAATGGCCTCTCCTTGCCTCTCCTGCTCCCCCGTGGAACTCAGTGCCTCTACTCCAAAGAGGAGCTTATTTAGTGACTCCGGAGCAGGGGCGATCTAGAGGGGGGGGGGGTCTGGATGTCATGATCCCCCTCCTCAATTTTAGTCTTTACATAGTGTTTAGTTGACCCTAGATCGCTTCTAGCATGATGTCCATGGCTGGACCCCCTCCTCAGAAAAATCCTGGATCCGCCCCTTCTCCGGAGGAACCTACCATCAGGAGCACTACCTCTCCTACTTGATGACAGTAATTTGACGTGTCGGGTAAGTCATCGTTTCCACTTCTGTGCTTAGCGAATGTCCTCAAGTGCATCAGAATGGCCGTTTTTGCGACGTAATAAAAGTTATTCCTACGGTATTTAACCCACGTATTCTTGCGTTATCTTTAAGGTTGCCTGAGCTCTCGCGTGGTTGCCACTCAAGTTTGGAACAGGGTCTTTCAAGGGTACATCCAAGGATCCTTTAATATTGCGCCCTCATTTTGCCCGGCATGTAAGACACAGTTTGTGGCCGGGACATCAATATTTCTAAAAATATATTATATATATTTCTTCCTTTCGTGCGACGTAAAGCGTTGCGCAACCAGAGGACGGGAGTTGAAGAGTTGTACTTGCACATAACTTCATTTTCATATTTCACATCTCATGCTTCTCGTGTAATGGGGTAGGGTACTGCTCTCAAGCGGTGAATCACCCCAGGCCATAGTCATGATTTAGTTGTTGTTGTTGTTGTTTCTAAAAATATATTTACAAGATACGAGTGTCACACGACAGAATACACGGGCCCTAGGCTATGGTAACCGTTCAGAAACGTGACGAATGATTCCTGAGAATCATAGGATAGAAACGAATATAAGGGAGGCCGTCGCGCATGTGGTTTGTGCTACTGATTGCTATTATTCATATTACAATACCGCAGTGCTAACTTCTGTGGTTTCGAAAGTACAGTTCTGACTCCGGATAAGCAGAATTTGCATTGCAGCTTCACGAGAATGAGAAACTTTCGCAAAATCAAGGATTTTTAGGGACTGTGGAAAATCGCATGGTTTTCGATATCTTGAGAACAGCATTTTTGAATTACAGGGGATTCATGGCTGTAAGGACCAGTGGGAATCATGTCAGTTATCCAGACAGTTACGAGGCGCCCACATGTGTAGTATCTCGTTTGCTATGTGTTCTCTCTGTATGTGTGTGTGTGTGTCTCATCTTTTTCAGCGCAATCCCACTCATATATTAACTCAGATGCACTGAGGTATGGTATCGCAATTGTTGCGGTGAAATACCTAATCCCATCGTCATTCATGTTGTTGTTTGTTGTCTCAGAATATCCGAATAGTGCCAATATTCAGTTCCGAAGAACTGTTTCAGCGGTTAGGTTTGTAGCTTAAGAACAACGCTTAATAGCCTGTGCTGCCTAGAGAGGACCGCCTGTGGTGAATGCCTCATATCCTACCAGGAGAGCAAAGATTCCTCGTTGTGAAGTCATCCCCATATCATCGTCATCATGTATTTCTCTCTCTCTCTCTCCTCGTTGTGATGCAAAAACCTATTTGAATGGGAATACGAAAGCGGCACACTGTCATGTGGGGCTGCAAGAACTAGCGTAATAGAAGCTAACAAGAAGTCTAAGTCAGAGGCACACAGAAAATATAAGAAACTAAGGCACTTTTATCGTATATATCCTGTTGGCTCAAAGCGGCGTATCTCTCATTCCTCGTGCCGTGGCGTAAGTGTAGGTAGCATTGGCGACACCTTCGTCTGCAATACTGTTCGAAGAAAACACGATGTAGGGTGGCATCCCCTCGAAAGCAAACGGAAAGCTCGAATATAATTCCACCGGAATACTCTTAGCGTGAACGCTCTGGCTCAAATGGTTTAACAAATATCTATGCAGGCGAACATATTTAGTATGTATTGTGAACATCAGCCCTTGACATATCTACTTGTACATTTCCAGCCAGTATATCAATACTGCTACCATAAGCGTACTGCAGTAGCCGCCGCAATGTAGAATTGCGCCAACATCTCCATATTTACCTCTTTTATAGCAACCAACCAACCAACCAATACAGCGACTACACGGGGCAGGATGGTCATGCGACATTGAGCGTACAGACACACCTGCTGTTATCGGAAATGAAGCGAGATGGAAAAGTTGATGGAAGCTAACTCATGGTTGCCATTAATGATTTTGATTACGTTTGTTTGTTTTTAGCTGTAAATGAAGCAGCTGTTGACGTGGAGAGCGTTTGAGTGAACAGGAGACCCCGTTGTCACTTATGAATAAGAATGACCCAGGCCTCGGATAAACAGCGTAAGTCAACGCAGGAATCTTTTGCTAAAGTATAGTCTTGTTGTCATGTCAGAAACGGCTCTGGCAACGTGTGTCTGTGGACTTCGCGCAAGAGAAACAGTGGTTCATCGTCATGGATGACGGGCTTCATAAGCTGATGGAAGTACTTCTGATAGCGTTGACAATGCCAACTAAGAGAACAATCGAAAAACTAGTACCGTAGAATGGTACGCCGTTTGTGTTCACTGAGCTTCATCAGATACATGCAGCGCCGGGCTCCATCGGGACTCCATCCGGGATCAAACGTGGCGCCGAAGTGCCTGGTATACGCGCTCTGAAGAAAGGATCTGCAAACGGAAACCCCTCGATAAAGAGTGAATAAACGTGCTACTGCAGTGTGTCCTGGATAGATTTTGACTCGTTTGGAGGAATACGCCGCACGCTGCGCCTCCGAAGATGACGGCTTAATATTCGTGATTTGCTGACCAGGACGCGGATGCACATTCTACATTCTGAGAGGGAGTAAACCGTACGGTGCTACCAGATGCTAGACAGCACACAAAAGCGCAGGTCATTGGAAACGATTTACTGTGAATGAATTAGCATGCGTCAGGTGTACTCGTTTTGGGAGAGGGAAAACGAGGGTGATATCTTCTCCGCCATAGTTTCCGTAGAACCCCTCCCGAAATAGTTTTTTGGTGTGGAACTATGAGGAGCCGCTGGAGCGAGCGCCATAGTGTACGCAGATCGGGATACTTAAACCCCACCACCATTACAGCCAGACAGTCAAACCAAAGGCGACGCTGTAGCTTCGGACGAAAATGCACATTTTCTACGATTGCGCGGGAAACTGAAGCTTTCCGCACCGACTGTATACTCCCGCTTCGCGCGCGCTCGGGAAAGCCGCCAGACCGGTATCAGCCATAAAATTGATTTCGTTTTCCTGTTCTTTTTTTTTTCTCTCGACGTAATTATGTCTGGTTGGTTAGGTTATGTTTGGTACACGTGATGCGTGCGCATAATACTCTTTTATTGATGCGTACACGCTGCGGTTGTATCTTCAAAAAAAAAAAAAAAAAGGAAAGACGGGGCGGGGGAAGAGCGTTACGTCAGACGTGTCTGCAACCGTGACGGGGTAACGCGTGATAGCGCCAGCAAGTAGCTATGGTCTTTACGTCGTTTTGCGGTGTGTGTGTGGTGGATATATTTATTAGAAGACGAAAGAAACGGAGGCAAAAAGAGAAGGAAATGTCAGCAAAACGGTGTGTGGGCTTGCTATTCCGCAAATATTTTGCTGTGCGATAAGTGATTATACCTTCACTATTCTGCGATTTTTATAACGTACCTCGTAGACCGGGCGAATCATGTGTGTGCTCCACATTGTTGACGTTTCTGTGTTTGGTTTGAGTCATTTGGAAGCGGCAGAAGCTGATGCTTCAGCGTGCTTGAGTACTACATTGCACATCCAATCGCAAACATGCAGGGACATCAGTAGTGGTTAGTATAGGGAGCGTACGCAAAGTCTACACTGAGGCCACTGCGTGGTCGCCACTTTCTTCCTTGTAGCCTGCGTTTTTCAGAATTTCCGAATTTGCAATTAATATGAAACACAGCTTAAGCAAATTGGGTCGGAAACTCGCATTACGAGGACCGGTCCTTTACTGCTGGAACAGATTTTATTTTCCGGAGAACTATCAGGAGCGGTGAAATTCGGGGAGTGGCGAACTCTTTCCCGCGCTGCCGTTACTTCCCATAAAATGAAAAAAGCCCATCGAACACAATGAAAAAAAAAATAATAAAAATAAAGAAGAGCGTAGCACCGGCAGAAAGCGCTTTCTTTCCATTTCTGTTACTTTCTTGCCATTCAGACAGCCATGTCTGGGGATCCCCTTCTTTTGACTGTCGCGAGGGTTAGGTGCGGAGGATCCCGCGAGAGGCACATTTCGCGAATCACTTGCAGCGGTGCTTTTGGCTCGTTGATGTCATAATAGCGATCAACTGCAGAAGCTGACATCTCTGTAATTTAACCTTTTCCTCCAAGGCCTTCGCCGTCTTTTGCCTCTTCGGATCACTGCCAGGCGCAGTAGAAATAGCCCCGGCAGACCCATAAGCAGAAGCAGTAGATTATCAGTCTCATTGGTTCCAAGAAACAAGAGATGCTTGAAGCGGCTTTGCGCACGCCGCTTTGGGGGTTCCCTTTGCGACGCCATATATGATCACACATATCTGAACTTCCGAAACTATGACATGCAGTCAACTGTTAGCCTGAAACCGCAGAATGGCGAATAATCTAACACTGCCATAATAATACTGCCATTTGCTTTTTTCCCGCAGTGGAAACCATGTGGTGATAGGTGATGGTGGTGGTACTTCTGAAAGAAACTATGGAAACTATGTGGAACTCCTATTGGCCAACGTATTTCTGTTCAAGATAGGTGCTCAACCTTCGTCGTTGTGTTCAACATGTGGTGTGCGTGAAGATTCGGAACATAGTCCTCACGAATGTCCCAGGTTTCACACTGCCCATTTGCAGCTTCAGAGATCCCTATAGACCGTCTTCATATAGCCGATCCTTTGACATCGTGAAAGTGCTGGCCGAAGGGCCAGCGATTCATCGTCAGGGTGCACAGCGTTCACTCATCGCATTCGTTAAGAGCATATAGGAGAGCTCTCGTCTTTTTAGACGTTTTTTTTTCCTTTTGTTCTCTACTAGATCTGGAGTAGCTTGTCCTGTGGTGAGCGAGGTCACATTTCCATTGTTTTTTTCCTACCACCATCATCATCCTACCCGTAATATGACATCAAAGATGAGCTAGACCACATGTGCTATGAAATACGGATACAGAATAATCCACAAATGATACGTGCCAAGCAAACGGGTTCTTATTAGCTAAGGACAGGAAGAATTGCGTACTTCCCGGACTTTTTTATTTCTCCCGGACTATTGTGAATGGTACGGAGATGGCGTCTCACTTTTTGTTACACGTCTACTGTGCAGGACATTTATATGGGTTGTGTGTGTTTAGTTTTCTTTCATTTTTCTTTGCTTTTTGAGCAACTTGCCTGCTTTTCCGGCAGGCAGACCGCCTTTTTCGTAACCGTCCCTGGACGTTCCACACAATTAGACACGTACATAATCCAAATTGTACGTGAGGCTTCAGCGTTGCAAAAGCGACTGCTTCTGGCTATCCATATTTATTTCAAATCCTTCAAATCGTCCTGAGCTTCTAGTGTTTGGTACGTTTGAGTACGTTTGAATATAAGAGTGTTGCGAAAGTCACAATGGTTGTTGAGCGATAACTTGTCACAACGCGAGTACTATAATCCTTCGTAATCACTTCTTCCTGTCAACTAAACATGTCCCGGCTCCGACAACCGCCACTGTTAGCATCTTAACGCTCTCTGAGCATTTTGCAAATGTTGCGTCAATTTCTTGTAAACAGCGTGCTCCTTGCTTGCTGGGGTAGGCGAATCTTTTACTAGTTCATGGCACGAGGGTACTATATCGTTTAACAATAAGTAAATTAATTCTGGCTCGTAAAGTGCTCAGCTCGTGTTCCGTATCATCCTCGCGAATTTTCCAGTTTGTAAACTGTACATTTTACAGCGTGTACCCGGTATTCATTTCGACTACTCGGTATTGGCAAACAGCACGGAATAATACATGAATATCTAGGGTATACGCGAAATCGTGGTACTAGTTAAGTATTGATCCGTCAAAATAATCTCTCCAAACAAATAATAATGGTAGTAGAAAGAAAAATCTCGAAAATACTTGGCAGTTTTTCCCTTTTTTTTCTTCCTCTTTAAACACACGCTTATTGTAGGTCGTTAAGACAGGCAGTTTATGTTGACAGCGTAGTTTAACAGCTTGTTGCTTGCAAGCCCAGCGCAACAAGTTGCAAGTGTGACAGAGAACACTTTATATTTTTAATTTGCTAGCAAACTTGAGGTAGAACGGCTCGTGGCGACGCCTGGTGCGAGATAATCCTAAATTCGTCAAGCAACAGTGATATATGTTCCTGACTGGGTTGCTGTTCCTGATGGGTACGTAGCCGAAAAGTAGCCACCTTCTTTCACTTTAGACCCAGTGTTGTCCGCGTGCAATGTAGTTTTGCCGCAATACTTGACGAGCAATGTGTAGTTAGTTGGTGACCACTTCGACGCAGTGTTGCCCGTAATGTCCAATTTTAATTTTCTAAAAAAGATAGGAGTGCAACTGGGACGAAAATCGCTCAGGTTACCGCACAGAAAAAGAATCTTCTGGTGGTGGTGGTGGTGGTGGTGGTGGCGTTGAGAAGGAAGGAAGCGAGGTTTGCCTGCTCAAGGATGGCGGCACGATTCGCTTCTAAAAAGAGAATCTTCCGAGATTGCACCTGTACTGCTTTAAGGTACCTATAAAATTGCCACAATATCGAATAATCAGTGTAATGGACGCAGCACTGGGTATTGAAAGCCTTAAAACTAGGGATGTGCCAACCGAATCCGCGAATCCACGAATCCTCGAATCTTATATGCACGGATTCGAGATTCGCGAATCCGAATCTCAGTGCCCAAAACGCCGAATCGAATCTTTCGAATCCACCAACCACGTTTGTTTGTTTCTTTTCCAAATTGGCGCCTCCGCGGTCCGCCGAAAGCCTCATTGGCCGACAGGCGATTTCTTGTTTGTTTGTTGACATTGCTCTGGACTGAAAGAGTTCAGGCAGGAACTCTTACATTACAAGCTTAAAAGTAACCTGGTTTTGCTTTTGATTCTTGCTTACCTTTATGGAAATAATTCACACTCGAGAATTTATGCATTTCTTGTAGTCGACGAACAACATGTAAAATAAGTTATGTTTAAGAAGAAATATATAGGTATATTTTCTCCTGAAACTCAAGCATTATTTAATTTCTTTTTCATTAAACAAAGGTGTCATATTCTGCTTCAAAACATTTTTCACTAGAAGTGTTTTTTTTTTTCTGGCTTTTTAAACTCTTTTAAAAGAAAGGATTCGAAAGATTCGAGATTCGTAAGATTCGTGGATTCGTAGAACCTCCCTTGGATTCGGATTCGGATTCGAAAAATTTTGGATTCGTCCCATTTCTACTTTAAACTGTAGAGCACTACAGGATCTTCCTGTGGATTTCGATCTCTTCACACAGTAAATACGTTATTGTTTGTTCAAATTATTGAAATTTGCCTGTCCTGAAAAGACGTTAGAATAGCGCGTATTTCTCTGCGGGAGGGCTGTGTGTGCACGCCTACAAGGACGCGGTTAGTGCTTGCGTACTTCTTATGTGTGTTGTGCAAGAGAGGCGTCCGTGTGTCGCCTTCGGGTGCCAAAGGTACGCCATCTTGCATGCCAACGACAGGTACACAGCCATTTTTCACTTTTGGCTAAAGAAAGCATAAAGCGAAGGCGAAAACGTTTGCGAGTGGAACTTGCTCACATACCGACAACCACTATACGAGAATAACTCGATTATATTCGTTCGAATATGAATATGTTTATGCTTCTGTTCGTCATGTTTCGGAAATCCTTTTCGTGCAGAAGTGGCACGCATGAAATACAAAGGAGCTATAGGACTCGCTGTGGTTACAAGTGCCTGTCAATTTCTTTCGTTCCTCCTTTCGTTGTGTGTCCACAGTTTTATCTGTGCTAGTTTCTCAATTACAGCTGTTCCCACTACTCTCCGAACAACACAGCAAACGAAAAAGAAGAACAAGAAGTAGATGATGACGATTACATGAGACGTTCCTTCTTTGGTGAGCAGCGCACTCCATTGCATGTCAGACATTAAATCAGTGATATGATAATCAAGTGAAATGAGTACTTCTCTGAACATAACCGAGTGGTCGTCTCGTGGCTGTGGGCATATAAACTACTGAAATAATCAAATATGGCAGTCGTCGGAAAAGTTTGGTAGCCGCAGCTATAGCGAGGCTTGTGTTTTCTAGCAATGAAACTCTCCATTCATCATCTTAAAATAAAGTTTTGTTCACCTGTTTGTGTGTTCCAGACTTAGAACAGTTAATTTCCAACTGCTGTAATTTTTAACACAATCTACAGAGGGCCGCTTCCAGCTTAGGAGGAGGTTGGAAGACGGAACACATTTTCCCTTATTTTAGATTTTGCCATTGCGCTTTAGCTGTTCTTGGTTGTATAACCTAATGCAGTGTGATGGCATTTCTCGATGCATGGTACGCACAAAAAAAAAAGGAAAATTCAATACATTAATATGTCATGTGTATGGCTGTAGGCATCCTTTTTTTAAACTTAACTTGCAGAGCCAGGGCTAGTCATATAAACAGAGACTTCGACTGTATGAGTGAGTACACAATGCATAGTTTCTCGACGATACCGCCATAGTTCGTTACAGAAACGCTATAGTAAACACTACATGGTTCTTAACACCTCAGTAAATCTATATAAAAACGCTGTAGTAAACACTATGGAACTTGCTATTTTATGCTGGTGGTGTGATGGCACCAGGCTTCCGTCTCTACGGACGTTATACGTCCGTGATGGAAGGTGTTCCACGGCACCACTTGTGAAAAATGGTGGAGGATAACTGCTTAAAAGAGTTGCGTGTTTTTTTTATCGGGGCTCCTGGCATTATACCAGTGCATTCTTAGATGGTATTACTGAATGTTTTGCGAGTGGTACATGAAGAAGGGATAATAAAGCACCCACCCTACAAGGGCTGTACCGAAAGTAATGCAAAAGTGGTGATAACTTCTTCATTATGTCATGTAGCAAACTGCACATTGCACGTCCAAGTTGCACATGTATTTGGAGTGTGTTACAGAAACATTTTCGATCAATCAATCGTTTTCTTCCTTGCAGCTGAATAATGGGGGAAAAAAATTAAAGAAAATCGAAAAATGTCCGATGCATAACGCGCACCGGTGCATAAAGCGTAAAACGGAGGGTAAAAAGTAGACTTAGAGCCACACTGAGTTCCGCGGGCGAGCAGGAGAGGCCATTTTGTTTCCTCCTGTGCTATTTATTTGGAGAGTTTGGCCATTGGAAGGAGTTTGTTGCGAAGCATGTCATCTGACGTCACACGACGTGGGGCGCGAAGGCCAGTGTCGCCATTTTGGAGCGGAGCTACTGCCTTGAAATGTCCCCGTGGCACGCGGCTCGCCTTTCATTCCGGCCAGGTGTGCGGAGAGATGACGTGTCTGACGTCACGGCAAGCCCCCTCTCCTGGCGGACAAAGATCAAAGTATGGCCAAACTCTACCCCTTAAAAGGCTCTCATTTCTCCGCCACACTAGCGTCACCTAACGTAAAGCCACTGGATTGGGGAAGGTTCCGTCATCCTCTGATCTTTGCCCTCGCGACCATGGAACAACAATGGCGGCCGTAGCGTAACAATGCTGCGACCGCCATTGTTGCTCCAAATTCGAGGCGCGAAAGCGAAACGATGGCATTACTTTTCCCAATCCATTGACTTTAACCTAACGGCGTTCACTATGCCATCCATGGGGTGCGCTCCGAAATGATGCTCGTCTTGCGAGCAGCTCTGCAAATTAGATACTTTGAGAGCCCTGAGCTCACCTGGACCTCCTGGAGACGCTGTCGCGGACAATAGATAGATAATGTGGCATGACAATCACAGACGCTTCTCTAACCCACGCCCTCAACAGCGCGCTCTGTTATGTTAGCTGACTCTGCTCCTCTGCTATAGGGATGGCGCTGCTGTGGAGCGGGAACAAAACGGTCTCCCTACCCGCTTGTGGAACCTAGTGTCGCTACTCCGAAGCGAAGCTTATTTAGTGAACCTATGTCAGGCTGTAATACAGAATATATCACCATATCACCGTTAGTGTCCACAGTACTCAAAGGCCGTGCGTCGATTATGAGTAACTTTTCTATGAAAGATGTCTTTTTCTTCTTATTCCGTTAGGGTAGCTGCTTTCAACAACAACTATGTGGCAGGCGTAGAGCCGCGGACGCAAGTTATGATCGTCTGGAATGCAAGCTTGAAGCGGGAGTCACCGTTGAGCTAATACCAACTTCGTCCGCGTGGCGGCGACACCGTAGTTGAAAGTTGCGGATTAGATCTATCACGAATGCGATGTTTCGTCGAAGCCCTCCAACTCCGATATGAAGGAGCCGGCGTCGATACCTTTGCCGCCCACTGTATTTATTTCTCAACAACGACACCCGTCCCAAATGAGTTCAGGATCACCGATACCTCGACGGCCGTCCTGGGCCTCGTCTCACTTGGTTACCTCGGCGTAAGATGGCAGCTCTTTGTGTGCTCGTGTTCGCCGTCCACACGTGGAACTAAATACGACATGTTAACACGCCAGCTGGGCCGAGTGCAAGGCTAGACGTTGCACATCTTATTAGGAACGACTTCTTCGGGAAAAACACCGATGTATAACGCGCACAGCGTCTTCTCAAAACGTTTGATCAACGCGCGCGTCATGCAGTAGCAAATACGCTAATTTGGTGGCCTCGTGGATATTTGCTTTTCGGATTATCTTCATACAACGCAGTGGCAGCCTTCACTTCTTGCTTACATCGTATACAGTGGTTGTACTCTATTTAGTGTCAATATTGTCGTTTGGTCACGTAAACGCACAGAAGGAATTGAGCTGCATTCACGACGCCTTAAATGGACCACGCAGAGATCCCAAAAACCTCTGCAGGCACATGTAAAGCATTCGTAGCCGCTAATCCATTCACCATGTGGAGTGTGAACCCAACATTGGTTAGAATAACGGAGATATTAACTAAAAACCACGGGCAAAAAAGGCGACTGCTTCGACGCCACCGCTGCCGCGCACGCTGGAGAAACTGGCGTCAAAAGCAGGCGACCTCGGCCACTGGCCGGCTAGCTTGGTGGAAACTTTGGGGTGAGCAAAGGACGTAAGTGACGTCAGTCCGCTTCGAGGGTGTGTGTAGGGTGACCGCCCGAAGCTTTTCCTTGCGCGCCAACTGCGCCCGCGTTGAATGCAATATATTTAAGATAATAGGCCTCCTTGCAAGCCGATCTCTGCTGAGAACTCAGTTTTTTTGGGAACAAAATCAACAACTTTATTGTGAGTTGGTGAATGGGAATCTCTTCATGGACCCATTAAAGAAGCAGTGAGGTGCCATTTAACGTTGCTCGAACCCCTGCCTCATCATGCCAAGCTGTCCATCAGGAGTCACCACGCAAAATATTTTCGCTGTGCAGTGTATTGTCACTGCGCAATCAAATTCGCACAAAATAGTCGAAGAAAGAAGCCGCGGACGGTCGACACGATCCTCGCGTGACGTCGAAAAGTCCCCGTGTCTTTCTTCTCTCAACTCACGCGCTACTTACACCCGCTTCGGGTCTACGTCACGAGTCGCGTGCCAGGGGACCAGGCTACGTCACGATGTTCCCTCATTCTCCGATACGCTCTTTCCAAGGGTGGAGGATTTCTGAAAGGTGTGTGAAACAGAGTCCTCGTGAGCGCTCGTGAGCTCGAAGTCACCTGCACTCGTCGTTCTTTCGCAGGAGCTCATTTTATTCGCTGCAGACACGCAGCAGTCAAAAAGAACAAGAAAAAGAAGGTGTCGCCTCAGTGCTCCATTAAACGGCTAACTAATCGTACACAGAAAAGTTGGTGATACGAATGATACCGTTATAACGTGTAATGAGCGTTATGTCATCGGTCATCAGCCGTAGATTAAGTCATTAGTAGTGACTATAGGGCCCGAGAGTTCACGCGACGTGCATATTTTTAGAATGCGATCTAACGGATATCCTAACAGTTCTTCACGCATTACCTGTCAGAACGGCACAGTTTTTAGCGTGCCGTATATGTAATTCCATATTTCGGGATATTTCTTCCTGATCGTCATATAATATGACGGTAGCATATCATGTCATATTTCGAAGCCATTTGGATGATTTTGTAACGCCGTTCCCCCTGTTTTGCCACTGCTCACGTTATTTCAAACCGGAGGTCGTGGGCCCAAAACCCGTGTCCCAGCTACACCCTAAGCTGCCACGCTCCTTTTAGGCTGCCTTGCGCTACGCAATCAGTGGGTTCGGCTAGCACCAGTATAACCCAGAACGAACTTCTTGAAACAGAACGCACCTACAAGTTGTCAGCAGATTGAAAAAAAGAAAAAGAAAATGCCGCCGCAAGCATCCGTGTGTCCCCACACAATTCTGGAGACATTGGCGGTAAACAACAGCGGCCAGTCGTACCAATTTCTTATTTATTGCAAGAAAAGTAGGTGTCTGGCATTGTCTCTTGGAGATGCTAGAATTCGCGCTTGCTAGAAATAAAGGATAAGGGAAAATTGCAGTTTGTGAGCAGCTGTTCTCGAAGCCAATGAACAGCACAACCAAGAGCTGTCTGCACATAGCGCAGATAAGCTAAGTAGCTAGCGAATTTGCCGGAATAACATCCAGCGACGAAGAGTGCACAATATCGCCGTACAGGGCTTTCTTAACTGGCAAAACGGGAAGTTTTTAATCACCCACTCTGAAACTGTGTGCGTGTGTGTGTGTGTGTGTGTGTGCACGTTTGCGAACCCGATTGGTAGTGACAAAGCCGGGGGGGGGGGGATATGTGTAATGCTGATAAAAAAACACACACACAAGGGAAAGAACAAAACCGGCTTTCCGCTGTTGGCCTCACTTATGTGAGCAGCGTTACGACTGTAGCCAGGATGAGATAACATGACATGATTACCCATGTTGAAATTACTTTTCTTTTAAATTTCGCGTTAGCACCGTGAAGCAACTGTGGCTATGAGCGGAGTACAGACGTGGACAGATGGAGAGAGGACAGAAGGAAGGAGTGGGAGACAGGGGGGTTAGTGTGCTTTTTGGGCCGACTTCAGGGGGCACTGTGCCGACATTCGTCTGGAAAGTCTTAGGAAAACCCAGGGAAAACCTCAGAGAGCACAGCCGGTGACAGGAATCGAACCCGTATCACCTCCCAGTCTCGGCGTGGAAAGCGATCATCTTAACCACTATACCACGGGAGCTGGTGTTTAAATGATGACGGCCAAAAGTTAAGATGTATAGGGCGGTCACTGTCAGAATTGGTGAGGAGTCCGAGCAAATAAACTTAGTCTCATATAGTCTTTAGGCGAGTCCAGACTCAGGAGAAAGTAGAGGAGTCTCCCAGCTTTTGAGGTCCTTCGAATTTGGGGGACTCAAGTGTCACTGGTTGAAAGTGACACTAAATTAGTCAGTCTGACAGGGGTATTAGTCTCTTTTAGTATTGAGGACATCCGACCGCTAAGATCACTGACGAAAGGTGCAAGCGAGGCATACTGCACGTAAAACTGAACCCGAATTGTAACCGAAATTGGGGGCCAGCCACGCGACATCACCGCCAGGTGAGTTTACGGTTGACAGTTTACAGATTACAGTTCACTGCATATAGTTCGGTTCGAGGTTAGATTCGTAGTCCGCCGATACATTTTCCGGTAACTTGTCGAGACCGTCTCCCAAGTGGCGCGTACTAAGCCCTATTATACTGGCCTCTTGAGGAACGACCTTTACAAACGAGCTGCGAAGCAAAAATTCATTCTCGTTTTAATAGGCTCGATATCACGGGGTCTGCATTCGATTAGAACTACTAAAATTTTAAAGCCGAACACGCTTCATGGAAATCTAAAACTTCACACACACGTGTGAATGTAAGGGTAAGCTGAAATGCAGCACAGAACAATAAAAGAAACACACCGCGTTACCCAGAGAATACTAATTTATACACTGGCGCCGTGTGAATTCTTAATTGAATTGTCATTTCAAATGAGACCTCCGGGTCTGTGCTTTAATGCTGTGATAGCGAGAGGACAGAATAAATCACGTCGACGATAATCGCCGGATGTCGACATCCGCTTTCTTGCTGCGTACGCAGCGTGCATTCAAGATAGCAAGCTTTGGATGTGCGCATATGCATGCATCGCCGATTACGGCTTTCTTAACTCTCGGCTCGTGTTTCTACGTTCTTCTACGCGTACCACCTGAACCCTGGTCATCTAACATATGGCACTACAAGGTGCGCCCAAGCTTAGGACGTAATTGCTGCGTGTTCTATCCGCAACATGCGTAACACGTGTTGAGGTAAGAACCGTGAACGAAAGGTACAATTAAAATGTAACAGCGAAATGAGTGATATTATAGCGGAGGAACTGTGTCTCCCACAGTCGGAGAAAGCGACGCGATAATTGGACAACGGTTAGTAAATTTCAGATCTGTGGAAATGGCTGTCTGACCTCACCTCATCGAGCGAGGTGCCACTTTTCTATTTCAATGTCACCGCCAGAAGCACACTCTAACAACTGAACTTCACTGCATAGCACGCTCTGCGCCAACCATTGGCACGAATGATAGGGTTATGGCTACTGATTCGAGGAGACAGGAAGGCGTACGCTCTTTTGTGTCAATTATCGTGTATCTGAATTGACACAAAAAGGCGTACGCGCCCCTCTCTCTTCGAATCAGAGGCGATAACCCTATCGTTCGTGGCAATTGTAGGCGCAGAGCGTGCTATGCGGTGAAGTTCAGTTTTTAGAGTGCAGGATTTGCAGGTGACCCCAGTTTAATCTGAGGCGTGTAACCTTTCGTCGTGGTGGAGTCAGATATAAAGTTACGAAAAAATGTTCGCACTCTTTGCGAACGCGAAACCCAGATCGCTTAAAATACTACTTTTCATACTGTGTTGTGCGCTGTACCGCTATTGCCGATCGTGAACTGCCACAACCTGATGAGAAACGTGCCCAGCCTTGCGTAACAGCTTCTTTCCGACCCTGTTCTACTCGCCGTGAATGTGCACCGTATTAGAATACACAATACAATGAAGTACCAGTTGATTTGATTTTAACATTTTTATGTCACCGATACCTCAGGGATTTGTTCTGCGTGTGAACTACGAGTGAAGATTTCGGACGAGGTATTTGGGGCGCTTTTTTTTTACCTCCATGACAGCGAGCAGGAGCTGCGTGTTCGGATGATGCACAAATGAGCAGCTCGCGTTCCCCCTCTCTAGACCCCCTTCTCCGACCCACTTCCGACACCGTTCCGTAAGCCCGCGCCAGAAGTGCTCCTGGTACGCAGCGCCCTTGGTGGTAAGAGTGCGTAGTGAATTCATGTGCTAACTGGGTTTAACGTGAACCGGGCGGGGACGGTGACCTGGATTAGCCGGAAGTGAACTGGAACACAGGGTCGGAATAAGTTGGAGTAGTGGCACATATGCTTGGTGACGAAAGCAGCATAACACAATCACAGGTTTAGGAACAAAAGAGAGACACAACGACTGTCTGTTTTTTTTTTTGTTCCTAAACCTGTCCTTGTGTTGTGCTGCCTTTCGTCACCATGGAACACGTGGGCCTCGCCGTGTTATATTATCTGCGTAGAATTCCACTATCCTCTATCCTGCAATCGTTATCTCCCTCAAGGACTCGTCCTCCAACGCCACTTACGGCAACCCTAACTTCTCCTTGGCCACTCTGCTCGACCCTGTCCTGCACAACACGGGGACGGTTACGACTACACTTCCTTCATGTCTTCGACCTCTCGACTAGTCTCTAATATATTTTTAGAGGAACAGCAAGTCGGCCTGTGCCTGACTAACCTTTTCTTTCTTTCAAATAAAAACGCTAAAACACCAAATGCCAGGGAGCTAACCCTTTTTCAACCCTTTTTGATACATCTCCCCTCCTCTGTTCTCAATAACCATATCCCCCTTCCCCACAGATGTTACTAAGAGCAGCGCATTGACCACTGCTCATTCAGCATTTCGAAATTTCTAGGACGTTGGCCCAATTCAGCGAGCCAGGAGGGCATCTGCATCCCTTGGCAGGTCTCCTGCTGAATGTTGTTCCAAGGAAAGAGCTGTAACGCCAGCATGATTCTATTGATCTCTCATCTGATCGCCATATGACATAGAAATGGCGTTCTTGACCGCTGTCAGGCGGCTCGTGTCCCATTTGCAGCCCAAACACGATGAACAGTTGACATGCATGCACGTGCGATTAGATGTACATACGCATTTTTGACGGAAGAAGCTCTGGAAGGAAGCTCTGTAATAGATCCTACCAACATGAAATCCAACAAGAACCGTCATTACGCACTATACACAGAGTTTCGATTGGAAACCAGCATATTTAGCGAGTGGCTAAACTGGCCTTCGTCGTGTACTTCGATGTGGCACAGGCTTCAGCACTGTTCTCAGTTTCGTGCAGGGCTGCGTCACAAAACACGTGTGCCCATGCCACAAGAAGTGTTTCAGGGTGATGGTACCTCTCATCTTGTTGTACCTTTGCTTCTTCTTGGCTTCTTCATTTCAGGATACGCTTGCACTTCAATAGTTTTCTTAGTACCACGGATGCGACCTTTATTCGACAACGCACCTAAAAGGAGTAGTTTTCGCTAATTTTGTGACCGCCATTTTTTTCGTGTAATTGAAGCTCTGAGAAATAGTGATAGCGATGATAGGACAATACCGCCACTGTAATTACAACAAACGAAATTGACGAATTTGAAGTACCTCAATGTATGCAAGAGATGTTTGTGAATTCTAACTTTCTTACCGCGTTCCGAAAACACTGTTAACTGCACAAAATCGTTTCCACGCACATTCATCACTTCAGTGGCAATGTTCAATGTCCAGTGCCTGCACGTTGGTACGAAGATTGCGAACCCGACACGTACTTCACTATTTCGGGCTTGGGGTTCTACATAGGCCTGTATGAGCCAGTCGGCATGTACCGGCTTCACAACACATACCGCAAAGGTGAGTTCTCAGAAGAGCTCCGTGCTGTACAACAGCAGCGAAAGCGGACCGCGAAATGTTCTCCAAACGCGCCTCCACCCGAATTTGCGAATTACTAGTAGCCCGAAACTAGGCACTTTTAAAGAAGATGATGTTCCTCTAGTGTGGTACATCCCTCAGCTTTGGTACGTGATTGCAGCAGTCCACGTGGAGTACTCTACACTAGCGTTCTGGAAACTTCCCGTGGTATATCGCTCTAGACCTCTCTTCAGCTAGCTCAGCGTTGTTCCTGGGCCCCGCTGTCCACTTTATCCCAGATCTCAACGCTCTGGGCCTGCCAGTCCCAGCTAAGGTCCATCTCGTCGTCAAACCAATCTTCGACTACATGAACTTTGCCGGGCGCAAAGCGTTTTTCTACTCGCACGAGTGTGTGCTTCCTTCGAAGCATTGCCAGTCTGTTGTCATGCCCTGATGTCCAGAATCGGAAACAAACTTTCAGCAGTCATTTTTATCCCGAACTTCAAACTGCCCCAGCTGATGCCATTACAGGCAGCCACATGCCATCACGGTGCCTCCACGAAACTCCAGTATTGGAACGATGCACTTTGGCAAGGCTCATTTGGAATCAGCCAGACGCTGATAAGAAGAAATCGCGGACCGATGGTCCACCACTCCAAACGACAGACAAGCCATTGGTCTATATAGAGACCAAAAAGGATGTGTTCCTTGATGAAAATTATTAATCCCCGAGGCAAGGAATACACGGACGATCACAAACATATTCTCGTGACCTCGTCAACGTCTGTGTATTCCTTGTCTCGGGGTTTAATCATTTTCATCATGTATCACCAGTTAGCCTGCGTCTTGATTCTCATTCATGTGTTCCTTGTTCCCGGTACTCGATGGCTGGCTGCTGGGTGTGGTCAGGTGCTTGTGATGAAATGCACGACTATGGAAATTGACATCACATAATTTCATCTGTGCTTGCGCACACTGAAGTCTCACTGGATGTCCCACTCTCAGTGTGCTGAGCGAACGTTGACCATCGCTCAAGAAGCAACATCCTTCGAAAGGTACTGTTGTCACGTTCGCTCTATTTATGGGGCTCCCAGGCCGACTTGAGACAGTTTCGGCGCCTTCTGTGTTCAGGATATTTAATATAACCAAGTAAACTTGTGTAGTACAAGTTCAATACAGTTCCAATATAATGTAGCACAAACTAATTACACAAAATGCTTACACAAGAGAAGTCACGCTCTAAGACATTTACACTACACTCTATTACATTACACTCTAAGACAAGCTAAAACAAGTGTAATATTCCCAAAGAATCTCACAAAAGAACGCCACTAAGGGAGCCAGTGGCAATTCAAGGAGACACGGCCGCGGCGGACACTAATGTACCGTGTCGACCATCTTCGGAGGAACTCTGTCTCTCCAAGTGTAACAAACTGGGTCTCCAAGAAAATGTCTACCTGCTTGTGGAGCGACATGAGGACAGGGTACTGAACGCGAAGGCGCCTGCTTTGAGCTACCGCTCTGCATCTGTTCTTCCACAAGACGTACCTTGCCACTGCAACGAGCAGAAGAACAAACCTGTCCCTGATCCGGTGCCCTAAACGGTAGCGGAACGGGAAAACCCGGCAAACGAGAGTCCAAAACGTCCTTGCTACAACGCAGTCGTCTAACACGTGAGACACTGATTCAATGTTGGGACAATTCGGACAAAGGGAGGTATTGGTAACACCCCACCGGTTTAAGCGATCACGCGTAGGTAGAACTCCCCAGGCCGCCTTCCACAAAAAGTCACAGACTTCGCGTGGGAAATTGTCGGGCCGGATATCACCCCACGATAGACCCAGGTTTCTCAAGTTATCCGACCGGGGTTCATCCAAGAGACATAGCAGTTCGCAGATACGTGATGCAGGGACCGATCGAGGATCGACCTGAGGGTCCTGAGCCTGTATGTCGCAAAAACGCTCTGCGATACGTCGATAAAACAGGGACGGGGAAGTGGCTTCAGGGTACCTATTCTCTAGTCCGCGAGGAACTAATGCTCTGCGAAAGTGGCCCATCCAGTACAACGCAAGCGCACGCGCTGAATGCTCAGTATCGTCCAGAACACGAAGGACAGCCCGAAGGGCTAGCAGTGTACAAAAAGTAGAAATGAACGAGAGGCTCCAGCCTCCCTGGGATCGCGGCTGCTGTAGGACCGCGCGTCTAACAAGAACTGTTCTTCCTCCCCAAAAGAAGGAGAATATCACCGAAGAAACCCTAGTGCATACAGCACGGGGCGGTATAGCAACCCGGGAAACGAACCACAGCTTACTACATAGCACATTCTTGATTAGATACGCACGCTCCTGAAAAGGTAGGTCAAACCTACTGGCTATCGAAACCTTGCGCTCAACATCCTGAAGCAGGGAATCCCAGTTTTCTCGTGCCACGCCCCGTTGGTCAAACACTACCCCCAGGATTCGAAGGGATAAGCACTGTTCTATACCGCCTAAGAAGTTGCCACTAAAACCAGCAACTGGCAATGCCTTACTTTTTGTATTGTTAAGCCGAGCACCGGAAACACGCGAATACTCGCCAAAAATCTGAAGTGCTTCGCACAGGCTATCACTGTCCCTGAGAAAGACTGTACAACACGAACAGCATTGGGGATAACGGGCACCCCTGACGAACCCCACGTATTATTGGAAACGGCTGCGCTATGTTGCTGTTAACGACGAGGTCGCTTGTCAAGCCTGAGTACAACGACCGAAGCAGCGAGATGAAGGCTACGGGAAAGCCAAACATACGCAGAACACCAAAAAGATAAAAATGCTCCACGCGATCAAAGGCCTTGGCCTGATCAAACGAGACGACTGAACCAGGCTGGTGTAAGCTGTGGGCATATTCAATGGCATCTCGTGTCAATAGCAAGGTCGAGAAGATAGTTCTGCCCAAAACTGAGCAGGTTTGAAATGGAGAGACGAGGTAGGGAAGTGCATTCCTCAAGCGTGTTGCGATAAGTGAAGCAAGGATCTTGTAATCACTATTCAGCAACGTAATAGGACGCCAGGATTGTGGCGAGTTGCTATCGCCACCCTTCGGAATAAGGACAATGCGACCATGCTTGAAAGAAGGCGGAAGACGGTGCTCTTGTAGAAATCTACTGAACAACGCGACCATAGACGGACCCAGGGCTGTCCAAAAGCATTTGTAGAACGGCACAGGCAGCCCGTCTGGGCCCGGAGCAGAAGAGACTTTTTGTTCAGCAAGGACGGCTTTAACTTCTGATAAGGTCACAGAACAACACAACGCCGATCCCAAATCATCTGGCAGTTCGGGCAACGAAGCCAGGAAACGTAACATCTCTTCGCTAACCTCGCTTTCCTGGCTTTCGCCTGGCTTTCGCGGCTTCCTGGCTTTCGCTTTCCCGGCGCCTTCTATTCGCAAACACGTCGTTCACCATTGACCTAGGGATTTCACATACGGAACGTCCCCTGTGAAAAATTGTTTGGTCAGCCAATAGACAAGCCATGGACAAAACGTTCATTGAAGCTATAGACGGTCCATTGCCTTCTCATAGACCACCTTTGTTCACACCTCTTTCTTTCCCATAGACGGTCAATGGGAGGTTGGCAGCAACTGTCTATAGACAACCTACTATAGACAGGAAATGACCAACTGCCATTGCCTGTCTATCGACTTTCTATAGTCCATTGACTGGCCACTGATCCACGATTGCCTTTCTATTATCGTTACATTCACCCAATTCGGATTCATGAACTGTAATATGTTGAATATGAATCCGTAATTATGTTGATTTCCTGTTGTGTGAATATGTATTGATGTTTGTAACCTATACTGACAGGCAATACATGGCGTCATTGGCACATGTCCAGGGTCATGGTGGATAATCATTATGTGCCTTTCGCAATTACTTAATTCTAGTGGTTTCAGGACGCCCACATCTGAACATGTAGCATTGGCATCCCTAAGAGAAAACAGATACCATATATTGCTTGACTTGCGAGCGTCCGCAAATTCGAGTGTCGTGCTTGCCTCTGTGTCAGAATGAAGGGTAAGGTATCCCTGCTTAATTCGATTACGCATCCATCCAAGACAAAAGTAAGGAATATCTTGGAGTATTAAATCACCACCAAGATAACGCCTGTGTTTGTAACTGCCTCCGGTTTGAGGCATTCAGTAGGTCCATTGAAAGTGAAACTTATGCAGTGAGAATGCTACCTGCATCAATGTGAACCTGCATGGAAACTACGCACTGCACAAGTTTGACTTTCAATGGACTTACTGAATGTCTCAGACCGAAAGCAGTTACAAACACACGCGTTATCTTGGTGTTGAGTTACTAACCCAAGCAATTCCTCAATTCGGGCTTAGATGTATGCATAATTGAATTAAGCTGGAACACCTCACCCTTCATTCTGACACGTCAGAGGCAAGCAGGGCACTCGAATTTGCGGAAGCCCGAAAGTCAAGTAATATATGATATCTCTTTTCTGCTTGGAAGGCGATGACCGTGCTACGTCCTTGCACTGGTTAAGCTATTGCAGATGGCACTAAGGATTATTCTCAATGATCCTAGACGTGTGCTAATGATGGTCACGTATTGCTTCTCAAGACAAGGGAAAGAAACATCACTTTTGACCTCAGCAAAATTCCAGGTTCGGACTCAACTGATCACGGATCGTGAATCCGAATAGTGGCCATATGATGGTCGAAGGGGAATGTTGACCAGTGGCCAGTCTATCGTCAGTCTATAGAAAGTAAATAGACAGGCAATGTCAGATATATGTTTCCTTTCTATAGCAGGTTGTCGATAGACTGTTGGTGCCACCAATCTCCCATTGACAGGCCAAAGAAAGGATACACGATAGTCCAAAAGATGTCTATAGACTTGAAACATGCAGGCTGTATATTCAGTAGTCTAAAGAAAGTCTATTCAGGAAATAGGACGTCCAAATGATGTCAATAGACTGGCTAAACTTATTTTTGTAACTGCAGTTACATCTGATGATCGCATTATGCAGGAGCTCTGTTAATTCCGATGATCCAGGCATTTCTTCGTCCAGACCCTCCCGTAGAATGGCGTGGGGGGCATGAAAGTGGAAACCAGAAAAAACGTCTTGTGTTCCACCATGACGTAACTACCAGGACCAAGCACCTGGACACGGTGTTGCCAGCACTCCAGACCAATCGATACACAGATACTTTTTGTTGGGCAGTGCACTTTACAGTTTGATAGCGGACACAACCTGAGTGTAGTTTTATACCCCTTCTCTTTCATAAAGATCGTGAGGATTTTTTTCTTTTTGTTTGATCTGATAAGTAACGAAATGGTGATGTGCTGCCCGCATATTCGTTATCCCGCGTGCACGTATTTTCAACAATATATTTTATGAACTATAAGGGAAGAGCGCGAAGAGCGCCGATAGCCTTTTCTTCAACTGCCGCTATTCAATTAAAGTATGCAAGCAATCATCGTCATCAAATAAAGTTGCTGTTATTGTTGTTGTTGTTTGAAGTGTGCAACTGTGCGTTGTGATGCTTCTGTTGTGTTTGTGCTTCTATGTTTAATTGCCCCATCTACTTCTACGTTACTACTAGTACGAGCAGGCCTGTGACACATTAGGGATGCGAAGTTTTGTTTTTGCTACGAAGAAATCCATATAAACCACACGGCCAGCTACGTCATAGCGACAAATACAATCTCGAAGCAAAGACTGTCAGAAAACAACCGCTCCTACTCCTTCCGACCGTGCTGACCAAGTGAAAAGTACTGAAAACCAATCAAGGAAATCACGCATATCTTTAAGCGAACGAAAATTCGTCTCTTGAAGAACTAGGAGGCCACAGTGAGATGTTCGAGCAAAGTGCATGTAATGTTCTGTGTGTTTAATTGCCTCATCTAATACGACGTTACTTAGCTTCTCCCCATGTCGCATGATTGAATGTTCGAAATCTCGACTGAGTTCGAGATCTCGAAAACTCCCTGAGTTAGCACTGCTTTCACGAGCTAATAAGTTTTAAACTTGCAGAGCTTACTCTGTTTGATCACATTGCATGCATGGACGCTTTTCTTTTAATTCACTTGCGTTCTTTGGCATGAAAAGCCTCTAATCGCTTTTGGCCTTTGTTTCCTTTGTCCGTCCACGGTAATAATGATGGAAACACACACAAAATATGTAGAGGTAGTCTCCACATACTGCGAGACCGGCTACTCGAGTGCGATTGTTCAACACTTGCCTTTAAACATATGTGCTCGAATAACTTGCACGTTTTTCGAAGTTGTCCATATCTGAAGACGTCCCCTCAGACCACTAAGCTATTCGAGACATTTTTCCTAACCATTTTAAGAAGTGCAACTTCAACATGAAAATAAGAATTGCTCGCCCACGTATGTTGATCGCATAGCTCGCAATATCAAAACCGCATAGAGATAATAAATGCGCTCTTTTAAACATGCAGATCGCCCTGCAGTAATTAGAGTGTTCCAGACCACATTCTTCAACGCTGCCTCACATTTCCTAAAGTCTATATTCTGTGGCCTGGAGCCACACTGCCTTTAGTGAATAAGGAACGTGCCTATCTGAGACGACAACGCCCATACAAAGGACGTCGAACACTGCAAGAAACGGTGCAGTGCAACTCGGAGTATACATTTTTAGGTAGGCTTTACGATCGCTATACGTATACTGTTGAGAACTAGGATTTCACGAATACCGATATCTCGGGATCCTGGCTATTTTTCACGTCTCGCAGCCCTGGGATTTTCTCGAAAAATTCCCGGGATTTCCGGACTTCAAGAGAAGAATGCGAACCTACTGTTGATGCAGCCACGACGCAGAGCTGTGCAACTAGAACGAGTTGTTTAATATGTAGCGCTCGCAGGCCAGGAGGGTGTGATGGAGGTCACCGTGCACACCACACGTGGAACAGAGGATGGGTGCGCGACACCGAGGAGATGTCTGAAAGCCGGTGTAACAGCCACATTAAGTCTGTTTGTCGCAATTGTTTTCTGTCGGAATCACCACCGCTAATCCTCCTCCTCCTCCTCCTCTTCCTTGGCATCATCATTCCAGGAGTTTTCCACCAAAGTAACTGGTGCAAGTGATGTGGAGTTGCGGGCCTCACACTAGTGAAGCCAAAATCTCCATTTTATTTTTTCTCAAAACCAAACCAAACCAGTCTCATGCGGTGGAAGACTGCGGTAAACTAATGTGTCATTCGGTGGGGGAGAGTAAGGTACAATGTGGGGTCAACGGAGTAAAGCAGAGAGTTGGTGGCGATGTCATGTAGCCATTGAGAGTGCATCTTGGGGCCAGTGAGGCTTGAGACGAGGTACCGGCGATGCCCCCGAGACATGGGGACACGCCGGGTGTACACTCTTAACTCGGTATCTTTTATTGTAACTTTTAGCGACGTGTAACTTCTATATAGACGTAGATTTCAAAATATCGTTTAGGTTTCCCGCTCGAAACCTCTATTTAGAGGTTAAAAACGACTTGTAACCTGACATTCTAGGAGCAGTAGAAGTTACTTTTGAATTCAACCCAAATCCAATCGTCGTAGCTTATAAATGTACCCTTTATATGGACGTTGTAACTTCTAAAAGAATTACGCGTCCGCATCTCCTTCGTTTGTTTTTATTGTTTGTTTGTGAAGTAACCTTTATAAAAGGTACAGCTCAAAAGTTAATGTGTTCTTGTTCTAGCCGCACATTCAATTCGAGAGTTTCGGATCCGTGAGCGTTACGTTACTGTGTCTCTGTTTCTGCGTGAACTGCGGATCGTGTTCAGAATTATGAAGAAAGTACAAGATTGAAGTGATGGAACTTTATCAGGGTATTTGTACCGCATGTTCATTACCAAGTTCCCGTTGCTACGTTTTTGCTGGACAGTCTATAGCAACGCTGATCGCAGCGTCTGTCTGTCTCTTCAACGCGATTCAACGGTTCAGCATAGTGTGTTACGTGTGTGTGTTACGTCCCTTCTTTGCTTAATCCTTCCTCATCGTTGTGTTTTACTTCCTCATGCCCCTCTGATTTACCACAGTCGCGTCGCTGACCTATCGTTCTCAGATATCGGAAAGGAATAAGAACGTTGTCGACGTACTGATAGGGACTTGCAACAACGTGAGGACTGAAAAGAGTATACCTCGTTGAAACTGAATGTCGTCGACCACCGCTGAAGTGTCTGTATTGTGAAGCCCTCGTGCTCCTGCCTCTTCCGCTGGAGTGCCAGGCTTGCAAATTAAATAATAAATATTTAGCAGTTGCAGTTATTTTTTCTTTTATTTGTAGTGCATGTACAGTGATCACTCGTTTTTCGCCACGGGATACCTAGATGAATTACGTATGCTATAGCTATATGTTGCAAAAGACAGTTTGTGTTTTGCACTGATGAGGGCTAATTTTGAATACCATTCATTATGTAGCGTCTGTGAAGAGGCAGGCGATTTAGAGGCAGCATTGCTTGGCCAAACTGCAACTTTTACGTCTGTGTGGCGGTTAGGAGACAGTAACCTCTATTTATAGATGATCTGTGTTACGTTTATAGAGGGTACTGCCCATAGGTTACAGGGTAACTTCTAAAATAGAGGATAAAAATTTTGAAATGTTTACCCTTTACTAGACGGTACTAGATTTAGTACCGATGCACGCCTGCGGCTGTTCGATTTGCGTCCTCGTGTCCACTGATGCCCACATGACCCGGGATCTACTGGATGACGATAGAGTGGCCCTGTGCGCTTGCTGTCTTAGATACTTGCAGAATTTCAATGACCACAGGGCTGAGGGAGCCGCGAAGTCCCATAGTTGCCACACACTGCTGCTCAGATCTGGAACCCGTAAAAACTACCCAGGAGCGAACGTGGCTGTCAGTAATTTTCCGCAGGGCGAAAAGAATAGCATAAAGCTCAGCGCATGTTGACGATGTTTTATGTGTGAGATGATGGCCATCTGAAACTGACTCGGAGGCAATGACAAAGTCGGAGGACTAACTTCCCCTCGTGGTTGAGTCGCCCGTGAATACTGCTGTGGAAGTCGCATAACACGAGCTCATCATATCTAGAGTGAGCTGCTTCGTCATGCATGCTGCAACGCCGCGTTTCTTTCTTGTTAGCCCAGGCACCGATAGGGAGATGCCGGGTGCCGGAAAAGTCCAAGCAGGAGTGCTGGGAGCTGTGGGTGTGACCACAAAGTCAGGTACACTAGAGACTTTAGTTGAGAGACACATGGATGTGCGCTGCAGTGTTTGCGTCTCCGGAACTTCATAACTAGCGGGTGCCGCCTATGGTGAGCTAGAAGCCGGAGGTACTGCCGACACGTCTCCCCGTAGTAAATAACTTCAAGCGGGGCTTCCTTCGCCACAGCAATGACCGTACGAGTCTCTGCCACTCGAGGGACCTCCAGGAACAGTCGGAGGCTCCAATGTCTTTATATGCAATGGAAAATTCGGGAAGCACCAAACTATGTCAGTCTTTAAAAGCATTCACCATGCGCATCTAAAAACCGCTGCCATCGCTCGGCAACTCTTTGATGCCAAACAAATGGCAATCGCTTGGGGCTGGATCTTGGATGTAAGGGGCACAGGGCAGAACCTCCCAGCGCAGTTCGGCAAGGGTTGCTACCGTTAAATTCGCCGTGTGAGGCTGGGCATTGTGATGAAGAACAATGACCCTTATATGTACCTGCTGCGACATTCATGTTCTTGTGAAAAAAAAAATCAACTGAAACTCTTTACTGCGGTATTTTTAGATAACGGCTCACATCCTTCACAAATTTGCATATGCTTCCCCAATGTACTACAGTTTTTCTTCAAATCAGCCGCATGTTCTTCTAGTCTTGCAATAACACACCGATATAGTTGCCTGGCCTACGTAAACTTTATCGCATTTCGGGGGTAACCTGTAAGCTCCGCCCTCATGACAATTAATGTAATTTGTTTCAAATGTTTCCATGTTTAATTTGGCAACCCGTTTCTTTCTTTGCTTTAACTATGCTGATCAAGGTACTAAGCGATTTTACTTTTCCAAATGCTATCTCAACCAGATAATGCTTAGAAAATTACGGTACGTACATTAGGGGAGCATATGCAAATTTATGAAGGATGTCAACCGTTCCTTAAAAATACCACAGCACCGTTTAAAAGTAGAAAGCAAGCAGCACTACTGATCATGGAGGCGAAATACATAAAAGATTAGGAGGACACTGTCTTAGTACGGGGTCAATCCCAGGCCCTTTCTTGCGAATTGCGTTTCGGACGGCACCCTTTATCCACGTGGAGTAGTACTGGGCATTAATCATAACTGCTTGTTCTAGGAAATCCACATGGATGACACCACCGTCTCCTGGAACATTCGTTCCAGGAGACGGTTCCCATGGACGGACGGACGAACGTGTTCATATGGATTATTCGTCATCATATCCAGTCCATCGCCAAAGTGTCTGCACCATTCGTACACTTTCCCCTTGAGATCGTTTGTTCCGCATACCGTGCCTGTAATCTTTGTAAAATCTCAGCCGGTTTGACGTTCTCTTTCACACGGAACTTGATTATGTATCGCTGTTCCACAGCTACAGACACATTGTTCGCCACCATGATGTAGCTGCCACTGCTGCACGTGCTGCTGGCTCGATAAGGATTGCATTTCGTCATCCGCACATTTTATTCAATTACATTTACTCACAAATTTTTCTGGAGCAAAAGTCTCGGTCAGCCTTGGAAGACCCTTGTATATGGGAACAGGGGCGGCTCAACATCCTGAATTCAGGGGGACCCCAGATCCCAACCGGCGCCCCCCTCATGGTGCACAACGGCGCACCACCAGTTCATGTCCGATAATAATAAAGGTGCCGTGATGTTACACGTAAGGTTTGTGAGCCCATATATAGTATGGCGACATGTTGTGCATGATGTTGCACGTGCCGCAGCGTAGGACTCCGTATAATTTCGACCACCTTGGGTTCTTTTGACGTGCGTCGGAAATCTCCGATACACGGTGGTGGAAGCAATGTTTAGCCCCTCACGTTGCTACCGTCCTCGGTCGGGTTTGAACCCGCGATCTTGAGCTCAGCAAGCCAGCACGTTACCGAGTAAACTACCTCACCTCCATGGGAATTTTTGTGCCCCCTTCACAAATTCAGGGGGTCCACAGTAACCCCAGTAACCCTCCCCAATTCCGACGCCCGTGTGTGGGAATGCACGTGAACAGCATCACAAGGTAGAACAAAAAAAAGAATTGCTTGTGATCGGATGTGTCAGTTTAGTTTCTATACGGTAAGCAGCGACAGACCAAGTTCATAGCGTGCCTTGGGAAGTGTGTAGCGACTTCCCGCAGTTCTAAGTCACGTGATTCAACTCGCGTATGGCTTTCTGTGCCTACTCCGTTCTTGTGTTACTGTACCACTTTTGTGTTATCATCGTATATTTCCTCCTCAGACTCAGAGAAATGTTGCCCGCCACCACAGCTCGCATGCCTTATGCTGCTCTGTTCATCCTTACGGTTTTACTTTACGTCTTGCGTGCCAAAAATGGACTTGGACGTTAAGCTAAGGTGGTGTGGTAACTTACTGAAAACTGCTAGGGCCTATATACCATGGGTCTCCACAAACATCTTCTTGAAAACAAAGTAGACTACTTGGCAAATATGCCATCTGGAGTTTGGAACGCAAGTTTTTCTTCAACACTGAGCGCCAGGCGCATTCTCTTCTATTGCTTATACCAGCCAGGTTTTGATACTTGAGTCGTTCCGTTTTGGAAGTATTAGCTTCGTCTTTTGGTGTCGGTTTTAAATAAATCAATGGGCGCTATGCGAAGAGAGAGCGAGGCCCACAATTTGAGGAGAACATATAAAGTTTTTTTATATAAAGTTTTATATATATATTTTTATAAATATATTTATACATATAAAGTTTTATTTTTCGATAAAAAGCGTCTCATATGAAAAAGGATGGAAAATATTATAAGCTATGAGGAATGTTTTGATCGACATGTAGAGACAGAGCGCCGAGGAGATGATGATGATGGTGATGATTCGAGTTTTAGTGGCACACGGACAACTAAAGTGATAGCGCGCCAAAACAGTGGTGAAATTGTATAGTTAAAAGCATAGTATAGTATAGTTAAAGCATTATTAACAGTGGTGAGTGTGTGATCAACTAAAAGTAAACATTATGTCTAATAGGATCAGTGTACAAAAGTATAAAACATCAGTTCAAAACTACAACTGGTTCAAAATTCCGATGTCTCTAAAAAAATTAACCATTCAGCACTATAGTGCTGGGTGAAGCGCCGAGGAGGGACACACGAATTCACACGCACGAATAATCAGAGTTACTACTTGGCTGTGTATAAGCGTTGTCTCGGTTTTACCTCAATCCCATCCCGGGATCCCGGGATTCATCCGGAATAATCCCGAAATTCTGGGACTGCGAAAATGGCCCGGGATTCCGAACGCGTTATGCGCTATGCTCTGAAAATTAGAATGAAGTGGATGGATGAACCATGCACATACGCACGTACACACGTCCGGTGACTGTGTAGAGGAGGTGGTGTCCCTCTGCATGAGTCCTGACCGACGGTGATGGAATGTCCCGCACGAACGGATGTGCTGGAGAGCTTCTCAACCCGTGGCGTCACTCCAGCACTTCGATGATAGAGCTCATGTTGAGGGACGTACGCCACTTCCTCTACTTTGGGCGACGGTCCTGGAATGGGGCCATGAGACGATAAACTCCTGAGCACATCCGGTCTTCCGGAACATTGCATCACCGACGGTCAGGACACATGCAGAGGGGCACCATGTCCTCTACGTGCTCACTGTACATTTGTACGTTGGAGTTGGAGTTGGACGGACATCTGTACGTGTGTGTGGTCCATCCAACTCATTCTCATCTCACTCGTATGACTGACATCAAACGGTGAAACACCTGTTGTCATCATCTTCATGTACTTGGTGCCCTGACACGGGAGAATGTTCTTTCGAGGGCAAGATTACACTTCTCGCGACTTACGCTAAAAGATTCTTGAAGGGGAGCATCATACACCTTGTACTTTCTACGCTCTTCTTAGTCAATTTTCCTGTGATCTTTCCTCTTTTCTTACCCTTGTTACTCCAACTTGTTATTGTAGTATTCTCCTTACTCTACTCTTCTAACTCTTCGTCAGTTTCGAAATTTTCATTGCTCAAGGAGACGTCTTCCACTGAATTTGTCTTACAAGAAATTAATACGCTGATAAGTCGAAAATAAAATAAAAAGTGGAATGCAAGAAATTAAACATTAGTTGATACAGAAGAAAAGATTGTATAAAGAACATCGTTCTTTGACATCCAGGACAGTGTATGTTCTTAATTTTAAAATTAAATGAATGCATGTGTGCCCAAACAGTTACCTCTTGGCTTATTCAGAGGTATCCAAGATTTCGCAGTAAGGATGTAAGGATTATCGGAAGGACTTTCACAGTAAGGGCGCTCAGTATATCGGAACCGGCTGTGCCAACCAACTGCGTTTTGGAGGCGGAAGACTCGTCTGCCTTGCACGGACTAAAGCACAATACCAGCATGCAAGATCCTGCTCGAGTTGTGCGGTTTTGAATAACATCCGGAGAACATACCGCGCGTTCCAGTTTCGCATTGCTATGCTTGTTTATATTTCTTTATTCTCTTACGCGTGTGCATGTAGTATAGAGGCATATACTGCTCGGTGAACCGTTACAGTAGTATTTGCCGGTTTCTGTCCTTTGTGCCACGGTAACCACTACAATTGCATTATAGCAGTTGAGGAAAACCTCTAGACGCGTGATGTTAGCAACATTTATCTGTTTTGATCGAAGAACAGACAAAGCCAGTACCAACTCATAAAAATAAGTGTGGATATTGACTGTAAATAGTACGTAGATGTGTATGTATAGCGTTGCATTATACACCCGTATTTTATTGTGTATTGTGCATGGGTACGCTAAGGTATGAATGCCAAATTTGTAAAGTCACGTTATCCTCATCACGTATTTGTTGTGATGTCACTGAAGTTCAGTTTGTCTATAATGAGCATATGTGCATGTAGACCTAGTCGTATTATATAACCATAGCAGTACAAGCTTCAACTCTGCATAAACAGGTCACATTGTTTGTTTGCAATCGAATAAAAATTCCCGTTACGCAAACGGAGGAATACAACGAAACAACGCGAGGGCGAACAAGACAGAGAAAAAGAAAACTTTACCGTACAATAGAGTAACTGCGTAGTGTGTACAACTGAATGACTTTCATACTGTGCTGTTTCATCCAACGAGCCATGTTACGTTAGCTTACCGTTACGTTCACTCGTTGGATGTATACTGGAATGTTGGAAGTAAAGGATCGTTGGACGTAGTCGCCCGGTACCCTTTCGATACCACTCATCCAGTAGCTTTTCGGCCTATGAATCGATAAATACGGGTCAACCTTACATATACACAAAAAAAAATCACCTAGTTGCATTTGAAAATTCTTGCTGGAAGCTCCACTTTGAGAAAAACTGTATATCTTTTACCTTAAAAAATCCCAAGAGGTTAGGCTTACGTTTTTCTTTATTTTTCAGCGGCTGCAATACTGGCGCCCACAGCAGTCGTCACAATAGCAGACGACAGCGGATGACACCGTAACAGACGACAGCGAGTGTCAGCCTTCGGGTAGGTAAGCCTTCGGTGTGCCAGCCTAGGAGTGTCAGCCTTCGGTAACGTTCAGGTATTATTTTGCTGGCATGCCGATCAGATACAGTAGATTCAGAACGGAATCCTCTCTTGATGACTCAGAGTCCCGAAAATCTATAAATATTTCTTTTTAATAAACATATTCCCCCTATAAATGTATGCAAGATGAAAACGAAAAACGAACGATAAAAAAAGAGGAAGAACGCGGTGTAAGTAAACTTCTGACATCACACACATCTCATCAGGTGACCATGAAGTAGACTGTGAACTTGAACTCTATATTAATGAAAGAAGCTAGTCGGAAATGGAGGACGAACTGAAGGTTAACGAAGCTCCCTATATCAGGTACCCGACTTCTTACGAAACTTAATTGATGTAGGTTACCGCATTGTGCAAGCACATGAATGCCTGTAACTTATTGTTGCACTACATAAACATGTTTACGAAAACAGTTATAATAATTCGCGGCTTTAATAAACGTTTGGCTTCAAGAATTATTCCTTCGCTATGTACTAATGCAAGTCGACTGTTAATTTGAAAGACGGCATTTGTACCATTTCTCTAAATATAGCTTCTTAGCGGCAGTGACATTCTTACTGAAGGCACGTGTAGGCCAATTGTAGTACGGAAGGGTTACTTGATATCCATGGCCGCTCCTTAAATTCTTCTTTTGCCTCGGTCCTTTGAACATTATTGCAGAGAGTCATTCAACTGCAGTACCAACTCAGTTGAATTGTTCGTTCCTAATTCAATGAAGTAAGCCCTATAGGTCTGCCAAATGTTTTGTGCATTTTCCGCGCTTTTTTCCCCTTCTCGTGAAATAAGAAACCACGTCATAAACGAATTACGATCAGAGATGGGATGCATTGCACAGTAATACAATACCAGTAAAGCATTACGTCTCGGTAACGGGAAAGGCTAATCCGTGCGTGAGTAATGATTAATGAGTAATATAATGCCGTTATATTTTGGCCGGAAGATGCGTAATCACATTACACATTATTTGGGTGAAAAATTCGGGCATTGCCTAGTGCCAGTCCAGGTCTCCAAGAAGGAGGGTAGAGTCCAAGTGGAGTCTTTGAATACCAACTCTTTCTATGCTGCAGTTATTCTTATCTATTGTTGCCCATTGAAATTATGCATACTGCTGTCATTTCTCGACGACATCATTTATACGTAGCGATTTAGCAGAAACTCCAATTAGGTAATATCACTGGCAGTGTGTAAAGAAGTAAACGTCTTTATGCTATAGGGCCTGACTTTTTCGAGTTATATTTTTCAGCAACTTGGGGGGGATAAATATCTGGTTATATTTTGCTTCAATAATTCAGGTGCAATCGGGTTCAACTGAACCAGTTTCAACCCAATTCTGGTTCAGTCGGAATGAATCAGCTGTAGATCTTCGGTTTCACTCGGCATAATATATATATGAGACGCCTGTAGACGCAGAGTATCAAGATTTAGTCCATGCATCTAAGAGGAAGCAGGGTGTATGTTTTGACAGTTTGTGCGACCATATTTATGCATTTACAACACAGTTTCCAAAGTTGTGTGTTAGTTGTGTTGACTTGGGATCCCCCTAGTCTAGCAGATTTCGGGGGAATATAGTTAAACCCGGTTTTTTGCTGAGTTGAGTCGGGGGGGTAAATATTGGGCGTAATCGGGTATGACCCTAAAAGGTCCGACCCTCTTTATTTAACCCCCAGTGCTTCAAATACCACAATGGACTGTGGTTGAGACATGTGGAAAAATGTGACGTCATTTCTTGATGAAAGTAATGACATAATACGTTCCTAAGTATAAAAAGTAATGAACAATGATTTTCCAAAATTGTGATGACGAGTAATGGTAATGTGTTACTTTTCAAATCTGTGATGGATAACGCTAGGGCATTACCAAATAAAAGTAATATTCCTAACTCAGCTTATACAACCCAGTCTCAGAGACAAGCAGTTCACCTGCATTTGCAATGAGACAAAAAACGAAGTACGAACAAAGACGAACCTAACATATCATGGTTGGTGGGAAGCGACGAACAAGCTATGTACCAACCTGCCCAGTACTTATTGTTGACATCGTAGTTCATCCTGTCTCTTTTCTCTACAGTTAGCAAAGGAAATTCAGATTGCAGTTGGTAGTTATTCCCTGATCGGTATGTAAGTTCGTCGCATCACATGTCACTTGAAACGTGCAAATTAAAAAAAAAAAGGAAGAGACAGAAACAGACGACAGCTTACCGTCGCTCACGCACACACGATACTTGCACGCTTCTTGCTCATCACTTCACAGTGGACACGAAAAGTAGAGAAGTCACGACCGTTTGAGACGCGCAAACTTGATGCAAAGCGTGAGCATCATTACTAAGTCTGACGCATCACACAGGTCACTAGACGGCAGGCCACTAGCCCACTGGGCTATCTTTGCGTTCCCTGTTGGACCACGTAGCACATATAGCAGGGGACGGTTGAGACCAAACCGGTGTCGTAATATGGCGGGTCAGAGAAAGGCGGGGACCAGTCGTAGACTGCGAACCAATCAACTTCGCCAGCGGTAGTGTACGCGTGAAAGATACGAAGAAAAAAAAAGGAAAACACATCACTCCCATATTTTGCTTCCACTGGAATGTGTAGCCGCTGCCTCCGCCTGCGTGATGGCAGGCAGCCCGACGCCGGCCCCCTCGAAGGTACAGCGGCAATTAAGAATACTGTCAGGCTGAGCCCTGTGCGAGTTACCACGAGAACTTGCATCTGATTGAAGAGATAAATGATGGTATATTGCAACCCAACGCATTTAAAGTAATATTGTAAAGAGATCGTGCCCCTCAAAACCGTCGTAACACGAATAAAGTGCAAAAAGAGAATGGAAAACAGAAAGAGTGGGTGCTGATAACTGGGCTGAAGGCGGTTGATAGACGTCTTCCCAGATTTCTCGACAGATAAAGAGACAGTATAGGGCCTTAGACTGGTGGCTCTTTTGCAGCGCCAGCACGTTTAAATGAGGCAACGTCTGCAGTCTTTATCACCCGCAAAAGTTCGCCGCACTTGGCGTGCGTTAGGTGGCGGGACTTCATGAAGGTTGTAGTTTCTAGTCCATGCTAAAGATACAAAGTAACCGCAGTGATTTTAGTTTATGCAGACACCGCTGAAAAACTGCGAAGGTCAAGATGCCGTCGCGTTTTACTCGCACAAAGTTGCGACGCATGCATGTGGTTCGCCCGTCAAAAAGTTCATATGAAGACCATTAACTGTAACCCCAACATAGTCGTGTTCAACCTAAGAACTGTACAGTATGTAAAACATGTGTAGTAAGTAAACAATATCGATTAGCACCAAGAAAGAGAAAAGACTGTGAGACAAAAATTGTTCTGTGAAATAGCACCTATTCATGCAACGTGTATACTTGTGCCATAATAGCAGTGTTATTTGTGTGTCCCCCTCGCCAATAGGAAATAGAGATTATTTTTTAGCAGTTTGTTTTTTAGAGGAAACGTGGCAAACAGAAGACGAGGGAGTAATAGCATCTGAAATATAGATATGATTGCATTAGACAGCGAAATCGAGGCGCCAACATATAGGTACACTGTGAACAAAGAATAGCCCTACAGAAGAAAAAGAAAGGGGAAATAACGAGAAAAATTGATAAGCGGAACAGGGAAGTAAACAGTGTGAGGGAGAGGCGCCACAAAAACGAAACTGCAAATTCAACGCAAATGCCAACAACATAGGGTATATGTGGTACAGAAGGACTCATAACATGATCATTCGTAGGCCCTGTTTTAGCCCTAAATAAGGGCTAGTTTTAAAATATTATTTCGGTAACAGAGAGTACTGTGGTAAGAAGAAAGACGTGAGTCCCGCGGTTTGAGCACAGGAAGCGAAAGAAACTGAACAAATGGCGTAGATGTAGGTTAGCATGGTGGATGAACTCCGTCATGTAAAAGCCTTAGCCTGGGCACAAAGAGTGTGTGTGTCTTCATTCTGTGTGCCCAGACACAGGCTTTTACGTAACTCAGGCGTATATAAGGGAGAAGAAATAAAAGCTAGTTTAGGAAAGAAACAGGGCAGCAGGTCTGTACGCTGGAGGGCCTAGTGCGCACAAACAGGAATCTGTTTCTTCGTCAGGCCAGATCAAAAGTAAAGCTGTTCAATTACAAGTTCTGTTCAGAATATTTTATTAACAGAATTATCTAATTACACAAGTAACTGCCCAAATTGCACTTTGCTTTTCACTAACGCTGTAACAACTTAAATATTCTGCGTGTAAACTATCGTTACAATTCTTTGTGCCATTAGAAAACCAACCCATGTCACGAAAAAATGGTAAGTGAATGCAGTGTCAAAGTAATCAATCAAGTGAACGTTTGGTAGAGCTATAATGAGTTAAAGAGGTCAATCTCTTTTCCTTGGTTGAGGTAAAATACTCACTTAAATTCTCACTTAAGTTCAAAAGAAAATTGTTCCTGGTGGAAGGTTCTTACAAATAACTACAACATACAAATAGTAAAACGGTAATTTATTAGCAAAGTCCGGAAGACGTCAATGGTAATGTGAATGGACAATGGTAATGGTGAATGATAATGTGAATTGAAAACTCAACATGGGACGTTTTTTAAGACTTTGAATTGAAAGTCATTCATGTCATTCTGTTACCCTCGGTGAAGCGCACTGCAGCAAGATGGTAATTCTACAATTAGCTTAAATTACGTAAGCGTTCCTCTGTGAATGCTCATCATGATATACTGCCATTGCAGTAAAGAGGTTGCGTACACGCATCGGGGGGAATTGCATAAGGCCATGTGCTTTCAGCGTTTATTTTTGATGTTAGCCGGCATTGAAACTATGAAGAAAAAAGAAATACCCAAAACTGCTTGTAAGCACATCGTAAAGATCGTGCAGTTGAGATCTATCTGCTTTTGTGCACATCAGAAGACACGACGAACTTGGCTTAGACAATGCTCGAAGTACTTGATCATTGCAGTGTAAGCATACACACAACCAAAAAAAAAAGCTCACAGGCATCCGTGGAACTGTTGTAGCACAGACTGTTGTAGCACCAGCAAGAACACCATATAGTATAACTTGAGTTTGAGTCTGATAACGTGTAGTATAACTTGTTTTTCTGCCCTTGGTAGTAACAGTGACAATTACGGTTACGCATCAGGAAGTTCTTATTCTTTTCAAGGGAATACCATGCAAGCCGATTCATGTAGGGGAAAGCTGGGCTCTTTGAAACACAAGGGGGGGGGGGGGAGATTTATTGGCAGAAAAAAAAAAAAAAGAAAGGGGAAAGGTCAGCGAAACACGGGGTACACTGGAACAGTAAACATTTCTCGTTCCCCTCTAGCGCCATAGCACCACCTCTCGACGGTAGCATCGTTCCCTCCATTCCGAAAAGCGTCACGGTGCTGCGTGTATTGGAACGTCCCCGATACAATAAAACGTGGTTCCTGGCCTCAAAAATATATATATATTTTTTTTTTTCTTCTGATTGCATTTCTCCTCTGTGTGCTCGAAAACGTTCGCACAAGAAGCTCGGCAGTTGGGACGTACTTGTATATCTTTCTTTCGCAGTCTTAGCTTCCCAAAGTCTACTAACTTATGTCGCATCCTTCGTCGTCAAAATGGCGTTTACCGGTGCCCGTCGCTATAGGGCAAATTGCACCAGGTTTCTACGTGCTCTACAATACAGCTAAGCAATGTTGAGGAAACCAGCGTTCCTAGCACCATCCGTAACACATTGATCGAAGAGAGCAGTGCTCTTTCTCCAGATAACGTTGGGCCTCTACCGAAAGGATACGCAGACACGGCGGGATGAAGCCGACAACTCTTACAGATGCACCTGAGAAAAGGCGACTTGAAGAGAGGGAGCGTAACAGGGCATCTGGGAGGCCGAAATGAACTTGGAAGCGTAAAAGTGGTTAAGGTAAGGCAGGGGAGAGTTGTCACACTCCATACTTAACGAAACATTTTTCCGCTATTTATTAGCGGCACGAGCAACCACTAACTGAAGAAAATTTCGTTGTCAAGGAAAGTTTGGCAAGCTGCACACGGCACAAGACAGTGAGGTGTAAGTAAAATTTTCCGTTCTTGCAATTTTCAAATTTTGCGCGACGCACACTAAAGCTCTAAAGAATACACGTGTTCGTAATGCTTATTCAGCGTTTGGAAATCTTTCCACACACTTTCAGCGGAATACGTTCCACAAATAAGTCCACAGCTCAGGTAAGGTCACTGTGGGTGTCGTAGGGGTCAGTTGTCCCATATCTGGTGGGGTAAGTTGTCACGTGCTTCAACTGGTAGAGGGGCTGACACACAAACTATACCCGCGAGAAAAGTGTTTCAGTACCTTTATTAGTACATCTTAGAGATCGTGCAATTATTTAGTGCCGCTTTTTACATTAACAATGCCTGTCTACAGCCAGTAATGGCTAGCTGCAGTGCACCCACGAATCCTGTACAGCTAGGACAGACGTCTACATTGTGCAAATGTAGGACTTAAGATAATAGGTTCTTTTCTGTTCGTTTAGTTTCCTTTCCATGTGCACTTCCAATGGGTATTCCATTCGGTACACCTCCACAAGAAGGATTACAATAAAATGCAGCTGAGGCAACCTGCCCCAGCCCGTGTGACAACATGCCCCGCTACTGGGGCGTATTGTCATACTTGACGACCTCCGCGCAAATGTTTGTTTTTTACATACTGTTTTGAAGCCAGCTTTAGTTTAATATGTGCGTTGTGTAGCCAAAAGATCGCACTAAATTTCAGCCTGGGTTTCATCAACCTGTCGGACGTAGTTTCGTCACAGCAAAATAAGAAGTAAAAGCTGTGACAACTCTCCCCGGTCTCCCCTACACATCGCAGAACAAACAATCAACGAAGTAAAGCCTATGACTTTACATGAGTAAACAGGAATAGGACTTCACCAGGAATAAACGGCACCCAAATACTGCTGTGAATTACTCCATGGAATATTGCTGTCTGGTGTGCCACGAGGAGTATACGAACTGAACCAGGAGTGGGTGTAGTGCATGGTTTGCAAAGGCTGGTCACATTGGTTTTGCAGTAACAAATATCCATTTTATGTTTGCCAGGACTGCACGGCAACTCTGTGGCTCCTGCCTGCAATATGCAGTTGTTTCAAAATACTCCGCAACCAGTTGCAACGTTGGGGCATATTGAGACACTCTGCATCCTGTTGCATATTAAAAGTTTATGGTCTTATTCTTGTGAAATATTGACGTCATTTTTATTCCTACAATATCGAGAGGAATCAACAGTGCCGTTAGTGCACAGAAACATCATGTACATCATACCCCGTCCCCCAAGTACGTTTTGAGTTAGGACTCTTTTCTAAAAAAATGCATCAACTTCCCACCTTCTCCTATATGGCTAACCTTTCCATCATTATTATCCGCAATAAACATATCCTTCTCTAGGTATTTCACACTCTGTAGAATAAATGTGCCCCTATAGTTATCTGTACATCAATAGAGCAGAAGTGACCTATGCGTAAAAAATAGAAATACAACGAGTGAAACGCAAGTGTACGTATTTCATTAGTAAAGCATTTAACTAGTAAAATAGGGACTAGGGCGTTGCAAGTGCACACGAAGAGAGCTACAAGATTTCAGGACAACAAAACAGGTATGGGACTCAAATCTAGGATGCTTTTAGGGGGTTTGCAAGACATAACATGCTAAGTCTTACTTGATGTCGCCAAGCAGCAGCTGTGTTTTTGGAAAAGTGACAACGCAGATAGGAACGTATCCGTCAGGGACCAGACGTGGCACTATATTTCCGACCAGCCAGCCTAGTTCAGTCCACATCAGTGCAGCGCAATAGACTAACCCGGAAACATAAACGTGTTGGTTCGAATTACGTATATGCAGATATATACCGGGCACTATCAAGACTTAAACGTACAGGAGTAAACGTAGAACGACGCACGGGAGCTCCATCAGTTCGAAGATGTAGGGGCTTTTTTGTGTCGCTTTTAATTTAGCTCAGCACCTATGGCTTTTCTCACATCAACGCTGCAGTGCTGTGTCTTCGTGGAAGTCATAAGGTGGTGTTGGTACGCCGGTTACGGAAGCGTCCTGTCAACAGAAGTTTTCCTCATCACTGCGTTGTAGTAATCAGCAGTAAAATCAATTGTTCGACGTTTTTAAACGAATCTTGTCAGTGAGCACTTCCTTCGTGTGTTTAAATTTCAGCGTGATGATGATGATGGTGATGTGATAAAGAAAAAATGGGGATGTGAGTTTCGACGAAGTCGAACTGACTACGCACGTATACGCTTACACAAGAAAGTACAAACAAATGATAGATGATGAACAAAGATGAACAGATATGATGATGATGGACTTCAACATGTAGCGACTGGTACGCAAGACGTGGAAGGTACCTTCTTGTGTATTGTTTAAACGTGGAACAGGAACCTCACGCAAATACAATATCTTTGAGAAGAGATTTCCGCAAAGACGGCGATGATGGTAGAGGACCGCTGTCACTCAAGTGGCCAGGCATCACAACAGTATAGCCGAGATGAGATGCAAAAATAGTCTTTAGCGAATACGGGCATACTGATGGCAGGCTTCGGATGTTTAGGCAAAAGCCAATTTCCTTCCTGCTATTCTAACAGTGCATTTTCGATGCAAGAGGACGAATAGGGTGATGGGGATCCTGGTTGCGTCACTCTGGTTTTCCCTCATAAATGTCTATTTTAGCATAATGCCTAGCACCTCGTTCATTCTTTTAAAAATGCCACAATTAATTCGCAACACACACACACGCGCACACATTGGATGATGATGAGGTGGGCGATTCACCGCCGCTGAGGCGGTGCACTGCCCTATTCGCAGCAGTAGATGAGGCAAAAGGTTGTTCCAACCTTACGTATGGAATCGAGTTCGCACTTTTAATGTGGTTTATTGATTATTATTGTTATATTATATTAGTGCTTTATCATAAAGTGTGCCCTGTCAGCAAAACACTCGAAAAGACAAACGGTGATACAGTCGCCTACTTTGTCAATGTGTCTCTAAGAGTTTTCTGCACATCCGAAGTTGACAACAGCAAAGTACTATGCCCTTTTACACTGATGCTGCAGGATACATGCACCGTGCTCACACATAGCTATAGGTGTTCTATCCAAGGATGACGCCGGCATTGCACACGCCCTGCATCGACATGTGGGAAAAAGTGAGGAATACTTTCACAGAAATCAACGAGCTGATATTCTCGGCTAAAAAGGTGTTCCTCAAAGCTACTGCAAGTGTAAAGGCTTTCAAGGACAAGCTACCTGACGTCCCTCTTGCTTCCAATTTGGGACACGTGGCTAAAGGCACTGAATTGTACCCACATCCACTTAGATGGACTGCATGATGTTCATTATGCTAATAATGCATATTAAAATAATGTCGCTTACCAATAAGCTGAAGCCGGTACACTTCACGTATAAGCTGCACAATTCTGAGCTGTGTAAGCTGACTATCGTCAAAGACCTTGGCGTGTAGGACTGTAGGTTGACCGACGCATTTCTTTTAAATTACATGTTGGGTTATGTAGTTAAAAAGGCTTATCGTATACTTGGCCTTATTTGTCGTGTCACTAAAGACCTAAACGACCCTGACTGCTTACACATTCTCTTTGTCTCTCTTCTCTTGCCTGTGATTGAGCTTGGCTCAGTTGCATGGAACTGTATTGGGCAAACGAAGGGACACGTCTGTATAGTATCCTCAAGCGCTATTTGAATGTTGTGCAACGTAGATTTCCACTAGTCACTGTACACGACTCAGCTATGTCGCTCCTGTCATATCGTATAGGGCCAGTCGTGATTTTCTGTTTTTATATAACTGTCTACATAACATCTTCGATGTCCCATCTGTGATCGAACTATACTACGCTTCCATGCTCCGACTCGCTCTATTCGTCGTCCTACCTTATTTTATGTGGATAATGTTGCCGCGTGTGAATCACCTACTAGACGGATTCAGGTTGCTTTTAACCTTATATCTGATCAACTTGACCTTTTTATCCATCTTTTAAATGTTTTAGACAGGAGGTGCTTCGTCACCTCAGCCTGAATGTACACTGCTACTGAGGCTTGTCTGTTAGCAGGCACAGGGATAAAGGATTATTATTATTATTATTATTATGAATTCCGACACAAAGAAGTCCAGAATGTGAGACTTGCCTAAGAGGTCCTGCAGTAGACCACCCTTATTGTTGAAATGGCGTACGTTCGTCCAACTATGTCTTCATTGCTGACATCATATGAGTCTGGAGGCTCCTGGTCAAGTCATGTGCAACGCTGTTGCAATAGTTTGTGACGTCCGACAGTGAATTGAGAATGTGTTGAAAGGTCCGGTGCGCTGATGGACTAGTGACGAAACTGCGGTATGTCTTGAAGTAAAATTTCGGAACAGGCAACATGTTCCGAGTCTGAGGAAAGCGGGGACGAAATCGAAGAAACACACACGGAGACTTGTTCCTTCCCGCCCCCGCTTTCCTCAGAGTCAAGGATACGCTGTCGTATAAGGATCACCCTAGCTCGCTTACGTCAGCCTATAGGATGCTTCAAAGTTTCAAAATTTTCCAGTCAGTGGCTGCCATGCTAGCTGGAATTGGATTTACTACACCACACGACATTCTACTGTCCGATATTCCAATGTTCCCACATTCGACTTATAACTTCCGTGGATCTATAACATATCTTAGTTTGTAATCCGAAAAAAAAAAAAAAGGTGCCTCTTCGCGCCCAGGATTTTGGAAATGGTGTTGATGACAGTGAAGCATGACTAAATCTAGTGAGCAGTTGAGCTTCGCAGTATCCCACCTTGAGTCCCTTATGTAGTTTCTGCAAGATCAATAATGTTCCAGTTAAGTATCCTTTTTCGCCTTGATGAGGCCATACGGGTACCTTTGCGAGAAAAACATGCTGCTGGACCTTTTCGAGTTCCTTAGACAGTGTGTCACGTGACAGGTAACTTGCCCGGAGTGATGGGATGTTGACGACGTGCAGCGATATGATGTGGTGCTGGATGATGTTGAATGATGGCCAATGATGTGATATGATGCTGAAGCTGAAGTCGATCGATAAATATTGCGTACTGAGCAAAGCAGACACTGAAAATGGCGGAAATTGGCGTTCAAACACTATTTTTCTAGTTTCATAATTTTCTCGAACAATCTCTTTGCCCGAATTCACTACCGTGATGTTGCATGATGTTGCAGCCTGAATTTGTAGGAAAGTGCCGACCTATGGACTAAAACGTGACGCACTAGGCTATACCACGTAATAAGTACACTCTTAAAAACGAACTTCACCACATAGCACGATCCTAGCCAACCATCCCCCCGAATGACAACGTTCTCGTCCTAGATTTGTTGAAAACGGGAGGAGGAGCCTATTTTGTGCCGTGCATAATGGCCACAAAGTAGGCTCCTCCTCCCGTTTTCAACAAATCAGGGGCGAGAACGTTGTCATTCGGGATGATGGTTGGCTAGGATCGTGCTATGTGGTGAAGTTCATTTCTAAGAGTGTAGTTACGGCGAAATTAATTTTCGGTGACATACCATTAATACCATTAATGTATCAAAGCAAAAAAAACTTTCACGCGTGTGATTCATATAAAAATTCATAGCTACGCCGATATAGAGAATGCACTGGACAGGACGCCATCACGTTGTGTATTATTGACTTATTGAACAAGTACGCTCATCTTCGTTTATCTCACTCAGTAACTGATTCTCTCTATCCAACATTCTCTACATCAATGTCAACAACTTCCAAACGCTACCTCAGTAGTATTGTCTTAGGGACGGTCACATCCGTCCCAGTCGATTCTGAAACTATAGCGCCGTTTTACTCCTCGTTCATACCGACAACAACAACAACAACGTTATGTTATGATGGCCATTGGGGACCGACAATAATGCCGAAAATCTAGTAGTGGAGTAGTTTGTGCACAATGTGGTGTCATGCATGACAAGAGAAGAAAACGGATGTTGAGAGAACGCCAAAATTCCGTCTCTGGAAATCAGAGAAAACGTCACTCGGACAAGTCCAATGAGGGAGCGGCCTTGGGACCTTTGGCGACCAGCGGTCGTGTGAGACGGGGTCTGCAGGTCGCGTATGATGTGTGATCGGTTTTGGGGAATATGTCACTTCTGGGTTAGCTAGTGAGTTCGTACTCGTACAGCCAGCGGTAAGCTCACAAGCGGTAAGCTCACACTGGTAAGCGAAAGTCGGCGTATTTAACAATGACTTTTCACTGAGTATACTGTAATGAGAACACGAAGCGACGAGCTCGGAGACAATCGCCTGCGCTGCGCTCCCATTTGTGTGTCTGGCTTACGTCATCGTGATGTTGCTATCGCTGGGACTTCCTTAGCTGCAGAGGCAGTGTGAATCTTTAAAACCCGTTTATTTAGCATGTAAGCTGTTAGAAGATACACGAAAGATACGCGCTTCCGGAAGCTATCATTTCTTTAAATGAGCGCTAATGTCACTCCAATTCTTCTTATCTTTTTTTTTCTGCGGTGTCTTTCTTCTGCAACGAATAAAACGAGCTCCTGCGATAGAACGACGGGCGCAAGTGAACTGCCGTCCTCGCGCGAGGCCGCTGTTCCGCACACCTTTCAAAAATCATCCACGCTTGGAAAGAGCTTATCGGAGAATGAGGGAACGTCGTGACGTAGCCTATTCGCCTGGCACGTGACTGGTGAAGTAGACCACCGCAGCTCAAGTGGGTATAAGCAGCGCGTGAGATGAGAAAAAAGAAAGAATAAACGCACGGGGACTTTTCGACGTCATGCGAGGATCGTGTCGGCCGTCCGCGGCTTCTTTCTGCGACTATTTTTTGCAAATTTGCAAATTTTGCAAATTTGGTGCAGTGACAATACAATGCACAGCGAAAATATTTTGCATGGTGTCTCCTGATGGAGAGCTTGACGAATGAGGCGGGTTTCGGGCCACGTTAAATGTCACCGACATTGGTCTCTCTCTTTTTCGATTCCATGTTAGCGCCGCCAAGCAACTGTTACTGTGGGCGGCGTGCAGATGTGGACAGATGGAGGGAGGACAGCAGGAGGGAGTGGAAGACAGGGGGGACATTGCTCCTTCAAGTGTAGCACCGCATCATGCAATGCCAACAGTCATGTGCCGCATTATCCAAAAATGCAAAATATCCTTTCCTTTGGATATATTTAATACGATTGACTTTAATTAAATTAATGTTGTAATTAAAATGTGATGATTCCCGCCCTTCCAAACCACGCAAAAATCTTTACACCGTCATTGTTTTATGAAATATTTTGCTCCTATAGCCGTAACCTTTCCCTCCCAAGTTATTTTCGCGTGTTCTAAGTAAGGTAAGACGAGGCAACGTATGATAAGGAGAATATGGAGATGACCATGGCTGATGGTACTCTTCATTTTTTCTTTGTCGCCTCCATGCACTGTCCTATGTTTTTTAAGCGAGTCCTGATCAGGCTCGTAGAAGATACTCCAAAGAGAGAAAGGGCGTGCCCTCACAGGAAGAGCCAACGTAAGTGAGCAAGCTACATTAAAAGTATACCGTAAAGAAGCAGACAGACAGGTTATGTTGTCGGCGTAATTTAACAGCTTGTTGCTTGTAAACCGAGTACAAAGAGTTATACATGGGGCAGGGAACGCTAAATATTTTAAATTTACAAGTAAAATTGCGGTACAACGGCTTGGGGCGACGTCTAGGTTGGAAATAATCCCCAATTTGTCAAGCAACAGTGATCTATGTTCCCCACTGACTTGTTGCTGATGATGACTACGTAGCCGACACGTAGCCAGGCATGTACACGTTACTCACAAAAAGTATTTAAGTTAAGTTACTGGGTACCGGGCAAAAAAGTGACTGAATAGAGTACTAAATATACCCGATCTCAAAAAGTATTTAAAATAGAGTATCGAATAACTTTGAAAGGAGCTCGTTACTTTATTAGCTCGCAGTAACAACGGCTTTCCAAAAATACTATCCGATAGCTTGCCCCAGTGTGTGTGTGTGTGTGTGAATGTGTGTGTGTGTATTAAACACGTTACTCCCAATACTGAACGGACGCTCAACAGACATAATTTACAGAATCGACAGAATGTACTGTCGTTTTAATCCTTATCGTTGCTTGCTTTAACCTCATAAAGAGTTATTCATATTTTACGTGCCCTCTCGTGCTATGGCTTTCGTCACAGGTCTTCTATCCTGCCTGATAGGGGTCTCAATGATTTACCCTCATACTATTCACGACAACACATCGCCTCATGCATGCTCCCAAACCCGAGGCGATGCACGCTTACCCCTTCCCAAGTGGGACGTGGATGTCCCGGATATATCAGACGCTAAAGCATATGCGACGTGAATGTCCCGGATATATCAGACGCTAAAGCATATGCGTATAGCACAAGCGCACTGCCGAGACAAAAAGAGAATATTTTGCTCGACTCCCGTGTCACGTACAGAGAAGTATATCTTCAAAGTAACTTGGGAAAATGAGTAGAAGTTACTGAAAAAAGTATTTAAGCTAGATTACTAAATACTGACCTTTCCTAGTATATTTGAAAGATACCGAGTTTCCCGTAAAAATATTTAAGATACGTAACTTAGATACTCTATACTCTTGTTACTGTACAGGTCTGCACGTAGTCGACTTCTTCTGTTTTAGACCCAGTGTTACGAGCATGCAATGCAGTTTTGCCGCCGCGCTTCACGAGCAATGTGCAGTTGGTGGCGGCTTCGACAGAGTGTTGCCCGTAATTTTCAATTTGAATTTTCTAAAAACTATGAGCCTAATTAGGACGACAATTGGGACTTAAGTGCACTGATATGGCTCAGGTTATCGAATAGACAAATTTACTCAGACTGCAGCTCTCATATTTTGCGGTACCTTTATACTACACGTACTGTTTAATAAGCGGTGTCCTCCAATTATCTATTAACATTTGTATCTGAAAAAGGGCAGTTGACGACAAACTCGGATCATTGCTTTGGCGTACGTTGATGAGGCTTAATTGTTCGTTCAACCACTGCAATTTATTTGCGTTCCCATTCGTAGCCCTCCTCGCTAAACCACCATGAAACATCGGTCCCCACCCCTGGCTTCGAGAGGCCCCAATCATTCACCAGCATGCACTTCAGGCGAACACACTGTCCCGTGTCAGTGATGGGAAGTACTTGAAGCACCAAATACTGAAGTGCTACTTTAAGTACATTTCTCATTACTTGTGCTTTACATAAAGTGCATTTCAATTGGTGTACTTTGTACTGTATTTTAAGTACTTTTCTTTGGTACTTTCCTTTCAAGTATACTGATGCACCAACTTGGCAATAAAACGCAAAACTCTGTCGCAAAATCATTTCTTTCGGTTCATATTCATGAGTCTGCTGTGAACTATCCATGTATTCTGAAGCACTTGGCGAAAACGCTAGCTAAAAGCTTTCTAAAGATAACGGTCGAAACATAATTACTTCACGTTTTATCACTAAGAAGTGTTGAGACGTCCAGCGACACGATCTAAATTTGTAACGTACTTGATGAGTACTTTGCAAAGGACTTTGTACCTTACTTTAAGCACATTTGTAGTATGACACTTTGCACTGTACTTAAAGTACAACAGGTGCTAGGTACTTGGTACTTCAAGCACAATTTTGAGGTGCTTTGCCCGTCACTATCCCGCGTATCTACTAAACCACTCTGCAGGCTACGCCACAGAAGGACGGGGGTACCCTGGTATATATGTGGTGAAATGGGGGGAAGAAATGTATGCACATATAAGTGGCATACCACCCAACCAAAATAGACTAAGTTTATTTTTCTAGACCTAGCTCCCTGTCTTCCGAAAAAAAAAAAAAAAAGAATGAACGGGAGTATCTTAGGAGTAACTTATTAAATGAGCACAAGTTACTGCCAAAAGAATTTTTGTTAAGTTACTAAATACTGACTCTTGAGAGTATTTGTAAGATAGTGAGTTACTCCCATAAGTATATCAGATGCTGTAACTTGAGTATAGTATTTAAGTTCCGTGCAACTACGTACTTTGGACTACCACTAAGAAGTAATATCTTGGTTGCTGTTTCATGACCTTTGCCATACGTATCCCCACTCCTTCTTCGAACGTTTATCTGTTTATTCCAAAATATTTTTAAGAACAATACTACACTACCTTACACGTGAAAATGGCACGTTTTGTCATTCCTATTCTTTGTCACAAGCTCTTCTTATCTTTTCCTCTGTGGTTAATATTTAACCTTTACTTTTATGGCCTCGTGTAATAGTGATTTCGTTTCCCTATCTAACCAAAAACAGTTAACTATCTTCCATCATTCCCATGTTAACTAGATTTCTGTATCGCCCACTTTTCTAAGTTATATGCATATTGCTTGAGTCGCGTTTCCATCATAATCCTCACTTTTTTTGCTTAAAGGTACCGTACAGATCCGTCGAGGTGCAATCTCAGAAGTCTTATCTATTCGATAGGTTGAGAGCCCTCACTGCACATTTTCCATTCCGAATGCACACATAGCTCTTTAGAAAATTAAAATTGAAAATTACGCGCAACACATTGTGGAAGTGGTTATACCAACTGCGCATCGCTCGTCAAGGGCGGCGGCGGCAAAACCACATTGCGTGTGGATAACACTGGGTCTAAAGCGAATGACGTTTGCTAGGTGTCGGCTACGTAGCCATCACTGTTGCTTGGCGAATTGGGGATTATTTCCCAGATGACGTCGCCCCAAGCCTTTTATCTCAAGTTTGATAGCAAATTAAAAACATGAAGCGTTCTCTGTCATATTTGTGACTTGTTGCGGTGGGTTTACAAGTAACAAGCTGTTAAACTACGTCATCAACATAAGCTACCCGTCCTGCAGGTTTACGATACCTTCAATGCACCTACATGGACCGGGACTCCTTACCTGCTCCATAAATTGCTGACTGTTTCTCAGATATTTTGGTACCAGCTACCAATGTTTAATTTTTGTTTATTTTAATTTATTTATTTACTCGTTCAGGGGTACAAAGTTTGGGTCAGTTTGTATAGAAAGAGATCCGATAGGAATTAATAAAGAAATAGGATGTGGACTTGCATTGACAGAATAAACCTGCGACACGCTGCTGCACAGCTGACAAGAAAAAGGACTACAGAAAATCGCGCCTTTTTTGCGGGTCTGTACATTCCAGGCAGAACTTACCGATTTTTTTTCTCTTCGACGCAAACACCAATCCGGACAATTCTCACGTGTAATAAAGCGGACATGCAAAGCCACCTAAAGTTCCAAGCGCATGGAGCAACACGTCTCTGAGACAGGCGGCGTCGAGCAAAAATTGTCGCATCTTGCCCCACATTACCCTACCACTGACCATGGTGTTTTTCACTACGGATAAACTCAAACAAGATTACAGATAAGCAAAACAAAGTCTCTCCGCAGTTAGTGTTGAACAGAGTGAAGGTCTTTCCAACCCATTCCATTCCAGAGTGTATTGTCATCCTAAACGAAAGCTGTGGGAAGGCTCTATTTTTTAAAATTCTTCATTAAATTTTTTGCAATGACAGTTTTTCTCTGTTTGGCGGCAAAGGCCCGTCGGGCCACAGAATAGCTGAGTGCTGGCCACATGCGGGCCGTGGGTCGCGTGTTTGATATCCCTTCTCTAGATAAAGTGAAAGCAAAGCTTCTGCGCGAGTTGAGGTTGGATAGGTTGACTGTATGCATTGCCACCTTCAACTGAAGACGATGAAGATGTGCCAGTACGCAATATCCTACCTCCGGACATTGTATTTTTTCTACTCCCGATAAAGTAAAAGCAACGTTTCTCCGTCAGTATCACCATCCAATGTATGTGTGTGTGTGTGTGTGTCAGTTGAGGAATGATTGTTTTGTCACCTTCTACTGATGATTGTGGGAATGTTCCAGTGCGTGATGTCGTGCCACTGATTATACGTTGGCAAATTAGATGACGATGGTAACCATATACATCATTCACGATCACATAACGAAGAGTGATGTGATGCTGAATTTGATGTTCTGAAGACTTGCACCCGAAAATCTTTATTTAGAATATTTTTTTTTAAAAAGCTGTCGTCTTGACTATAGTGTTCATGTCTTGCTTTGCAACATGCAGTTTACAACGCAAGAAAGTACACATAGCAAAGCGAAATTCGGACAAAACTCCACTCCAAAAGTCCACCAATAATTCCGTTATTCAAGAACGGCATAGTTTTAGTGATCGTCCTGCTCTGTTCAGATGTTTGTGCTCGTCGCGCATCTGTATGTCGCCATTTGTAACTTTCAATTCAAAATTTCAGGTCATCGCCATTATTTGCCATGTTTCTTCTGGAGTGTACCACTCCCAACAGAGGGTGTTGTTAAACTGTGTCACGCTCGTCAAGCTTTAGGCGTGACTGGTTGCATCTTTTTTCCCCTAGTTTCTACACTCTAAGAAAAAAGGGTGTGAAAAGGTGGTAACTTCTATAGTTACCACCTAGGTCAACATAGCGTCTGATAAAGTGTGTAAAAGGGTGGTAAAAACAATTATCATATATCCAAATCGCTACAAAAAGGCGTACGCCCCCCTTGCTCACCGAATCAGAAGCGGTAACCCTATCATTCCTGGCAGAGAGTGAGGTGGCAGGTAGTTGCAACCTTTTCGGCACAACATATGCGACAACTATTACCTCCTAAAAGGTGTCACTGCTCCACCCTTTTCTCTAAGAGTGTATGTCATCACCGAAATTCTCCTAACCCCTCTCCACTTAGAGGTGCCGATATACTTGCCGATATTCCATGTTATCTATACAAATTTATAAAAAAAAAATATTCAGTTACAGTTGCTCATTACAAATGAATGGAATGGCGCAGGGCATACTTTGCAAACAGATTCGTGCGCGTGCTGCAAGGATACGTCCGAGTACGTATACTCTGACACTGACACCATAAGGTCCGGGAAAGAAATTGCTCCAAATGAACCGGGCTGCCCTGTACCCAAACGAAGCCCATCGCCGTTACAAGACTAGAAAGGTTTACCTATGGCTGTTAAGTGAACTATAGTAATCAGATCCAAAACAAGTGACCAAGTGACTCTGGGGTGAAGCAATGAAGACATAGCGGAGATTAAGGAAAGCAGACTCCATTCAAGGTATAGGTTGAGACAAGGGCATCGAGGACGTGTAAGGGCAACGAGAAGGAACGAGCTCCTTCTGTCACGGGAAACGCAAATGAACGGAGTCCGGCTGATTTACGGCCCGAAAATGGCGGTTTCGCACTGCCTCCAAATTATTATCTCATTTTTCTTTTTGTCTTCCCCCCTTTGTTTTTCTTCTTATATATCGTTTCAAAATCAGAATTAATGTATTGCTGGCTTGCGTTCTGATATTCACATATTTTTGTTTGCCAGCATTTCACTGCAGGAGTATCTAATTTCGTATCATTTATTACAGCTGGTTCCACCAACCTTCAGTGTCACCCTGAACCCGTCGTACGTGACTAGTTTTCATTTCTGCCCTCTTCTTCTATTATGAGCCCACGACGGATACATTGGAATGAGCGGCAGAGCGCAAGCACGCGAACGATTCTTAACGACATGCAAATCGGGCCACGTGCAGGCAACACTGGGAGACCGAAACTGAAACCAAAGCGACGACCACGAAAGAAAAAAAAAAAAAGAAGGAACGCAAAGCATCGACCCAAGCGAAGCGAAGGCGGAGTTAACGGCGGTCATCAGGATCCCGTTGGCCGCCTGTTACCACTGCAGGCGGGGAGGAACGACCAGGCGGAGCTCCAGAGAGTGAGAGAGAGAGAGTGAGAAAAAAAATGAGCAAAGAAGATAAAAAGTGACGCAAATAAAAACAGTGAGGGAGAGGAGGGTAGGCAGGTGCCCCCGGAGACGATATTTCCACAGTTCGAGTTGGCGAGGAAAATCATTTTCTTGTCTGTCTATGTGATCTACCCAGTACTGGTTACCCAAGGTTCGTGGCAATCTAGGGAGATCTAAGCTAAGGACAAGGCCGTTACTTTTTGACAAGGGCATTTTCTCCTCTCAATTTTCACGTATTTGTGGTCACTGCCCCCACGATCCAGATTCAAACTTTCCACGATTTCCGCGTTTATACAACTTACAATGGATGTCCACGAAACCGCAATGGTGAAGGGGACCAAAGAAAGGAAAAGAAGAAACGACAACAGCTTTATTTGAATGCCGTAAAAACATACTCTCTTGTAGGAAGCTACACCACACGGTTCCACCAAATGCGTGTGCACGGGGAAAGCATATGAAAGGGCCTTAAACCAATAACTGTGAGTTCGTTGCTTTATGGAAGCAGAAATCGATAGACGCCGAATGCGTTAACGCCACGACTGATACAGTGCTCACTGCAACCGCTTCCCAACATGAACAACGTGGGCTGCAACGCAGCGTTGTGGGAATGGAAAGTCACGCTGAAGAACATCCATTTGCTCCGAAAGACACGAAGATGTAGCCATTTAGTTCTCGTTTTGTGCAGCATATGTCGCCACACTTGGCGGACACACCTTACGTGTAAATCTACTCCAATTACCTCGTTTCCTTTTCCTCTTTTCTTTGGTATGGTTCCAGGTGGTCGCTGACGAAAATCTCAGTTGAAACTACGTCACCAGGAGAACGGTATTCCTGAAGAAAGTACGATGCACGTGCCGCGCGGGCAGAAAAAAAATGACATTAGCGTATAATGTCATTCCCGAATGCCATTTCTTACGCTAGTCGTGCTACACGTCAGATTGGAATGACATTAAACGCGATGATATCGATACGGGTCTCCCACTAGCCGCGTAAGAGATGGGGTACTTGAAGAGCGTAAACCTGTTCAAAGAGATTGAAGATACCCATAATATCCCCCAAAATGAGAAAAGTTGCTGTATTTTATAATCGATGGTGTGTAGTCTGTACTATGTCGGAAAACTGTTGTCATCATGCCTGTCAGTTGGCAGTCTACGCCAAAAGCAAATATGCAACAAAAGCAGTCGTTAACAACGTCAGGCATTTGCCAAAAATATATGCTTGTTTTCGTGCAATTTCTAAAATAATTGCGCGGTGCGCGGTACAGAGTGGCTTCATGGAAGTTTTGAAATTGCTCTTGTGCTCAGACGTGGGCGAATGAGTTGTGTCGATTTCATTACGAGGAAACTGTCATTCAGACGAATGCCATTAAATATATCCGTATAGCACGGCACGAATGACATTAAGACTTAACTCACTGCGCACTTAATGTCATTTTTTGTTCCCGTGTTGCAGGGGTGAAACATGACGGACCCACAGAAACGTGGGGGAGGATTTCTATCTATCCTTCTATCTAATTTTGGACAACAGCGGTTTCGGAAGTTCAACTGGAAATATACTCCTCTCCGGCTTAAGCTGTAGCTTCCTGTAGCTGTAGCTTCCTATAAGCTGTAGCTTCCACATTGGAACCTTCCACCCACCCAGACTTGTACTTATCTTGAGTGCGTACTCAAAATACAATAATTTAAATACTTTTTCCCATATTTTGGTACTCTACTCAGTACTTTTGGCGAGTATTTAAGTATTTAAGTATTCAAAATACTTTTTTTTCAGTATTTGTTACTCAGTACTCAAAATACTTTCCTTCCTCGTCAAGCCGTATCCAACACACTTCCCCACCGTGTCCAGATTATCAGCTCACTGGAACTTCACTACTTTTTTCTTTCTTTTTTTTTTGGGGGGGGGGGGGGAGGAATTCGCGCATCCGTCTACGTTAGGTACCAAAGAATCCCGGCATTTATTTCCTTGGTCACCAAAGCAACAAACACGTGCCAGAGGTTGAAAGGCCCGATCTGACATACAGGAGGGATTACGAAGTTTTGGGTCAGAACATATCACCAAAGTTTGCTTGAGCTCTCCAAAGTGCGACCACCTTCAGAATACGCATTTCACTTACTGCTAATATTAAAGTACTTTAAAGGGTATCTTAAATACGTCTTGGAGTATTTAGTACTCTGCTCAAATTACTTTCAGTTTTGAGGATTTTGTACCGTACTTTAAATACTTTGGCGCAGTATTTCTTACATGTCTGCATCCACCAGCGCCATTGCCATCACACACACACAGAGAAAAAAATGTGCGGTTATCCCCAAAGGTGACATGTCAGTTAGGTGAATGTGGATCTGTAGTTTTTTTCTACTTTAGCAAGGAGTTTTAGAAAATCGTAAGCGGCATTCGATTGCGACTACGTGTCGCTGTCAGTCAATGAGATATTAGCAACGTGACATCAGCCGCTCCAAAGGAATCAGGCGATTGACTTATCAGGTTTTCGCGAACGTTATTTTGGGTTTTCCTAAAACTCGCTAATATCCTGACACGGCAGCTTAGCAAGCGCGTACTGCCTCACGTATATCTTTCATTAAAAGCGATAGAAACCACGGCGTCATGTGCATGCACCAAGAGAACTGCGACACATTACGCTTGGTTTTCATCAGCTCGCTTATTATCATTACTGGGGGCCTTTGTGACTTTTAATGTGAATGCACCAACCACTCTAGATTCAAACTTTGTTTATCGCTTTATTGGACAATAATGCCGCCAAATTGTTCAATCCGCCATGATTTTGCTTTAATTAAGCAGGAATCGAAGAAAAATCTCTACAAGACTCTCTCTCTACACATTTCGAAGGACACGCCCTGAGAGAAAGGGAGAGGAAAAAAAAACTGTTGTCAAATTGTCACCCTTCAGCTGACTGATAGAAGAAGCAGGAAGAGTGAGAAGGAACGAAAAATACGATTCAAAAGATACAAAGCACATGCGACAAATATTTTTGGTGTATATGCCCAACACAGCCTTAACTCCCCTCTTTCAACTTATAAACTTTTATGCTTCCTATCTCTGACAATGGTCATGATGGCGATGCCGACTTGGGTATTTGTGGCGTACCTTTGTCTGCTAACTGTTGCACTGCAAGCTATCAGACGCAGTTGCGCCATAAAATCCTTTCCTTTCTTTTTTTCTTAATAAACATATCCCCCCCCCCCCCCTGCATGATCGTCATCTCCATCAGACGGAGGAAATACTTTTTTTTACATTTAATTCCGTCTCAGCACCGTGAAGCAACTGAGGCTATGGAAAGCCAGCGCAGACGTAGATAGATGGGCATCAGAAAGGAGCGGGAGACTAGTTATACATCCTGGGCCAACTTCTTTCTGAATTGCATCGCAGAAAACCCTATAGGAAAACAGCACACCCGATCGAAGGATTCAGTCCCACCACCTCCTTGTCCTCAGAATGACGTTGGGGCTACCACCGACGTGCGAATGCTGTATTAACTCTGTGTCGCTATAGTGCAGGAAATTGAACACGAATATTTGAAAGAGGAAAGGGTACAGACTGCCAGAGACTATGCGAATTATTTTTCCCACCTACAGTACTTTGTAGCCCCGCAGCCGCCGATAAAGTGTCGGGTCGCTTTCTCTTTTTTCTTTTATTTTTTTCTAACATCAGCTTAACAACGATAATAGGTACAACTTGGTTCCTTTCTCCTGTTCATTCACAGTATATGCTATGGGATATGTTGTGAATATCCTTCCTATATGCTCCGCAAAATACCTCGTTTTAAAATTTTGCGTTTAAAAATTTCGAGTTTTGAAATTTTTCTGCTAGGCTATATTATCTGGAGGGGCGAGGAGGATTAGGTGGCCACTGAATTCGCGTCAAACTTCTTTTTTTTTTTTTTGTCTTCAACCTTACTGCTATATACCTGATAACAGTCCTCTCTCCAGGGTGGTACACGCGACTGAGTTGAAGTGGCCTGTGTAAGCCAGAATAGCCCTTGCCAAAAGTAAATAGCTCACGGCCGCTCGTTATTGGACTTTCCTGCAGGGCCGAAAGAAAATAGAACAGAAAAGTCGTCTGCAATGGCTGAGAAGTTGGAACTTTCGACGAGCTTTCTCGTACTTTTCTTTGGGACAGCCTTTCATTCCGCGATATTCCTTCTAGCAAATGGACAAAGACAAGTACAGCCGAGGAAATACCGACGACTCCCGATCTAAAGACTTCAGCTTCCATCTATCTCCACCGCCTCCCTGGTTTGATTTTCCACTTTTCGACGATATCTTGGACAAATATTGCCAACTTTGTTGTTATTTCTCACGCCTGTAGCCAGAAAATTATTTCGGGAGAGCTTCTATTGGGACTTTACGTAGAGGAGGTGGACCTTCCCCTCGTTTCCCTCTCCCCATATAGGGCACTGTGCACACACTATTTACTTTGGTAGTTGTTTGCAGTATTATTATTTATAATTCGAGAAACCGAAATTTTAAGTAGAGTAAACCTCGAAGAAAAGCCATCATCTAGCGGTTCACAACAAACTCCTTCAACTTCAAATTTCGCTTTCAATTCATTTGTATTACAGTAATGTAATACAGGAGGCGGTCAAAAAGCAACAGAAATGCGGCTTCATGAGGACACGCCCCCAACTTCTACCCCCATTTCAACCGACTTCCCTTTCCCTTCTGCCGTTTTTGTTGCGGTAACTCCTTCACAGTACACTCTTGGAAATGAACTTCACCGCATAGCACGCTGCTAGCCAGCGATCATCTCGAATGATATCGTTATCTGCCCTCATTTGTTGAAAACGAGAGGCGTACGCCTTTTTTGTGACACTTATGCTGTTCATAATTGTCGCAAAAAAGGCGTACGCCCGTTTTCAACAAATTATGGTAGATAACGATATCATGTGAGATAATAGTTGGCTAGGAGCGTGCTATGCTGTGAAGTTCATCTTTAAGAGTGTACATAAGAGTGTGGTGTAGTCAAGCCTGGCTCTAGTGGTTTGGGTGATGCATGGGAAAACATTCGTTATCTTTATTCATCATCTCAAAATAAAGTTGATTGTTTGTTTTAAAATGGAGCACATGAAGAGGGCCGGCTCCTGCAGTTCAGTTAGTGATGAAATAGAGCAAGTAAAGTGACAATTATGGAATAAAGGAATGGAACAAGGACTGTTTAGACTCAGTCAGGTTACCTTGGACTACTAAATGACACCCTTACGGTTCTCGTCACAAGCATTTGAAGATGCGATTATAATTGCTACGCACTCGGTATGAGAGACGCAATACTATTGGCGGTACGACTCCAGTAGCACGTGGTTCACACAAGACAACACTAGCAACCATATTCTCGCTGAGTCAGGAGTCCCTGGGGCGTACGCAGCTCCCGCAAGCCCCCCCCCCTCCAGCCCCCGCTCTTTCCTGTCCACACTCGGTGCATAACGGGCTTCAAGGGGTGATCTCTTTGATACTCGAAGCGCACTCTATACCGTAGCGCCTTCCCTTGCCGTTCCTTCCACTCAGAGGCGCACTGGACCACTTCCATCTGCCCTTGTGTGTACAGAATGAGCTTACAACACAGCAGACGACTGCGGGGATGTTGTTGTTGAGTTTGCGCAATACATCGTTCGGCTAAGAGAAGACAATCAGATGGTACAGCGAAGAAAGCCGCCGCAATTGCGGCAACAAGAGAGGGTCCCTCGAAGCGCCCTGGGCCATGAGGGTCGCTCAGGGCGGAGCGAGAATACGTTGCTAAGATTTCCGCTGCAAAGATATGCAATGTTTCCTCTATGTAACTTTGTCACATTCGAATTAAGACATTTTAATTGTGCTACATTTTGTCTGAGGCTTTTATCGCAAATTTTCTTTCGGGCGTATTCATCGTGCCCCCGCGGGTTTCGGTGGATGAATTGGTATACTTGGGCGAGGACATCAGCAGCTTTGTAGCCTGGTACAAGTTGCCGCAGGGGTACTACAATGATCACTTCTTGCAGCAGCCCCAAGCGGTCGCTTATTTATTTATCCACACTGCAGGTCTTGGCTCAGCAAGAGTGGCTACGTACAATGTGATAATACAAAAATAACAGGATCACTGTACAATACTAGCAATAATATTATTGAATAACACTCAGGATTTAAAGTACCTTACAAGTAACATCTGTAACTTGCAACTTCCAGTTGTCTGTCAAAGATTTTAGACTGAAATAAGTCATTGGGCAGTGAATTCCATTCAGATACCGTTCGTGGAAAAAACTATGCATATATAACCATTTGCCCTTGCATCTGATGCAAGGCCTACGAGCTGTTGCTGAGTTCCTCTCCAGCACTGGACTAATGGACGAACTCTATAGGACACCTTTCCATCATCATCACTTTCTCATCCCTTCCACATGCGCAATGGGGCAGTGTACCGCCATAACGGCGGAGAATGACCCACCACGTCATCATCCCATTTATGTGTGTGTGTGTGTGCGCGCCCTTGCAGGGATCAGCTGTAACCTCCATCCAGATTGACTGTGCCTCGTTCTTCTTGTTGAAAGATATTTTAAACAACTAGGAAGGTTCTTTTTTTAGTTCAGTGTTAACGTCGCGAAGAAACTGTGGCTATCAGCGCCGTACAGACGTGGACAGATGGAGAGAGGACACCAGGAACGAGTGGCAGACAGGGGAATTAGTATTTGCGTCCTGAGCCGACTTCAGGGGGAACTATGCCGACATTCGTCTGGAAAGTCTTCGGAAAACCTCGGACAGCACAGCCGGTGGTAGGATTCGAACCCACCACCTCCCACTCTTCAGCACGACCTTGTCTACCACCAAACGAGCGGGACGCCTTAACCAGTTCGGATATGCCGCTGGTCCTGGAAGGCTTACTTCAACTGTTCCTACAATTACATTGTTTAGAAATGAGAGTCTTCCCAACTTGCGTCGTGCTTGCAGGGATGGGATATTGTGCGGTTGCATTAACTTGAGCGGGGAATCATACCTACTATACTTTCCAAATACAAATCTAGTAGCTTTTCTTTGTACCTTTTCCGATTGTTCAATATCCCTTTTGGTATGCGGGTACCATACAATGGTTGCGTACTCTTGCTTACATCAGCGTACAGCATTAAGCATGTGATTTCCGTTCGAATAGGTGCATTATTTAATTTTCTTTTAATGAACCATAATTTCCTTATTGGCGCAGTACATACTTCGGAAATATGTAACGACCATGTTGGGTTGCTGGTAAACGATCCACCCCATCATCATCCCATTTATGTGTGTGTGCTGGTGAGTGTCGTAATTAAGTATTTATAACTTTGCACTAATGAAATGCTACAGTCGCGAAACGAATAATAAAAACAATGCTATGTATTCGTGTACGTATGTGTTGCGTTTCTTTCTTCAATCGGCAATCTTCGTGAAAGGTCGACCTTTAGTCTTATGAGGCAAAATCGCCATCTTGTCCTGCGATCCCAGGTCACAGACATCATTTTGAGGTCATGTGACCTTCTTTTTGTTCGGTTTTGGCGTCAAATCATAAGAGAAACGTATTTCGCAGGTGTAAACTGCACTATGGGTCTTACTCGTGGTATATTCCTGCGAATTCTTTGTGCATGACATCGACTGAGTGAGCCACAGCACCGGCATCGTCCTCGCTGTACACCGCGAACAGTACGAGGCCGTACTTGCAAGTCTAAGTGTTTGACTGCAAGAATACTGGACGTAACTCACTGGTGTAGATCGAAAGACTTTGCAAAACGGCGCACACAAACAGCAGTCGCATTATTTGCAAACAGTTTGGCCGCCGATCATGGGCGATGCCATGTATATGGTCACGTGTGTGATGACGTTTGCAACGATGTACACTCTTAGAAAAAAGGGTGGAGCAGTTACACCTTTTAGGAGGTAATAGTTGTCGCGTATGTTGTGCCTAAAAGGTTGCAAAGTTCTACCTGCTACCTACACTCTTAAAAAAGGGGTGTACTTTAACTCCTTTCCTTGCCACATATATAACACCCTTTTGGAGAGTACACTTACTCTCAAAAGGGTGTCTCCTCACTCCCTCAAGGGAGTAGCGTAACACCTTTCTCCCTACTGGAGAGTAAAATTACTCTCCGGCAGGGAGAAGGTGTTATGCTACTCCCATGAGGGAGTGAGGAGACACCCTTTTGAGAGTAAGTGTACTCTCCAAAAGGGTGTTATATATGTGGCAAGGAAAGGAGTTAAAGTACACCCCTTTTTTTTAAGAGTATACGAATGATAGGGTTACCGCTTCTGATTTGGGGAGCGAGGGGGGCGTACGCCTTTTTGTAGCAATTTGGATATATGATAATTGCTTTTACCACCATCTTACACCCTTTACCAGACGATATGTTGACCTAGGTGGTAACTATAGGAGTTACCACCTTTTCACACCTTTTTTTCCTAGAGTGTAGGTCCAGGACACGTTCAGAATGCACTATGGTCACCTGCCACGCTATTTTCTCTGAACGCGCATGCGGCAGGGCACCCCTGTTTATGCAAGGCGCTCATGCAAGTCGTCTTCCGAGAGGGACGTCGCGTACTTATCCACATTGGTCCAAAATGATCGCCAGTTGTCTCGAGAAACCGAGGCCCTCAGTTGTTGAAATTATCAGCACTCTCTCTCCTTCCTTCCCCATTATTGCTTTCCCACAGGGAGGTCAACAGTAGGCAGGAAAAGAATAACAGGGAGGAAGGAAAGAGAATGCTCATAATTTTAACTCATCAGGGTCTCCCGGCGTTTTCCCACTGGGAGGTCAACAGTAGGAAGGTGTTTTTCCCACACCAAACCAAAGCAAACAGTAGCAAGGAGAGTGACACACTCGTACCTCCTGTGTTATGCGGGAATGTATCTATTAATCTATTATGCACCAACAGCACAATTACCGCCTCACTGCTGTCTAGTGGTGAATCACCTCAGGTCATAGTCACAATTTATTTGTTGTTGTTGTCTCACTGATGTTCGTGGACGATGTTTATAAACGGAATACGTAAGGCCCGTGAAAACCTCCAATATATTATAATATAATTGGGAGCAGCATTATACGTATAACGTGAGTCTGCCAATACTTGTGTGGCTACGTGCTTCACGTGCGCCGGAAATCTCCCACACACGGCGTTCGAAACAACGTTTACCTCCCCCATATTGCTACCGTCGTCGGGATCGAACCTGCGACCTTGAGCTCAGCATGTCAACACGCCGCCGAGGCCGGCAGGCCGTGGCGTGGCGTCGTGTGACGTTTTAGAAACAAGCGGTCTGCCTGCAGGAAAAAGCGGCAATTTGCCCCCCCCCCCTCAAAAAAGAAAAAAGAAAGAAAAAAGAAGAAGAATAAAAGCACAGCCGGCAGGGATCTCAAATCTTTAATATTAAACACTTCGCGCTGCATGTTGTGATATTTAATTACGTGGTTTCCAGTTAGTTCGTGACTTAATGTTATCGATAACGAATGCCAGTAATACATAGGGAATGAATGTGAGTGCAATATTGTTTGAGACTTAAGTGGTGCACGGTATAAAACATATTACGAACAACGGTAATTATATGAGGCCCCATAAGTAAAGAGTCGCTAGAACGACCACGGCACTGTTGAGTAAAAACAGAGGAGAGCCGTAAATCTAGTTTTATTTTTGCTTCATTTTCTAACGCCAGACGTTTTAGCTAGCGCTGCAACTCACTTAGCGTTGCCTTATATCCAGCAGGTGTTAAAACATATTCGAGCCCGCTAAAAATCATTAGGGCGTTGTAACTATAATAGGTTACAGCAAAAAACCTGGTTTCGGGTGCTCCAGTCGCACTCATAGGAGTCTCCTCTTTCACATGTTCTGTTCTCTCTTTTTTTTCTATTCTTCCTTACATTTTGTGATTGTGGTTTTGGTATGACCCTCGGCGTTGCCTTTTATCTCTTACTTCATAGTGACCTCGGAACATTTAATTGAGGGCTCCAGCGACCATTACTTCCTGCCTGTGGACTTGTCGGCTGACCCAAAGTGTCGTCGTCGGCAGCCCTTAATTGTGCATGTAGAGCGCCTTTTATATCCGCTCGGTGACGCTTCCATACAGTGCATGCTAGTGCCTTCCTTACCCGCCATGCGTGTGTGTAGTCCATCCATTTCATTCGCACCTCATCCACATAATAACCTACATCTAATGCGGTAGGCTGCGGCAACTGCTGCGGCCGCGCTGAACTTCATGGAGTCCTTTTGGCACAAAGTTTTATCCACTCGCGATCTTCAGTTGCTCGCTGGATCATCTATAGCGGCTCAAAATGTGCGTTACAGACTCGCACAAGATGTCTTGCACAAATACCATACGGCAGTTTTAAAAGGCCATGACAACCAAATGCAGTGGATCCCTAGTCACTGTGGCATTGCAGGCAACGAGGCTGTGAACGCTGCTGCACGCCGGGCTCTTCAACTCAGGCGCGTCCAACTGATGCCCATTTATTTCACCAAGGGTGACGCGGGGTGAATGCTGAACGAGCTCAAGCAAAAAACGTGCAGCACCTCCTGGCTAACAGGATCTGGTCGAGATTCGCGTCTGTACAAGGTCGATCCAGAGTCCTTCATGCGACAAACGACGACTGTCCTACACAGGTTACGACTCAATGTACCATACAGCTCACGTCTCCTCTTCAAACTGGGAAAGCGGGACTCTTCGAACTGTAGTGAGTGTGGCGTTGTAGAGGATGTAGAACGCATCCTTCTCAGGTGTTGGAAATACGTTGATGCTCGAAGGGTATTAGAGACGAGCCTCTCTCGTGTGGACTCCCGATCCTTCGACATCGCGAAACTGTTAGGCCATCCGTCGTCCGACAAGGCACTGAGGTCACTTGAAGATTTTCTTCATACAACCGGGCTTATGGACGTTCTATGACTCGCTGAATGTGTGCTGTGTGTGCCTGCAGCGATTCCGACATTTTACACTCACTTGGTCGAAACTTATGAACTACATGTTGAAGACCATCATCATCTTCAACATGTAGTCATCCCATCAACATCCGTTCTTCGGTGCTGGCCAGCAAATCAGCTCATACCTGCCATGCGTGCCCTTGTGCAATTTCTCGTCTCGACGGACCTCTCTGACACATTGTGACGCTCTTTGTTTTGGTGCATTGAGATTTCGCCTTTGGTGCCAAGCTAGGTGGTGATGTTCTCATTTATTCTGTTTCCATTCCGTTTCAAAGCGTCGAGTTTTGTGTAGTTTTTCTTTCTCTTCTTAATAACGCGTCCTGGAGTAGCCAGTCCCGATTGGCTCGAGACTCACATCTCCATTTTCTTTTCTTTTCAAAATCAATCAATCAATCCATCATCATCACTGTTCATCTGCGTCGAAACTCACATCCCCATTTTTTTTCTTTATCACATCAACATCACCATCAACTGCTGCGGTCAAGCACCTCATGCCCCCCTCATTGCGTACCTGTTGTTGTTGGAGTACGGGTAAGCTAATATGCCAATTTTAATATATGATCGATTGAAAGCGATTTCAATAGGACTACATTTCTGGGCATTTTTCTCAGCGAAACGTGACGAGAAATATTAAAGGTTCAAATCTATTTGAGTTACAGATGCACACCATATGCTCTGGCCCGAAATTCGGGCGCGGTAGTGCTGTGGGCGGCTCTCTGTAGATCTGTAGTCCAACGTCAACAAGGCACACCTATTTTGCTCTTCGAAAGAAACATATCCTCCTCACGGATGCATTATAACGTGAGCGGTCCGTGAGCTGTGCTCGGTGAAGAGAACTTCCCACGCAGGTGGCTGTCTCACATTTCCCTTCTTGTCTGGGGTACATTCTTAACCGTTACTAGTGTGTCTCCCCGAGCTCTGGTATACTCAATGATTCATCCAGAACCGCAAGTACAGGGAGTCTTGCAAAAAACTGGGGGAGTCATTATTAGTTAGATTGTAACAGTATTATATGTCTACGCGTACACAGACGTGTCTGAAGCTGAAATAATAAAGCCCTCTGGCCCTGTATGGGGATCACAGGAAAGCAAAGCAAGCATGTGTCGCCAAGTATTTGGGGTTGGGTGCAGGGGTGTTTGGATAAATTACTGCTGGTACCCTTTTCTTCTCATTTTTCTTTTGCGGAATGCTGCTATAATATACCTGTGCATAATGGTTCTGCATAATACGTACGTATATGCATGTAGTGACGTGTGTTTTCTGCGGATGTTGTATGTATAGGGCATCCACGCTAAATAATTACCGAATTTAAATTTCCTCTTTTTCTGTCACAAGGATTATATGGCAGTCCAATCTTAGGCCAAGTAAGCCACCCTATGGCCACACTGGCTCGCATTTAAGGGCAGGGGCAAAAAATGACATCCAAATCTGCCTCGTTCCAGTTTCTTTCATGCCTCATTTTCTCGCGCTATGTCGGACGTCTTGACCGTCCTTCTGAAAACGGCATCAACACACCAAAAGGAACAGATCTTGCCACCTTCCACGTTTCGTCATTAAAAAGTTCGTCAAAATTCATTAGGACAACGCCACGGGACTGTGCTAGAGTTTCCATAAGGTGACCCACTTGACGTCGAATATATTGCTATTTTTTGTAAGTAACAAAATGTAAAGGTATTTCCCTATTTTGTAAGATTCTGTTCATAGTTAGCGCGGACACGTTTTACGAGTTAACCGCCATATTCTCACTCAGCCCTGAGGGATGCCGCAAGGGTGAGTGAGAACACGGCCGGTTATCTCGTAAACACACGACACACACAACGTGGAAAAAGCAATCCGACGATCTATGTCTGCACGTAATGTGGGATATAGTAATAACAACTGCGAGTATATTTACACGAAAGTTTATAGTAATATAGAAGTTTATATGACTCAAAAACGCAGTCATACTATGGTACTGGAGAGGTGTTTCAGCCCTATTGGGACCTCACCAGGAGTGTGCAAGCCGGCAAGCAAAGCTTGTGTGGGTCGCAGTGTGGAGGTTGTGGGGGCTATGTTTCCGCGGTGCAGATTGCACGCGACTATCAGAAGTAATCAGTCGAGCCTGATGTATCTATTGTAGTTTCATGCTGACCACAGGATGCATCGTATCGCTACTTTTCTTTTTTGTTTTTGCGCTTTCGCTTAGCGTAACTTGCCTTTAGCGTGCGATGTCGTCCAATATGCATGATATCATAGATCCGATGGATGTCAACTTTGAAAGTAATGAGAATGTAATCCCAGAAAGGCATATAACCGATGTTGATGTTTGCGAAAAAAAAAAAAAGGAAGAGATTGAATTCATCAAACGACGAATTCGGCAATTCGCATAAAGAGACCCCCACCAAAAGAAATAAGAAAACAAAACAAATAAGAAATTACGCCACTTTCGACCGACCTACGTGCAGGCAATAGCACAAACACAGACCAATTCAGCGGTTAGCGCAGTGCACAGTGAAGCACACGTCCCTAGTAGACTGTCTCCAATGCACTCCTCCGGATAAAAGTCACAAGCGGGCAGCAGCCTTCTTGCCAGGTGGCCAAGGAACCAGCACTTCAGTCAAAGTTTCCGTTGTCCAGCCGGTCGAGAGCACACACACACACACACACACACACACACACACATAAAGAGACGATGATGAGGTGGGGCTGACGTCGGCCAGCAGGCTGGGCGCTGCCCCAGTGCCATTTGTAGATAATGAGCGATGATGATGGAGATGAGGATTCAGGTGATCAAAGCAGGGTGGAGAGGCCTGTTGATGACCGGAAATCCCAAAGGCAACGGATACCTTGTTGCATATGAACGCTACGGGATCATGGGCCCAGCACCTTGCCTATGCAGGCGCTGGTCGATTGCACTTCCGCACTTCCACAAAAACAGGCGCTCCCGCTGCTAGTCAGGGCAGTCCATAAGTAGGTGGTGCAGGTCAGCGCGCACATTGCATGATGCACAAAGGTCCGATGGCGCACGGCCAAGATGCTGCCTCATAACTGGGGTAAATGCAACATTCAACCGCATACGGTGAAGCGAAAGGCGATGAGGAAGCGACAGAGAGAGAGAGACGGATCCACTGCGTGGAGCAGAGGGTAGGGTGTCACGTCATGCAGCCACTGTGATCTCGTCTTGCCTGGTGAGATAGCACGGACAAAGGCCCCACGATCACCTTCGGGCAAGGTGACAGAGTGGGCTGAAGGTATCTGATGACCCCGTAGGGCAGCCTGGTCATCCTCTTAATTGCCGGCTATGCCCACATGACCAGGTACCCACTGTAACACTATGCAGTGGCCCAGGTCCAGCAGCTCCTTTTAGGATTCAAGCGAGAGCAGATTTCATAGGGGGGGGGGGATATGTTTAATAGTGAAAAGGAAAACGGAAATGTCAGCCAGGCTATTGCCAGCTTGCTATTCCGAGAGAGAAAAGAAAAAGGAACTGTGAAACAAAAGAAATAAAAGAAAGGAAAAGATGACAGAAAAACTGGCACGCAGTGCAGTGCAGCACAGGCACGAAGGAAAGTTCGAAGAACGTCCAGTCAGAGGGCAGACGCAAGGCCAGAGTCATTTAAGAAGCGGAGCAGGGCTGTGGTGATGGCCCACTGAGTAGGCCGAGGGACGGGACCGAGGAGGGTGGCCATGGACAGTGTGTTGTAGCCCAGCTGTATTAGACGGCGATGGAGGGCTTGCCGTTGCGGGCCCTTCATAGGGGCCCTTTGAGATACATATCTGAAACAGTGCATGCGAATGTGCGCAGTGTCCAGGGTTGCACAAAGTGTACAGTTCGCTCAATCAGCCTTCCAAATCTTATGGAGGAATTGGCGCCCGTGTACGGGCGTTGAAACAGGACCTGTGCAAAAGCGTCTGGACAGATCGAGGTAACGTGGATGGAACACAAAACTTCAGATCCAGGTCTACCAGAGGTAGTAGCAAGGACTGCCCTTCGCCTTGTAGCCGCTGCCGTCTACGCATAGTGTGTGGAAGAGACCTCAGTAGGTATTGCACATCTGCTTTGGCGTACGGCACTAGATGTTTCGATGAGGACAGATGTGCAAGGTCCCCTACTTCATGAGCCGCTTCGTTCCCTCGTACACCTGCGTGTCTAGGAATTCATTGATGTACTATGTCAAGGCCGGCATCTCTGGATTGCATGTACACAGTCAGAATGATGAAAGGTGAATGATGATTGGTGATAACTGTTCTTAGGCACTTGATGGCTTGTGTGTTGTGCTGTCCTTTCTTCTGTGTTCCAGACCCAGAATATCAATTCCCATCGTGTTCACAGTCAAAATGTCGTGAACTACTAGTGCCATATATCCATTACGTAGGAATGATATTATGGCTTGGAGTCCAGCCTTTGAATCACTATATAGGTGACCCAATGCATTCCAGACGGGTATACAACCAGTCAATCACACGTTGAAGAGCGAGGAGTATGGCGACTAGTCCTGCCGTTGTTGAGGATAAGTCTGTGGGACAGCCGCGTGGGATAGACATTCCTTCCCTGTTGTGTTCGAGAGCGACAAAACCAGACACAGACCCAAATGCTCTCGTCGATCCATCGGTGAAAATAGTGTTCTTGTGGTTATTTGGGATGGAGATGTGCACACCGGGCAAGTCACACATATTTTAGGTAGCATAAATGTCCAAGAGAGACTCTGGGTCGATTGCCGAGGGATTGCTTTTGGCCAAACTCAATGATGCGGTGAAATCGCTACGAGGAACTGAGTATGATGGGAATTGATGTTATGAGGTTGGAACACATGAAAAGGACAAATACATACAAAGCTTCAAGTGCCTAACAACAAGTTAATGTTGAAAGAAGGAAGTCACTGAAAAGGTTAGTCAGCTGTACGACTCGAACCGACATCTTCTGGATTACCGATTAATCCAGAAGATGTGGGTTCGAGTCCTACAGCTGACTAACCTATCATTAATTTCGAGGAAATGAAATCGCTAGTGGGTGTCGATGAGGTATGGTGATGCCGTACTGTTTCTTGCGTTCGCAATATATCTATTAGAGGTTCGCTGTGCAGTAACTAGCCCATTATGGGCGGCACGAGGTAGAACTAGGTACATTTTGAGGCCTTTGGCAAAGATGCTTCGTAGCATCCTCTCGGGGGGGGGGGGGGGGGGATATATTTGTTAGACGAAAAGGAAAAAAAAAAACGGGGGAAAGGTCAGCCAAACGAGACGTCGGCTTGCTATTCCAGAAATAAATAAATAAAGAAAATTAAGAAATAATACATAAATAAAAATAGAAAGAATTAGGATAAACTAACAAATGATGAAAGAAGGATGAGGTAGATTAAAGACAAAGATGACAAAAAAAGATGACTAACAAACGGTGAAAGAATGATGAGATGGATCACAGAAGATGATTTTAAAAGGAAAGCATGAGGTTAATGCGCTGAGGGTGAGAGTGGAGCCGGATGAGCCGCATATCCCATGTAGTACGAGTAGATGGTTGGCCAGCATCTGCCGTATCAGTGCACTATGTATGGATAGTAGGGACCTCGTCGACATTCCCCAGCGGGAGCTCGTTATACGACGTATAATGTTGACTCGTGCGTCTGTTCTGCCCTTAAGATGATTGATGTTAGTAGTCCATGAAGGCTGCGCATCAATAACCATTCCAAGGACCGGTGGTGCGACACGCTCGTTATCGCCTAGTCGCTAAGTCTCAGTTGAAACTATGACTTTCTTTCTCATTTTTCTTTTCCAGTAAAGTGAAAGAAAGCAGTCTTCTCGGCGGATACATTCATGCCTCTTTCGGCTAAAACGGCAACAGAACCATGCAATGCATTCTGAGGGCGTGGCTGCAATGGTCGTAATTGCACCACAGAAGACCATAGATATATGTCACCGGCGTACATATTAGTGTGCATATTTTTGGACATACAGCGTGGTAAACTTGCCATAACAACGTTGAAAAGCAGGGACCTTAAGACGCCGCCCTGCGGCACTCCGCTTAAAAGATTGTGATGGTCACTATCCCCTTCTTCAGTGTGTATATACACTGCCCTGCCGGTGAGGTAGCCTGCAATCAAACGGAGGGGTCGACCGCGGATCCTTCGGCTGTACACTGCATGTAGGGCGTGGCTGTAGCTGACCGTGCCGTACGCGCATTTGATATCTTAAAACGGCATACACAGCGATACGATGACGAGCACGTTCATGTTCCACAAAAGTCATCGCATCCGATACTCCGTCCATAGTACATCGGCCCTTACGGAAACCAGACATGCATCCAGGAAGCAGTTTTTCCCACGCTAGTTCCATTCCACGCGGCTGAGTACCTTTTTTTCCAAAACTTTGCTGACGCAGCTCGACAGACTTATACGCCTGAACGATGTGATATTTGTGGGGGATGTTCCAGGTTTCAGCAATGGAGCTTGGAGCCCTTTCAAATGGAAGTGGGTTTTCTCTCTTTTCAACTCTTATTCATTACGCAACAAGGCTTCCTGAGCAGTGATGGACAAGTTAGCGGTGTGCTGATGGGTAATATCGTCAGGACCAAGCGATGATTTGCCTCACATTGATCTTGAAGCGGCGTCGAGTTCCGCCAGATTAAAGTCAGCATCCAGGGCTGCGCACAGCACATCATCAGTTAGCACGGTATTCCTCGTGGCATCGTCCATATGCCATATGCCACATACTTGATATGCACTGATGACACGGATGGTCTGGTGAAAAGCCGACAGAATTCGTTTGCGTTCGACCTCTCATCTCTGTTTCGATAAATAGGTAGAGCTCTGAAAGGGTGTGATTGCGTGCTGTATCAGCTCTCAGGATGCAAGAAACGTTCCGCCACTACGTGCGGTTGGCAACGCGTCACCATCGCCATCCTCAGCTTCGAGCCATTATGAGTCGTCACCATTCTTCTTTTACCCAAGCTATCCAGACACAACGTGGTGTTATTCCGAAACACAAGCCACATGCATTACCAGATATCCCAACATGGGTCCTGCAGCCTCTTGACGTAAGAATTAGTGTGCCTGGACTCCCGGGAAAGAAGGACATACCAACGCATGTTCTCCGTCAGTTCAGTCTTGAGCTACTAAACAGCTCCGCAGGCAGGATGCAGATTTTCACGGATGTCTCTACGACATCATCCGGCTCCTCATGTGCATTTGTTATCCCGGAGGCGAATATCGAGAGAGCGGTGCGGCTGTCTCACGTCGCCTCTGCAACGGCCGCTGAACTTTATGGAGTCCTCTTGGCAATAAGTTTCATCAACTCACAATCTTCAGTTGCTCGCTGGACCATCTATAGCGACTCAAAATGTGCGTTGCAGACCCTAGCTACTATGTTTACTACGGGATCTCTGGCGACAGCAGCGCAAGATGTCTTTCACGCACACCATGCAGCAGTTTTAAAAGGTAATGACATCCAAATGCAGTGGATCCCTAGCCACTGTGGCATTGCAGGTAACGAGGCTGTGGACGTTGCTGCACGCCGGGCTCTTCAACTAAGGCGCGCCCAGATGATGCCCATTTATTTCACCAAGGGTGACGCGGGGCGAATGCTGAACGAGTTCAAACAACGAATGTGCAACACCTCCTGGTTAACAGGATCGGCTCGGGATTCGCTTCTGTACAAGGTCGACCCGGGGTTACGCTTTCGAGTACCCCCTTCCTTTACGCGACAAACGACAACTGTCCTGCATAGGCTACGGCTCAATGTACCGCACCGCACACGTCCCCTCTTCAAAATCGGAAAGCGAGAGTCTCCGAACTCTAGTGAGTGTGGCGTTGTAGAGGATGTAGAACACATCCTTCTCAGGTGTCAGAAATACGTCGATGCCCGAAGGACATTAGAGACAAGCCTCTCTCGTGTGGACTCCCGAGCCTTCGACATCACGAAACTGTTAGGTCCTCCTTCGTCCGACAAGGCGCTAAGGGCACTTGAATACTTTTTGCATTCAACCGGGCTTATGGACATCCTATGACACGGTGAATGTGTGATGTGTCCTGTGTGCCCCCGGCGATTCCGCCACTTTACTCTCACTTGGGCGCAGCTCTTGAACTTTTGACCTACATGTTGAACTCCATTATCATCTCTGTTCGTCTCTGAACATCATCCCTTTGTGTTTTCATCATCTCATCATCGGTTTGAACTTTCTGTATTAAGTGTACTGGGGTAGCCAGTTTGACTTCGTCGAAACTAACATCCCCAATTTTTCTTTATTCACATCACATCATCACATCAGTGATTGCGTGCTGTTGGTTTATTCACGGGTCCTAATTATCTGCCACTGGCGTGTCATCGCTGTATAAGATATAATCCAGTGTCCAATGTCTCAGTCATAAAATACGCGTAATAATGTCTGGCTATACATGACTGCATTTCGCGACACATTAAAAATAACGCATCGCTTCGTGAGATTTTCTGCTACTATTTCTGCTACTATAGGGTTCGGAATCCTTGCAGCTTTGTAGCAGTTTTGATGCTGCTTGATGGATGTTCAGAGCTACGCGCAGTGTGGCGAACAGGGTCAGGAGCTAACATGTTTGTCATATGTTGTGCACCATGTTTGCCCAATGAAGCCCAATGGTTGCACCATGGATATCGCGTGACCCAGCTGTATCCCTGACTGTGCCTGTGACCTGTCGTCGCCTTCAATCTCACCATAATTCATCCTCTCATATTAACCACTGTGAAGTGGGGTAGGGTCCTGTGGCTACCACAGGGAAACATCCCATGTCATCATCACGTCTTCATTTATTGTTGTTGTTGTTGTTGTTGTTGATTGTGCCTGTCCAAGTAAACAAATCGCCAATGCGGATGCCACCCAACAGCGAGTCCTGGAGATGATGGCAGAGCTCCACAGCGGCCACTGTCATGTCTACACGGACGGGTCATATACATCGGATTCTTCTTCGTCCGCCTTTGTGGTACCCGAGAGAGGCGTTGAAAGGCGTTATCGCCTATCACACATGTCATCGTCTGCTACTGTGGAGATTCACGCTATTACCCAAGCTTTTCGATACATCAACATAACAAATTGCAATCGTTGGATCGTGTACTGCGACAGCTAAGTCGCTCTATCTGCGCTACGCAGCCGCGACCCATTCTCATCGTGCGCTTCGATGGTGTATGACGCCCTTCTTGTTCACGACGCTGTTGTCCAGGACGGTCACGAGGTTAGGTTCCAGTGGGTACCCAGCCACTGCGGTATTCCTGGTAATGAAAAGGCTGACTGTCTCGCTACAGAGGCACATAGTATGCGCCGATGTCGTGCTATTACATTCATAGCGCACGACGCCCGCCGACTACTACACAGCGTCACATACGACGTTTCTCATCAACTGTGGTTTGCAGACAGTAGCCGTAACCTGAATGTTCTGCGACAGATGGACCCGAACCTTAGATTTTTCATGCGAACCTGCGAGCCACTGTGACTGTCGCCTCCTACTGTCAAAGAGTCTCCTCACTCCCTAAAGGGAATGAGGAGACTCCTTTTTGAGAGTAATTGTACAATCCAAAAGGGAGTGATATATGTGGCATGGAAAATGACTTAAAGTACACCCTTTTTTTAAGAGTGTTCACTTGTAGTTCTATGAAAACTATTCGCAACAGAATCGCAGGGGCAGTTCTGTGGTAATCTAGGCTTGATAGTTAAGACGTTTTTTAAATATATATTTTCGTTAAATTGTCATATCAAATTGTTCAAGAATTGATTAAACGTAAGATGAGCAGTATACGAACGAGAAGGAGTAGCTGACGAGGAATCGGCTGCCGCCAGCTACACCACACAACCTTCCCATGCAGTTACACAAGAGGAAGTAAAATAATAATAATTTGGAGTAATAACCAGAAGCTTCCCAGTTACACAAGAAGAGAGCCGCAGGGTTAGGTCTGCAAAGGAATAATCCGCAGTCCTCCCCTGCGGCACGCGCAACATGTCGCAACAGAAATACGCTGACTCACATTACGAGTAAACCTACTCCTAATTATCAACAGAAATAATAATAATTTGGAGTAATTACCCAGGGCCTTCTCTTTTACACAAGAATAATAATAGGTTGGAGTCACCAAGAATAAGGGTCACCCCTGCAGTGCAATACGTTTAATAGGAGCAATTTTCAGTGCAGCACTTCATGCGGATCCCTCCATACTTGGTTGGAGGTTGGCGCTTTCGCCCACTTGGCGACGTTCAGCATTGAACAACATCCGTCAGGTTCGAAAATAGAACAGGGTTCCAGGAATTCCCGAGAGCGTCACGGCTGGGTCCAGAAGTCGGACCATGCAGTATAGAGACCCGAGAGCAGGCAACGCAACAGATACATTCTTGCCCTCAAATTTTTGGACACCATAGGACTTCGATCCTTATTGTGAAGGAACTTCTTATTTCATTCCCCACATCACCGGTCACCAACGGGGTAGAGTATCGCCCCTGGCGATGAAACTCCCCATTCATCATCTTACAGTAAAGTTGTGTTCGTTTCCATTCGAACAAGATTTAGTGCTGAACCACTGTAGTAAAATACAGGTGTGCTGATATATTCAGAGTGAACTGCCATGCACACTTGGCCCGCTGTATTGATACCGACGGTGGTGCTTCTTCTTTTTTCTTTTTTGGAATTGCTCTTACACATGACGTGACGGCGACACAGGTGGTGGTTCTGCTTCACACATCTTGCGTCAGCTCGCTCACGCACACACTCACGGTCACGTGATTCATTGACAGAAAACATCCATTGGTTTGACAGCGCGCAAACTAGCTGGGAGATGACGATAGCAATAAAACCAGAGACACAAACACAAAGAAGCAGATCTCCTTTTTTTTTTCAGTGTGTCTGGTTTTCTTGCTATCACCATAATTCATTTTAGCGAGTCAGAAAGTTTATTACGGTGCAAACTGGAAGATCGTCGGTATCGATTATGTGTAGTTCAATATCAGCAATCATACGAACAGTACAGCTTCGGAACACAAGCCAACTACGCCCGTAGTAGTAGAGTGAGGTAATTAAACGTAGAAGGACGAACAGAACACAAGCCTCACATCTCCCACTTGCACACGTCAATTGAATAATGGCAGTCGACGAAAAGGCACCAGCAGTCGGACTGACGCACGCCGCCCTTTTCTTTTAGCATTTTTTTTCTCTCCAGACCAGACTTTATAACGCGGTATGTAGAACTTTTTTTTTAACCTGATATAATATAACCGCGCATTTGTGCCCTACAGTGTCACGTTTCCCTTTACACAGGATTTCATATTTTTGCTTCTAAACAACTGTGGACTACGAAGGATGTTACTGCTTAACCACAGCCCTTTGTACAGCGTAACGACTGAATCGTGGGACAGTCGTGAGTTAGTATTGTGATCTCTTACAGCTGTCACGCATTCCTCACCAGTGACTATCAAACGTTGTATCAGTCTCCAAACGAGCACGCTCATCAAATGTATTCCCTGACGTGAAACATATTACGTTATCATCATCACCATCATCATCATCATCATCATGTATCAATTGTTGTCGGTGCTTCCTAGTGAACACATGGCGTAAATCATACTTCTCGGAATGGCAGATTTTCATACCCGCATGTTGTAGCAGTCTTGGGAAACTGCCAAAAATAACCACAATAGTAACAGTTACAGTAAACAATAAAATGGATGGATGTGTCATCGTGGAAGGCGCTCCTCCTTAACTGTACATATTGTAATTCATAAGATGCTGTTTATAATCCTTATTTTGTAGTAATTACCTGATCTTTCTGTTGCGGTTTTGCGCATACTTGGGCTAGCTTATGCCTTAATGTTGTACATAATGTACCTTCCTTTTGTTGGTGTCGCTGTATATATTTTCAGGCTTGCTGTTGCATGTTCTGATGCGGTTTTATTACACGTTGTTGGGTCAATGCCTTGCAGCTGTACATTCTCTATTCCTTTTGTGTGAGAGGTTTTGTTGTAAATATTCTGCTGTCGTGTTGTTGCATGTCGCTTGCGGAGATGTTACGTGTAATGACCTGTATATAGTCTGATTTTACTGACTTGTGTTCTTTGTAGTTTTCTGTATGTATTGCTGTATGTATTGCTGTTTGTTTGCTGTACTAATTGTCCTATTCACACTTGTATGCATTACCACGTTATATTAAATTTTCCTCCAACAACAATAAAAAGTATCTGTTACGGAATTTGCTACATGACAGAATTTGCTAAAACAGCAACCAGGCTACAGATACAGTTACTCTGAGCAAGTCAGGGTTGTTTGGATTTAATCCACATGGATCCAGTGTTTTCTTTCTTTTTTTTTTATCCACTCAATTTTCCAAAAGTAAAACAGATCCATTAAAGTCAACATTAATTGAAAAGCCGTTTTTTTTAAAGTGCGAGATTAATAATGTTGGTTCCAATATCACATTCTGTGACAACATGGGAATGTGTATAGACTAGTATATGCGTTTATTGTTCATATACAACTTGGCATGAGATCAAAGTCCCTTGACACTCACACAAGTGATCAGCAGAAACTTGTACAAATTGTCATGCACATCCCCAGAAATGTCTTCATCGGTCTCTGAGCCGTCAGTATTGCAAGGCGGTTTCTTATAATGCTCCACACACCGGACACAAACAAAAGTGAGCTGTCGAAAAAGTTGCATCATGGCAGACGGTTCTTCAGCATCGCCATGATTTCCCACCTTTTTGCTGTGCAACCTGAGGGAGCATTACAGATCGAGGAAATGTCTGCCTAGTTCCATAATACAAAATCGAGAAATCCTCATGTCGTCCTATTATGGAGTTGGTCCAGTAGCTCCCTGCGTCTACGCCATACTGTCTGCCTAGCTGTTGCTAGAAGATGTTTATAATTTCAAACAATAGGAGATGATCCAAAGAGGGAGGTGCAAAATCAAAACTGATTTGGGGTCTGCCCTCTTCGCACTGGTCGATATTCGATATTATCCAAAACTATAAAAAAAATCCCGGTTTTATGCAAAAAAGACCACTGGAGAGGACTTTTTAAAAAAATATCCGGATATTTTTTCAACCCTGGAGCAAGTACAAACTAATTATGTTACTCTTAAAGTGCCTCCTTAAAGTGCCTGCTTAAAAGCCTGCTTCTATGGGACAGCGTTGTCCCGCTTTTCGCTGCAGCGAACCCCGAATGGGAAAAAGAGGCAGCTAAACATCGGAAGTAATTGCAACTTCTGGTCTCCTGGACCGCAATTACTCCCACACGTCACAGGCGACGTCATGAATCACTCGTTCCTCGCGCGAATCAACCCCAACTGCAGCTACTGCCTCCCATCGAAGACGCAAAGGCCGTTAGTGTCCGTCATCCATCGCCTGCGACTCAACGTACCGTTCGCAACAGCATTCCTTCATAAGATAGGTGCCGTTGGATCGCCGAACTGTTCAACTTGCGGAACCGTGGAGAACACCGAGCACGTGCTGGTAACCTGCCGACGCTTCGACTCAAGTAGGCAAACACTGAAAGACGCCCTTGCTAAACTTGACAATCGACCTTTTAGTGTTGAGAAGGTACAGGAGCGCTGACCAAAGTAGCATCAACAACCTGCGCTGTGTGTCCTGGAGAACTAATTCAAGGACATAGGTGCTTAAGTAATCTTTTAAATCACTCAACGCTTTCACACATCAACCGTCATGGAACAGCTGGTCGCACCATGTGACCTACGTTTCCTGTTTTTTTTTCTACTTCTAATCTAATCTAATGAACTCCCAATTTTAGTCCCCTATAACCCCAAAATTTACTCCCCTGGACTGTAAATAGTCACTGAACTTCGCGAATAGTCTCCTGAATGCAACGGCCAACGTAAATATGTGCTCTTCGGGAATTTCATGGAATAAGGCTATATAATTTAGCTAACTTAGCCGTTTTCCACCCACACAGAGGGAAAAAAATAGTTATCGGTTCTTTCTTGCGAAATGCTGTCCTATGCGTGTCGCAAGACTTTATATCACTCGACATATCACGGTTGACGGTTTAATTCAAAGTATTTTCATTCACACACATGGATTATGTACCTGGGACTCTTAGAACAGAGCGTGACATGCAGTCCCCACTCTGTGACATTCGTTTAGTCCGTTGCATTTATTCCCTAAAGGGACTAATTTTGTGGCATTTCATTTGTTCCCGGAAAGGACCAAACCACTGTTTTTTTGTTTTTGTTTTCTTAGAGTGTATAGACCATGGAGCTCCAGCGTGGCAGCTAACAAGGCACTGACGGAAGCAGTACGTGCCTTGTCGAAAGCAAAGCTTAATTATAGGCACCTCTGTCTCGGTAGGAGTCTTGGGTTAATGAGCAATCATTGCGGCGCTAACCAGAACGACGAAATTAAGGCGCAAGTGCAACGACTCCGGGGGAAAATTATCCCTTCCTATATGAGCAAGTATTTGATGTGCACCCTGGGTCTAGTACGTAAAATGAAAAAATTAAAGCAAGCAAAGACGACAACGGCACTGGGCATGCATTGGTTGTTTGCCTTGTGTAATGTATATGTATATTTGCCCTTTCACCATCACCACCACCACCACCATATTTGTCTCCTTACGGCGAGCCCTTTCGCCAGCACCACCACTACCACCACCATATTTGTCTCCTTCCATTAAACTTCTGCTAGCTCTGCTAAAGTCTGCAGGCCTCCTGTCGTTTGTGTTTTAACCCGCTTGTCCACGTCCCTTACTGCACTTCCACTCACGTAGAAGAAGATGTATTTGTTGACAGATAGTACCTCCACCACCGCACTTACTTAACTGCGGAACCCTAACCACAAGGCGGCATTCCCCTAACCCGAAGGCGGGACCTTGGGGTCAGAGGGGAATATGGATCATTATATCTCCGCAGTGGCATCGTTCTTGGAATTTAACGGTGGCAGACGACCATGAAGCGCTTTTGTAACATTTAAGGTTTACGTTGCAACTTCCTGATATCGGACGAAACTCCTTTAATATTTGATCAGGGATGGGCATTATTTAGATACATTGCAATTAACGTACTATTTAAAATATAAATGCATGTATTTACATTTTGTATTTAAATACAGACTCAAAAATATGATTGTAATTATATTTGAATACAAATTTTCGGGTATTTATTCTTGTCAATACTTTATAAATGCTCCTAAATACAGAATATACTGACTCATATCGTAAAGTTGCCCTGCATTTCACCTTTCGGGAAGAAGGGCGAGTTTGGGGCGCAGTTATGCAGTGTTTGCGCCAGCATGCGCATGCGACAAACCATTTTAGATGTGGAGGTTTTCACTGTTGTTGCGGACAACGGTCGGGACTACCCGATTGCCTTGTTGTAGGAAGCATCTTCGTCAAATTAATACAAGTCTTTGTTCATCGGCACCTGTGGAGATGATGTTCACCTTTGCGAATCTGATTGTACAACAACAACAATAATAAATGAAGGAGATAAGTGATGATGACATGGGATGTTTCCCCGTGGTAGCCACAGGACTCTACCCCACTTCGCAGAGGTTAATAGGTCTGATTATACGGCCGAACAGAAGATGCCTAAAAGATGTAGTCTTCCAGAAACTTCTGATATTAAAATCTCCACGATAATCTAACAAATAAACACTATTCTTCATTGCTGATTTGTTGTTTTGATCATGGTTATTTTGTATTTCTAGATGACATGTTCCTCACAATATTTATGATAGTAGTTACGGTTTCTGAATACTGTATTTCAATTTTGTATTTAAATACTCGTATTGAAAAGTATTTATGAAGAGTATTTAAATATACTTTTCAACACAATATTTTGAATTTATATTTAAATACTAAAAAAATGTATTTATGCCAATCCCTGCATTGGATTAGCATTTGAACTGAGATCAACGGTCCCTTGACTCGAATTCAACGCTTAATTCTGCTTCACTAAAGGTAGTTATTGTCATGGAGACACACATCACGTCACCAGCTAACGTTTGTAAAAAAGAATTTAGTGTCCACTTCAAGTTTTAGCAACTCTGGATCTCGCTTCAAAGTTAACCAGCGTTGATGAAAACGGAGCCTTTGTGGACTATGTTTAGAAGCTTAATGGCAATGAAGTTCCTGTGACTGTTCCACAAGACCGTTCTTTACGAATGTATAAGGTTATCAAACCCAAAAGAAGTGCTCTATGAACCCGACATCGCGTACCAAAACGTGTACTGCGATTTTTATAAATAAAGTGTACCGTATGGCGTTACCACGCAACTTTTCGTACACGGTATGAGGTAAAACCCTCATGAGATCAACTTGGGCGTCATAATAGAAGCCTGAAAATATCAAAATGTGGAATATTAGTATCCGAATATAGACCAAAGCATTTATTAAGAACATCGATATTCTATCGATATTTTACCGGTGTTTGTCGACATCCACGAAAAGCAAAATGAATAAAAAAAAGCAAGAAAAAAAAAACTATGATATCGACACAAATCGCAATACCGCTCGATTCGTAGATAACGAACCCTTTGCTACATTCGCGGAACGTTCTGCAGGTTTCTCTTCTTTTTCTTTATTTCATCGAACCTATGCCGATTGCCGAGGAAACATTTCAGGAAAAGAGAACCCACATATTGCACAGGCTACAAAGTTTATCTTTCTAGGGGTGCAAACCATCATGAGATTATAATGAACTCAAATGCAAAGAACGCACATTGGTGTGTTCGTGTTAATTGTTGGTTGAGCATATGTAGTTTACGTTACTATCAAGTTTTGCTCACCTTTAAGACGAAAAGAAAAGGAGTGAAAGAAAAAAAAGCATGGCACAAAGCGAAAAAATAAAAAACAACCAGAAACGGCCACGTCCAATGCAGTGCTAATTTTTCGTGCAGTGTCAAATTTTGTGTTACTCAATTAAGTGCGTGGTAAGAGACGTGGTTGCGCTCTGTACGAACCACTCGCGAAATGGACCTGCGTGAGCCGAGTTCATGGCCACGATATAGTGGTGTCCGTCTCTAAAACAACATAAAACTCTCCTGCATCGTCTACGCCTGAATGTGCCCTATGGTCGCCAGTTTCTTCATAAAGTGGGCAAGGCGGACTCGCCGAACTGTTGACTGTGCGGGACAGTGGAAAACACTGAACACATCATCATGCATTGCCCAAAACATGCTGCACAAAGAGGCATCTTGAGGCAGACCCTTGGCCATTTCGACAGCAGGGACTTCAGCATAGAGAAAGTCTTAGGCGTATGGGACGCTAACCACAGGGACGCGGCCTTCAATGCTCTTGTCAATTTCATTGCGAAATCTGGACTAGAAACTCTATACTAGACGGAGCGTGGACATTACTATGATCCTTGATGTGAACGGCGCGCTCGGTCCTGCGTTGTCGCGGTCGAGACGCTCACCCCGGTGAACTTTTGCGGTGCGCTCGCACATTCTGTGGTGCAATCGTACCGTTTCCTTTCTTTTTTCTTTTCTGCTTTGGGGTGTACCGTCTTTCTTTTTTTTGGGGGGGGGGGGTAGCAGAATTCGCTTGCGCGAATTCAACCTCCCCTTGTTATTTTACCAACCACCACCACCACATAAAACGTGCCCAGTCACGCGAACCTGTGTCGCAGAACGTTTCTATATTTGCGTGATTTTTCCAAGAAACTGTGATAAGTATGATAGTGTTTACAGCGCTGCGGAATATTGTTGCGACGGACCAAAATGATTTTTTGTGTGCTCTATTTGTAGGCAAAGTAATAATAAGACGATACCATGTCAATATGGATCAGTCATTTCATACGTTGGAATACGAAGCATCGACCATTTTGCTTACCGTTGCTGGAGTGGTCAGACATAACGCAGGGTGTAATCTGAAAGTACAAAGTGAGAGAAAATTGTTAAACATCTATAATGCGACAACACGGTGGAACGTGATCTATTAACCTACAAAATCGAAATAGACCAAACCTTCAAAGCATTGTAAACACTTCTACAGTAGCCACAACTTAGAGCCTGAAGTGCTTAGCAGATATTACATGAGTGTTTGTATCCCCGATTCGGCATGTTTAGCCATTTTGGGTGTATTGGTTTATTTTAGTTTAGTTTTTCAATTCATTTCTTTCAGAGGCTGGGCATATATGGCTCGGATTACTACACTGTCTGTCACCCGACTCGAACGCTCGACATGATACAACTACTGAGGCGCTTTAGAATAGCGTCTATAGTCAAAGGTTCGCTTGCGCAATGGGGGTGCGTGGCGTCGTGCGCAGCTATCTTCTTGAAGCGGCAACGCTTTTGCGTATGCTTGTGTCCGCAGTACTAAAACTCAATGTTATCTTTAGGGTACTGGAATAACCCATGACACGTAGTCTTTCCACATCTTTCAACAAGAACAGTCGCTGAAGAAAATTAAGAAAGAAAGAATGTTGCAGCTTTGTGTCCGTGCTACAATCAACACTTTCGTGAGCGTGATATTTAGCTGAGATGTCACCTGCGGAGAAATTTACAATATAACCCCATGATGTTTCCTCCGGCGTCCACAAACTCTCTTGTCCACTACGGCTGGTGGTAAACCATCGGGTACCACACACCCGCAGATGGGATACACTGCTGGCTGAGACAGGCAGTTTCGTTTTATGCACTTTTTTTCCTACCTTTATAGCATATTTCATTCGTTGCATTGGTCTCATTTCATTCTTTTTATCTATCGCTTTCTCTTTGCGCACGTGGCACGTTGCTAAGAACAGATGAGCTTCAATTTGCTAATGTGTGTACACACGTGTGTGTTTCTGTAATTAGTGCTTTCGTGAACCATGAATTATGGCCGACTACCGCACAGTTGATTCTTTCTGTGCTATTTACGTCGCCGTTGTTGGTGAGCCTTAAGTAGATTGCCATGGGCGTAACCTTCTAACGAACAAAACGCGATTTATTCAATTAATAGAGTATTACTGCTTAAATGAAGAATGGCGCTCGATTCCAAGTTGTCCCAAATCTGGGTAGTCGTAGACACCTGAATTTGTTTCTCTTTCCTTTTTCATGTTTTATGAGCTCCATTGAGTATCAGGCGAGCAATGCTGCCCAGTAACACCTCTCTTTTTGCTGATTTGGCACTGGCGATTATCTGCGGCGCAGCATCATGTCAAAAGCTAATGTGGCATTTCCTCTCAACGTGCCCTATACTGGTGATCTCTACGTGCCAGGAAATTTGATCTCGTAATAGTGCCATAAGACTACTCTATACATTACAATAATGTCGAACGCCACCTGGACGAAAAGGTAAATATCGACCAACAAAAACTGCCTTCACCCTAGAAGTCCCCGAAGGAAAAGAAATCATAAACATAAATAATAACGGTTAATACATTTAATACAATAAGTCAGTTGATTTGGAGGGAGAAAAAAAAAAGCAAATGAATTCGAGGCAATAATATAAAAGAAGATTATAAAGGTCATTGCAGCATCGCGATTTGTTTTAGATCAGGGTAGATTGGAAGAGATAAGCAAAATGTGTTGCTGTTACATGTCAGGACTGACTACTCCGATCCTCGAAAAACATAGAATGCAAAAAAAAAAGCATAAAGAAGTAAACAACAACAACAACAACAAATACACTGATAATGACGAATGGAAGAAGTAAACAGCCAGAGCTTCGGAATTTTATGTGTTTTTTTTTTCCGGAGTCCAGAGTTACCTGTGGTCTTTGGACTGACCACATGTATGTATTTATTTTTTCAATATCGATAATATTGGATAAAAAGTAAAAACGTCACTTAGGAGGGAAGGAAAAACCCAAGAGTTCAGCACCTAAAGAGCCAAAATCCCCCCCGATATCTCAAGAAAGGATGTCAGGGCTCCCAGGGAGCTCCGCCTGTGGGGTGACTGCCAAGGGCCGGAAACCGTAAAAATACTAGAGGGCGTACGGCTATTCAGTGCCGCGAGCGAGGTGATGGTGATGTGATAAAGAAAAAATGGGGCTGTAAATTACGCTTACACACAGAGAGTACAAACAGATGATGACGAGAATTGAAGGCGACTCTGAGTGACAGATGAACACAACTTAAGAATGTGTTGCGTGTCCACGGCCGCACTCCGAACAATTACAGAACATTTGTCTTCGCTGTGCATTAGGTTTCAACTAAGTCCCCTGAACAATAATGCTCGTGTGTTGGAAGAATTAGTTGCTTGAGGAATAAATGTAGAGCTCGCATGCTGCTCTTCTTCACTCCTTTTCGGAGCTACGTTATGAACTGTTAAAAATACCCATGTCCGCCATCACCAACACTTTACATCATGGTCACCATGAGGTTTATTAATTCATCTTCTCTTTCTTTTTCTTTTTCTTTCCTTTCTCTTTTTCTTTTTTTTTTCAGCAGAGCCCCTTTCCTACCTTTCATGACTCAGTCGTTACACATGCAGGGCTCGGTAACACCTAATGAATCACATGACGTCCTGCTGCGTAGTTCGATAATCTTTGTGGGCTGCTGAAGGTCAAAACACCGGCCGACTGTCCGTGGAAAAGAGGGGAAAACAATGAAGAGGAACATCGATCCTGAGGGAACGAAATTGAATTTTCCTCTGTCTAAATCACGACGGACGAGATTATAAAGACCATGCAAAAATCAGCAACTCCTAAGCTGAATCCGGTCCGCACGATCCGCCAGGGGTGCTACGCATCGGCTCGCGGGACCTCCGTCGTGATTGGAGAGTTGAAATTTGAATCCTGAACGGGCAGAAGCGGACGCGCAGCGGTAGCAGACGACAGCAACTGTACACCTATTTCGAAACCCATTAAGACGCATGGAATGCTCATGATAACTTGCACGAACCCATGTCTTGTGGGACATGCATTGATTGTACGAAAATTCTAAAGTAAGCTTGAGTACAAGGTATTATAGCAATTAAATAAGCAATTTGAGGGCCAATGACCAGCACCAACGCTGTTGCCTCCAAAGTGCGGCAATGGGAATGGCATGGTCGCTATAATTTAGTAGGTCGTGGTGTGAATGTACGGTGTGGTATAGGCCAGTTACATTGTTTCGACTTTCATGAACATGAGCACGGGAACTGCAGGAAGCAATGCGTTTTTGCTGTTATTACTGGCCAAATCAAACGTCCAACAAAGGCGGCAAAGTGATGGCAGTGTCTTAGCGACTCAAGCGCTGTCGCAGGAAACGTTCAGTATCACCCTTTAGGGGACTTCCCTTTCTAGTAGCTTATACTTACACTGCCGCATTCTAGTCTCTCATTATTTTGATCAGGGCACTTTCATGTCTCCGTATTATGTCTCTATTTTTGATTAGTAGAAAATTCACAATACATGCATGTTGTATTGCTTAGGCTTTCTGTAGGTGACTGTGAGCTACGATCAACGTGGAGCGTTCATCCACAGTTGAACAGACTTGCCAAACAGCAAGTTGCGATGAGTGCGCACATTCTAACCGGTACCTCGATTATTACTGTGTTCTGTTTTAAAAATGTTTTGAAGTGGTTAAGGTATCGCGCGACTTCTGATACCGAGACAAACGATTGAACATTATAAGTATGGTAGAGTACCCGCGGTATAGCAGATAGGAAACAAGCTAACCTCTTGCCATCTGTGGTGACAGTAAAATTCGGTGACATAGCTATCTTTCCGCTCTATTTGGCAGAATTTGCACCGCGTTTAGGTGTCAGTTCTTGTACCCTACTCACAGTAGGTACTTGCATTTTTACCATATCTCTCCGCAGGCTGCGTACTTCAACATATTGGCAAAACACGCGAGAAATGGTGTTGCCATAACTACTCCCTGCAACGTCCAGAAATGCTGCCTGCCAAGCGGCGCCATCTATGTGAAAAACGCCCCACGACGCATCGAAAATAAACGCACGAAGTAGCACGCTGCCCAGCTAAACTAAACGCACCAAAAATAAACGCACTCAGCTCTGCTTTGCTCATGAGGACACACTCAAAGTAGATTATGTTTTATCCGCATCGTTACATAGACTAGCACCCTTTCAGAAGCGGTGTAGAAGCGCAAAAAACACGGGATTGCAAACGGCATTCGCTAAAGTTCGCCGCATTTCTTGCAGATGGCGCGACCATCTCGCATAGTTCGCAAAATGTACCGAAACACCCGTTTCAGCTCGAGCAGCGGGAAGTTCAAATTCTGAAAGCAAAGTGCGACAGGAGATGGATGAACCTTTGACGCATGGCCCGGTGGAGGTGGTGGTGGTGACGTGCTATTTCCGAGCGATCCGCCTGCCAGTGTGGCGGCATGTTGTTTGGGAGCATGGCCCGTTGAATGCAAACTGGATGGGAGAAGCACGATCAGGGATTTGCGCGAGATTTTCATCTATGGCGCATTTGCGTACCGAGAGGGGGGAATGGGGCCGTGTTACCCCTGGAGCTTCAACGTCACTTGTGAAAGATGTGCACTCTTTATTCATATATCGTCATGATTTGACTCAGATATCATACCGTGATAATATGAACCTCTGAGCACCCGCACAGTCCGCAGTGCCCGTCGCCAGGAAAAGAGCTGAGGCGGTTGCACGCCTTGCCCCCCCCCCCCTCCGCAGCACTTTGCCCCCTTTGGAAAAAATCCTGGGAGCGCCCATGCTATGGAATGGGGGCGGGGTGTTGTGATGCCGTAGTGGGATATGGCGTCCATTTTTGGGGGGAAAACTGTAAAACATTTGCGGGGATGGGGTGTGCCAGGAAAATCATGGAGCACGATCCCTGTTGTACTTAGACACGGAGGCGGGTCTAGGGACGAGAGGTCCAGATGTCCTCTCCCCCCCCCCCCCTTTTTTTCAGAAAAATCCTAGATCCGCCTCCCCGCTTACACAGCATGCGTTCCAGGACAGTGTCGACACTGACGTGCTGCCAACCAGGTGTTGTTTCGTTTTCGGGCAAATCTCAATACCTTCAACAATCTACACGCTAATACTCGTACTCATTCCCGTGACATAAGTCAAAGTCACAAGATGCAATAGCTACCCATGACACGTTAAACATATTGCTGTGTTCCATACTTCAAGAGCAGGTTAAATCTTATAATCGTGTTCAACGTAAGGACAGCACTGTTTGAGCGCATTTTTGCGCCTGCATTTTTCGCCTAAGGAGACGTATTTTGAAGGGAACACCGAAAACCCGTATCTCTTCATATCGTGCATATGCTCGGTTAGGCCGGCTTGACACGAACGTTTTCCCCGGCCGGATCCGATGGAAGCAACAGAGCTCAATTGCCTTTAGGTTCTATTTTTGAAACAAACTGACGACAAATACGGACGAGTGAAACCGGCCTTGGTGTTACTCGTGCTGTATTATGTCTTGAGGTAACATCGTACGGTAAAGTTCAACTTACCTGTTCCGTTCACAACGTGCTCGTTTCGAAGCTACCATTTATCTGTGCTCTGTAATTAGTGATTGTACCCCATGCGTTTTCGGACATATACATACCAGGGTGTCCCAGAAAACGTCTCATTGAATTCTAATAAATAAACTACGCCACCTAGAACCATGCGGTCAACGGCATTTGTTCTTACTAGCTTTTTGCCACCTCCTGATGTGCATGTCATATAACCTAAGTTTAATTATGTAAATTTTTGCGAAGTGAACTCAGAAATTTGACAAGTAAAGGTCACTTTTTTACCCCACCAACACGAAGAGCGTGCCGAATTTACTCAGATTCATGATAATTGACAGTGGTATTCAGGATCTATCCTATCGGGAAAAATAGCCGAAGATCATGATTCTCGGGGCACTTGAGTATGACGTGCCAGGACTTCTTGTGCGCAATCGTTGTCAGTCCGACGAAATGAGGTTGGAAACCCAGCCCACAGAGTGATAGTAGAAAAAGTGACAGTTCCTGAAATTGGGAGAGGGAAGGTATGGTCCCAGCTGAAGCGAGACGCGATAAGCTATGTCTGTGTTATCTCTTTCTACCAAGCCGGTGTGGGCTGGGTTTCCAACCTCCTTTCGTCGGACTGACAATGATTTCGCTGAAAAATTAATCGCGCGCTATCCTCTGCGAGTTCCGTATAGAGCATGATTTTCGGCTATTTTTTTCGATACGATAGCTCCTTCATATTCCTGTCAGTTATAATTAATTTAAGTAATTCGGCACGCTCTTCACATTGGTGGGGTAAAAAAATGCCCTTTGCTTGGCAAATTTCCCAGTTCAGTTAGCAAAAATTTACATAATTAAACTTAGGTTATATAACATGCACATCAGCAGGTGGCAAAAACCTAGTAAGAACAAATGCCGTTGAACGCATGATTCTATGTGGCGTAGTTTTTTTTTAAATTAAAATTCAATTACACGTTTTCTGGGACGCCCTGTACGTTAGACTGTTGGGGCCCTATTTGCAAAACTGCACTTATATGTTCTATTCCGCAGGAAAGGCGCCAGACGGCGACCTGTATAGCACGCTGATGCTACAATGTAATACAATACAATACAATATTACATATAGATAATATACAGAGCGTTTTTTATCACTTACATAATTTTTACAATTAAACAATGAGAGAGACACAGATGCGGTTTACGCAGGTGGGTTATCAGGCCAGTCGGACATCCTGTCATCCTGTTGGAAAGGGTATGTAACTACTGGACGACTTTTTACCTAAAATTCATCAATTAACTTATAAATGAGATGTTATCGTTGAGAAGCGACATAGCAGAATTGGAGCAAGCCATTATTTAAATACACCCTTTTTTTCTTAATATCCTTAATATCCCTTAATATTGTACTTCATAAGATGCTGTTTTCAGAATCCTTATTTTGTAGTACATACTGGATTTTTCTGTTGCGGTTTTTGCACATACTTGGGCTAGCTGATGCCTTACTGTTGTACATAATGTACTTTCTTTTTGTTGGTGTCGCTGTATATATTTTCAGTTTTGCTGTTGCATTTTCTATGTGCAATGTGCAGTTTTATTGCACATTGTTGGGTCAATGCCTTGCTGCTGTACATAGTCTATTCCTTTTGTGTGTGAGGCTTTGTTGTAAATACTCTGCTGTCTTGCTCTATGCGGAGATGTTGCGTGTAATGAACTGTATATGAACTGTGTATGAACTGTACTGACTTGTGCTCTTTGTAGTTTTCAAGTTTGCTGTACGCATTTATCTGAGTGTTTCGCTGCAGTTCTTCGCCGGCGCAGAGTTAGATATCCTGAACTGTACTAATTGACTTATTCACACTTTTATGTATTGCCACGTCATATTAAATTTTCCTCAAACACACAATATCCTGAAACGAGCATATACTTTCATACACAAATCGCTACACATTACTATGCAAATGAGACGACACTGAAACCATGCACTTCTCGAGAGCAAAATGAAGGAAAGGGCGTTCGCGTGGGAGGATCGCGTGTGTTCCCAAGCAGCACAATGTACTGAAAGTCGAGTGCAATATAGGGGTGGACGGTATGTGACTTATCAATGTTCTTTAGCTTCATGAGTGCGTTCAAGGCCTTCCACCTACCCGTCCACCCCTATTGCACTCGACTTGCAGTACATTGTGCTGCTGCCTGGGTTGTAGCGACTGAGCTGATTCGCGTAAACGCTGATATGTGTGGTGGGGTAACATAAAGGTGGGGGCTTGTTGCGTGACCTGTTGCCAGGTAGACCGCATTCCGGCCCCGATGATAGTGATAATAATAATAATGATAATAATAATAATAATTTGTGGCTTTACGTCGGGAGACAACTGTGTTCCCAGATCCCAAACTCATCTCCTTTTTTCGAGCGGGAAGTTTTGGTCCCGTGTTAGCGCCACGAAGCAACTGTGACCATGAGCGGCGAACACGTGTGGACAGATGGAGACAGCAGGAAGGAGTGGGGGTCAGGGGGTTAGTGTGTGTCCTGGGCCGACTTCAGTGGGAAATATGCCGACATTCGTCTGGAAAGTCTTCCGAAAACCCAGGGAAGACAAAATTTGCACGGCCTCTGCCTTACCCCTGCCCTTGACAAGCCAACGACGACGTCCGATAACCACCCCAAGAGCCGTCTGTCTCACATTGGTGAAGGTAGAATGCATTGATGAGGGTGAAAGTGAAGGTTAAAACTTCCATGTCAAGCAAGTCATACAACTGTCACTTAGTAGGCCCGAAATGCAAGCGGTGGGTACTAACGAAGGCTTGTACAAGACCGCCTAAAAAAAAGTAAATGAGTTAAGTTACTCAGTACTAGTCAATGAATAACTGAGTAGTGTACTAAAAGTATTGAAGTAGTATACTGAATACTCACAAGTGTAACTGGTTACTTTCAAGATATATCAAGTTAAAATTTCATAAATTCACCGTCCAACAAGTAAAAGCAAAGCGAAGACAAATACAGATGCTCGTTTGGGTACTCCTGCTTCCCGCGATATGTTCTTGGTGGGTGTCTTCCTCCTCGCTCTCCTACGACTCCCGGTTTTCCTGGGTTTTCCTGGGACGGTTTCAGACATATGTAGACACAGTTCCCTTAGAAGTCGGCCCAGGACGCGCAGTCCCCAGGGCGTTAGTCGTGACGTTGCTCACCTCTGTGAGGCCGACAACGGCGAGCACTTCCACCGCCACCACCACCACCATCCCGGCGCCGGCTGTGGTCTCTCGGGTTTTTCCTGGGTTTTCCTCAGATGCTTTCAGACATATGTCGGCACAGTTCTCTTAGAAGTCAGCCCAGGACGCACATTGCCCCAGGGCGTCAGTCGTGACGTTGCCCACCTCTGTGACGCCAACAACGGCGAGCCCTTACACCGCCATCACCAGCACCACAATCGACAGAGCGGGTCGAGTTGACCGTCGAGTCGAACCCAGACCCGACGCTGTTTACATGAACTCGCTCCAACGGGAGGAGATCGCTGCGACACCCCGCGTCGAGTCGAGCCGTGCAAGCGAAGCGAGTGCCAAACTCGACCCAACCGTGTTTACATGTCGAGTTTACGAGTCGAGCTTACACGGCTCCACTGCTGCCTTTACAATCCCGACTATGTCGTCGTGCCACGCATACCGTCTCTCGCACCGCACCTCATCTACGTCTGCAGAGTTGCATGCCATTTTGTTCTTCCTCAAGCACATTGCATCAGCCGCTATCAGCAGCTGGGTGATATACTGCGACTCCAAGGCAGCTCTCCAGTGTATAGCGAACATGGGTATTCGTGGATCACTTGCGCCTGTGGTGGTGGACATACTGGAGGAACTAAGCCGTCTTGAGATCAGCGGGCACTCCATCTACTTCCAGTAGGTTCCTGCCCACTGCGGTATCTGCGGCAATGAAGAGGCTGACGAGGCTGCAGCAGCTGCGTATCATTCCCGATCAAGCGTGCGGATTACCCTCCCCAAAGGCGACAGGCGAACCTTCCTAAATGATGTGGTGAGGCCTCTCGCACATGCGCAATGGTCTCGAGACGTTCCATCAAGAGTTCTGATGCGTGAAGTGGACCCTGACTTTGGCTTCACCATGCCTTCTCGTGTGCCTCGCCATTTTGCGTCGCTGATACACAGGCTTCGTCTTGGGGTTGCATTCACCCCCCATTTCAAGCATCTGATCGGCCGCTCTGACTCGATGCTCTGCTCTCGTTGTGCTGTTTTGGCGGACACCAAGCATGTGCTCCTCGACTGCCATCTATACACCTCCCAAAGAGCAGCTCTACAGTGTCGCCTGCAGTCGATCACGGCCGCACCACTCACATTGGCAACCATTCTCGCCCCTGGGTCTAACCAGACTGACCATCGTCAAGTTCTTGAGTATTTCAAGATTTTTCTGCGGGACACTGGTCTCCTGTCTACCCTATGATCTGCCTGCGTACCTGTGTGCTGTGTGTGTAGTATTTTTGTGTGCTGTGGTTTTGCCTACCGTTCTGATGTCATACTGACTCCACTGACTATCCCTATTTAGCATCGTTCATCACCTCATCATCAGGACACATCACATCCTGCCCCATTGTGCCTTGGGGTAGTGGGCCGCACCTCAAGTGGCGAATTTCCCCATTCATTGTCATTAACTTATTTGTTGTTGTTGTTGTTACGAGTCGAGCGATTCAACCCACCCCTTGCTGCCGGGTTGACTCGATTCGACTCGACGCGGGGTCAACTCGACCCGACAGCGTTTACATGAGCGGGTTGACTCGACAGTTCAACTCAACCCGCTCCTCTCGAGTTCACGTAAACGCGGCTCTGGAGTGCGACCACTTGCTTAGGAGTTCCCCAGCGCATCTGGCCCTCCAGGACATTCAAATAACCGTCCATCAGGGCTCATGTGGAGGGACACCATCTCCTCTACATTTGGCTACCCGAACGACGAATACAACAGACCGGTAGACAGTCCATTCAAACTTTACAAGCGTGTGCGAGTAAGCCACCTTAAACTACACCTATTGGTCAACACAGCTATTCCTTTCAGTTATACCCCTGTCACACGGGCATTTCGATCCTTCTCGAATCCGATCTGCATCGAACTTCCCGAGCACGCTCGAGTTTTGACGCTGCTACACGGCCACTTTCAATGCGCATTGAATGGTTGACCTGTGCAAATGAATAAACGGAGCTCATTAATTTCGCGTTTCCTATATAACAGCGATATTAGTGGTAATTTATCGTATACCGATGTAAGCATCATTTGTAGCTTCGTGCGCATGTCCGTCTTAAGTTATGACAGTTCACCGGGGTCGAGGATTCAAATGGCGGCCATCGAGCCCTCTTGAAATTCTCAATCCTGTTATGGGAACTGTCTTGAGTCAAGCAGGATCAAAGTTCGATCCTGCTTGGAAGCGGCCGTGTAGCACCATCCGATCTGCATTGGGTTCAAGCAGGTTCGGTCGAGCAGGATCGAAAATGCCCGTGTGGCAGGGGTATTAGAAACCTTTTCTTACGCCGAGTTAGCGCCGGGAAGCAACTGTGTCTATGAGCGGCGTACAGATGAGGACAGATGTAGAGAGGACAGCAGGAAGGAGTGGGATACAGGGGGGTTAGTATGCGTGCTGGGCCGACTTCAGGGGTAACTGTACCGACCTTCGTCTGGAAAGTCTTGGTAAAACCTACGGAAATTCTCAGACAGCACAGCCGGTGGTAGGATTCGAACCCACTACCTCCCAGTCTTCAGCACGACCCTGGCTACCACCAACGATCGGGACGCCTTAACCCGCTCGGCTATGCCGCTGGTTTAGAAAGACTTGTAGCAGTCCTCACTCGCCATGACCCTTATGAGACACTGGTCCTCTCCCTTGACGTCTACAAACCCCGAGCATTCGCCAACATGCCATTCAGGTCAACGCGTTGTCCGCGTATCCACAAAACATTGATTGGCCGTCCGCTTCTATACAAACTGCGTTTCCGCAGGATGACGGGTGTGCCATGGGATGAAATGTGGTGGTGGTGTTCTTTGAAATGTAAGCTTATGTAACATGGTGCCCAACCACAATACACGAAGTTCATCTGTTTCTCATCCTTCCTTTCTCAAAAAGAAAGGAAAACAACCAAAGGAAGTATTTTAGGAGTAAGCTTTACCTACAGTTACAGGTAAGAGTAGGCTGTTTAGGTTACCTACAAAGTTACCAGCGGGGCGACGATTTGGAAAATCGAGTTGCAGTTCTTCATAGAATCAAAGGAAACAAGGTAAAGCTCTGCAGAATTACAGTATAAGCTTTACACAAATAAACACACTCTTCTTTATTTATGCGAAAATCATTATGAGAAAACCGGGAGCTTATGATATTCCTTCCCCTACACCTAAACTTATTACGCAATATACTAACGAAATAAGTGGGAGACAGGAAACACCAACCAAAGCCCACCAAAACAAACAATATATCATAAATATGATAAATAATAAATATGCAGATGGCAAACTGATAGCTAGAGTAGTAGAACAGCCAGCCGCACCACTGCGGACATCTGTCTCTAATTTTTTTTCTCTCTCTCTATCTCTTTAGCTCCTACTTTTACAGCGTAGACCATCTGATTTCCAATGACCTCTATAATGGCGACTTTTCTTATACATACTCTGCCCCAGTCTTTCGATTATTTTTCACTCAACTGTCGAACACATTAGCCACTGCACACCATCGATACAGCTAAAAACAAGTGAACGGTCAAGAGAGCTGTAATTTTCCCGCGCTTACTCCGCTCAGCTATCCCAATGCCAAGGCCAAGTTCGCGGTCGTCCGTCTTGCACGGAGGAGGTCAATGGCACACCGATGTGAGTCCATCTTCTTATGGGATGTGTAAAAACAAATCAGACGAAGCAAAAAGGTAATTACGTGCCATGCGGCTCATCTTCCATCCGTCACGCCAGGACAGTTCGTCTTCTCGCTGACGTGCATCCTTCAATTACCGTCCATGTCCAAGCTGAGCCATGTCCAAGTGCACATCCCCTCGCTTTAAACAGTACACTGTACAGTTGTATACATATGCAGTTGTGTGCCGTCACGCATGCACGTATAGGACATTAAGGAAGGTCAAAGCGCAGGCCGCGGTGGTGGTTATGGATGGAAGGAAACACATCGGGACGGTTGCTACTGCGGGGAAGGACTTTTACTTCCACACGCACGTCTTGTGTGTATATCGGAAAGGTGTTATGGAGCGTTCTCGTCCTTTCGATGTGCCGAGTAGGAGTAAACAAAGACGAGAAAAGATGTGAGTCACAATTGGTGACGCGCATAAGAAAATGAGGGCCGAGACTGGTGAAGCGCGAGGCGAGGCTTGACAGGGGAGGGATTTCACGCAGATTTATGCAGGTTGGTGCATACTGCGAAAATAGCTGAAAATAAATTATAGTTTTTTTTTAAATATATATATATATATATATATATATATATATATATATATATATATATATATATATGGGTGTCTCAGTTAAATCCCCGGGCTAAATAATTCGCGAACCGGTGCACCAATCGAATAACTTTCTTTTTTACAAGTATCTGTCCAATACCGCCTACAAGATGCGCACCGCGTGAATGAGCGGGAGGCGCTCAATATTTAAGTAAAGATTCCAATGAGTTTCGTGAAAAAAGCTAACTTCTAAAGCAGGGCGCCGTCGGCATTAAAATGGGTACTACCCCTTTTGGGACCTTCAGTGAACACCTTTTAGAGAAAAATCTGCCACCGAAGCGGGTCATTTGTTGCAGTAATTTATTGGTTTCGGTTTACGTATTTTTGTATTTTGAATCGCAAAAGGATGTAATTCATTGGTGTAAGGACGTAATTCATTGGTGGACATGGGAGTGAAAGAGCGTCCTTTTGCGCTTCACCGCGACCAGCCGCGACAAAAATATGTAAACCGAAACCAATTAATTACTGCAACAAATGACCCGCTTCGGTTGCAGATTTTTCTCTAAAAGGTATCTCCTGAAGGTCCCAGAAGGGGTAGTACCCATTTTAATGCCGACGGCGCCCTGCTTTAGAAGTTAGCTTTTTTCACGAAACTCATTCGAATTTTTATTTAAATAATGAGCGCCTCCCGCTCATTCACGCGGTGCGCATCTTGTAGGCGGTATTGGACAGATACTTGTAAAAAAGAAAGTTATTCGATTGGTGCACCGGTTCGCGAATTATTTAGCCCGGGGATTTAACTGAGACACCCGGTATATAACCAGCTAGTGACGATTTCGAGCACTGCGCTTCCTCACAAGCTTCAGGCCTCGTATCGTTGTAGCCATTAAAGCTATGCCGTCGTTTTATTTTCTTATAAAGGAGTAGCAAGTCAGTCTGTGCCCTGCTAACGCTTCTTCTCTTTTTATATATATATATATATATATATATTCAGATAAGTTTCCATCTACAAAGATCGCGGTGGCACCCGAATAAAAAGCTGTTACGCTGCAGCCGGGGACCGCACAGTACGTGGCGTGGAATGACGTTACAATTAAACGGAGAAGGAAGATTACGCATGCACCGACAAACTATTTACGAAAAACCCATAGAGCACCGAAAAACTTGATTGATTGATTGGATTGGTGAAAGAAAAAATGACCGAAAAACTTACACATAGGGTATTGCACTAAAAGCTATTACAAAAAAGTTCACATTACATAGTACACTACACTGCGACATTTTGAAGAAGCAAAAATATACCTCTGCATATACATTAGGCACTTTAATATAATAACAGCTAGTCAGAAGTGAACAGCAGCTTAGCACAAGGACGAAGGGGAAATAACATAGCATTCAGGCCTAATAGCTTAGGCTACTTTTCTTAGTTGTGGAATAAGGGTTCTGTATGTGCGAGAAATCATTCTTTAACATAGCACGAACTGCCTTATTCTGGATTGTAAAAAGTTTGTTCAGGTTTGTGATCGTCATTGTTATTGCCCACGATAACTGACTATACGATAAATGTGAAAAGAATAAGAAATAATATAGGGTTATCTTAACTTTAGTTGGTAACAAAGCCTTATATTTCCAAAGAATTCCTGATCCACGTGCCAGTTTCTTAGTTAAATATATATATTATGTGCATCCCAAGACATATTGTACGAAAAATACACAGCGAGTACTTTAATTTCCTTGACTATAGCTCAATTTCGGAGCCCGCGATGGTAACAGGAATGTTCAAATTAATATGCTTATTTTTCTGTTTGAAAATTATTCCCTTCGTCTTTGTACTATTAATTTTCGAGCAATTATTTTATATCGCACTCATCAATACCGGGGAAAAAAGAGAACGGTGTCATCAGCGTAGATAACAATCTCAGCATTGGCAGTGACTGCAACAATATCGTTAATGTATAGGCATTAAACAATAGGGGCCCAAGAATGGTGACTTGTGGGAAACCTGAGAGTATAAAAATACATGACAACAACTGCCCGCCAATATCAACTGATTGCAATCTAGAGTCACAAGGTAAGACCTGATAAGAGCAAGTGGTGTTGCACGCGCATCATAATAATTTATGCAGGAGTATTTCATGATTCCGGGTGTCAAAGGCCTTTGTAAAATCCACGAATATTCCTAATGGTAGTCTTTTATTTTCAAGGTCATTGAGGATGGTTTCCTTTTTGTCTCAAAAGTGCTAGTACAGGGGAGCGACCCTTTCGAAAACCATGCCGTGACCTAGTTATTACTGAAAATTTCGTAAAGGCGTCATCTATCTGTAGGAATATATTTTTTTCTAAAATCTCCTAAAAGATAGGCAGCAGCGATATTGGCCGGTAATTGCTCAGAACGTTTCGTTCACCTACCTTGAACAGCACAATGATTTTGCTGTTTGCATGATTCGCAGAGGCGTTATTACGAGACGCGTCGACGACGAGGAAGTGCAAGTAGTAAGGCTCTACAGACAAGATCGGTACGAGATTTTGCCTTATACCACCCCTCACTAAACGCAAGCTAGGAACTCTGTCCGAGATCTCACAACAACGGGTTTTATATGAATAGAAAGACCGTTTAAAGGCTAACAGAATGACGTTGCGTTAAGTTGCATCAATTCGGAGAAACGCTGGTACGCGCCGAAGAAGTGTGACTGTTTGCAAATGAAGCGACTTTGCGATAGTTTTTACCTACACACCGACAAAACGTAGAACCTCAAGAAGAGAGCAGGCAGTACATCAGCACATACACAACAATTCTAGAAAAACAACAGCATAGTGCTAATAGTTCCAAACATACGGGGCCTGATAGTTGTGAGGAAGCGCAGTGCTCGAAATCGTCAGTCTTGAAAGAATACGTCAGGAACGTTACGTACGAACGAAACCGTCAGTCTTCAAAAAACAAAACAAAAAAAAAACACAACAACTATGAGTAATGTTGAGCTAGTTTTACCGCAAATGTACTTCCTAGGCAGTAGGTTTCAATATACCGGATGTCCATTTTTATTCATTACATAATGTTTTATAAGAAGCTACGAAAGCTACACAGAGCAGAGGCCGTTTTTGCAGGTGGATTATGTGACGAGGCGGACAACACTGTGGGGAAGTTCGTGTATCTAGTTGACGACTAAGTACCTAAAATTCATTAATTGATTCTTTAGTTAGAAGTTTCCGGCAAAATGCGAGACAGCAGTACTAGAGCCAATCATTATTCGAACTCACTCTCTTTTTTAAAACATGCTGAAACGAGCAAGCACTTTAAGACATAAATCACCAAATTTGGTATACAAATGAGCCGAAACCAGAACTACGCACGTCTCGGGCGCAGAAGAAACGTGACCTTCGGCTTATCTGGCCCGGAGAACGATCTATCTGGCCATTAGACCAGCGCCTGCTCCAATCAGCTCCATCGCTACAAAACACGTGGCCCTCCGGCGCGAGCGCCCGTCGCTCCTTTTGTGCTGGAGAAGTGCGTGGTTTCGGTCTCGGCTCATTCGCATAGCAAAATTTAGCGATTTATATCTCAAGGGACACGCTGGTTTCCGTATATTAAAAAAAAGATGGTGGATTTAAATAATAACTGGCTCCAATTCTGCTATCTCAACATTTCTCCGAAAACATCTAATTAAAATGTTGATTAATGAATTTTAGTTAATGAGTCGCCCAGCAATTTGCGTTTGTCCAACAGGATGTCCGCCCGGCCGTAGAACCCACTTGCAAAAACGGCGCCTGTGTATCTTTCGTAGCTTTATTAATTAAAAAAAACTGCAACGCGGATAAAAAATGAACATCACGTATATTTGAAGGAAAATGATCCGAGAAGTTAACTGGACCAGCCTACCCGAATCCGCGTGAAATAATCCAGAGTTGCCCAACAGCACAGCACCAGAATGCCGGGCTTCAATGAAGCCGCCCACGCAACATTTCTTTGTCTAGCGTCACGAAAGAAGTCTGACGAGGCATTTGTGGAGGGATAGCACGCGTTCCAGGTTCGAGGGAAGATGTTCCGACTAGTGATGTGTCGTTCGTGGATGAGCCCTTCAAACTGAACGAGTCATTCGGGTGAACTGAACGTACTAGTTCACCAACGAGCGAAACATTAGTTCAGCAGCTCAGCTCACTGGGCCTCGCCACAACCCCACAACACATACGCTTTAGGGAGCCTCTATGGGTTGCTGCGGCTTCTCCGCTTTTCCGAAAGGTGACGCACATGGAGGCTCCCTAATACGGTTCTGATATCTGCGCCATCTATGGAGCGTTTTGTAAAGCTAACAAGGCACGTGCGGGCAAGAAGAGGGACGGCAGCCCACACACGGCGCGTACGCGTGGTCCAGAATTTCTGGCCACGTGACGTCACTATATCACGTGATAACGTGAAATGGCGAACAGGTGAACGAATGAACTATTCTTTTAAACACTGCAGTAGAGTGAACTGAACTGGATGAATTGGTTCACCAAAGTGAGCTGACTTGCCCATCACTACTGAGTTCTGACCGAAAGTTCCACCTGAAAATTCCGGAAAACGCATTTCGACGATTTCTGGACAAGCCCGGATTTGCCAGTGTGCGTCTGATTTCTATCGCTTCAATTTTACGGGTGATCGCTGGTACTCCGTGATACACCATCATCTTGAGCATCAACGTACGCAACGCAAGGTGTCCCGCCTTCCGACGCCGCGTCTTCACTACTTTTTCCGTATTTTCTTCTTAGGGCGGTTTCGTTACGAGCACAACGTGATGAAAGAATAACCAACCGACCATGTTCCATGGAACTGACTTCTCTACACTGCTTTGCTGCGCTTGATTAAAAGAAATAATGTGTAACCAGAAGTGCATGAAGAGCCCATGCATGATGCGTAAAACGTGCGCCTAGCAACAGAAGACTTATTTGCTTTCCACGCACGTTGCCTTTTTTTTTCTTCCTCGCCAGGCAGTCGACATCATTGAGCGCAATAATTAGAGAATCAGTCGCCGACCCCAGTTCATTTGTCAAGATTCGTGGCTAATGGGATCACTGCACACATGCTTCGCCAATGATTAACACAAGTTGCTGCAAGAGATAGTGCTCACAGCTAAATAGAAGATCGTTGCCGATGTTTAGAGAAAGGGCCGTACCTAAGATTTAAAGCTCAATATGTTAAGCTGATTACATGGGATGACATCCACTAATAACCCCGTTGATTTGCATATCGCATGGTAGCATCGCCGTTGTTGACGTGCACTTCTCGAGAGAGGGATGGCGCCACCTCCAGGTATAGTCAGCCGTTCGAACGTTGGTCCCCCTTTTGCTCCGTTACACCCTTTTTACACCAATGTTCGTAAATGTGGTGCAGAGGATGAGTCCATGGAGCTATTAGATCCATTTTGTACCCCACAGAGAGAGCAGGTTTTCCCAGGGGGTGTAATAAGGGAGTTTCTGAAGTCAATAGACCCTAACTACGTACACCAAAAAGTGTGTTTAGAATGGACCTCTTTCACAATGCTTATGCGCATGCGCATGACCTTGAGGCGCCGGAGAGGGTTATCTCCGCCTTGATTAGATGGCGCAGTATGGGGACGACAGAAGTAGAAACCAGTGGGGAGACCGCACGAACGGCGCGAGCTCGTCGGTCCTAGAGTCACTAAATAGGGGTACAGAGTCGCGTTCATTTTCCGTGCCGGAGCCGCCGTTCGGTGTCCGTGGATTGGGCCGATTGTGTCACGTGGTTTCTCCGTCCAAGAACGCGCCGTCCATGTTGAGTCCCTTCCATCCAGAACCGGTTTCCTCGGTTGCGAGCTGGCTCGACTGCGCGCTATTCTCCGGCGGAGAAGGGGGAGATTGGCGTCCCATTGCTATGCAACGCATCCGCACCGTACCCAAGACGGCGGGGTCGCTCGCCGGCGTGGCTCAGTGTCGCTACTCTCCTCCCTATTTACTGACTCTAGTCGGTCCCACGCGGGACCGGTTTCGGTCCTTTGTGCTACCCACGTGGATTTATTTTGACGCGCACCGAGCGTGGTTCGCTGGAGGGCCGCTAGGATACGACGCGTATGTGAAAAAGGTCCATTGAACAGTGAGAGCCCGGCATTGATGAGAGACAATGTAGGTCAGGTTGTGGAAATCAGAAACTGTGAAATGAATGAAGGCGTTTCGCTTAAAATACTTTCTGGCACATCACTCTATGCTATGCCGGACTAATGTATTATGGTTACTTGCCGGGATGCTGACCCCGCGTTGGAAATTTTTCCGCGAACAGCAGGGTAATAGACGCGGAGAAGATCGGCACGCCAAATACTGAAACTCTCACCGGCTCTGACGTCACGACTGGTGTTTCCTGAAAGGCATGTATGAAATGCAACCAGCTTGTCTCCACGTTGGCTGGTTTTAATTGCTGCGAAATATTTGTAGTCAAGCCAGCCAGTGACACCCGATGTTACCTAGCCGACGCGAGCACTGCTAATGAAAGATAATAATGGTAATGGTACTCTGATGTTACACGTAAGGTGAAATGTAATGAAAGATGTACGAATAGCGCCAGCACATGACCGCGCGGGATCTTCATCTTCGCCAGTTGGATGATAGACAAAGCGCGCACAAACAAAACAAAAAAAAACATGAAAGAGGTTATTATGTAAGTCCCGTCTCGTACACAGTTCATGTTCATGTCTTTTTCTTTGACAGTTTCTAATATCGATTTTCAAGTACGATGTACTAGAATGTTCCTGAAAATTAACAATACGAAGAGAGTACAGTTGTTCCTATTAAATAGAGAGGGGGGGCGCGTTTTTTTTTGTTTTTTTTTACTTTTCTTAAGGTTTCCCTTTTTCTCTGTCTACTTTTGGCTTAGCCATATGGAGGAAAAGAAATATAAGCGGACAGCAACAAGGTGCTCTTTCCGCAGAACAACAACTTTAATTCGATCATGCTTGGGAAGTTTCATCGCCTAGGCGATACTGCGTAATGTGGTGAAATATAATAATGAATGCATCGCCTCACAATGAGGACCGAAGTCCTACGGTGTCCTCTGTGAATCTGTTAACGTGCTTTAAATATTTTAAAAAAGCAAATACATTTTTCAGATTGCGCATCAATCTTGATGTTTTGATGATACACTTCTTCGGCATCATTCCTCTGCACACATGTCCCTATGAAATTACAATGCCCATTCGAGGTGCATCAGGCGTCTCTACGAGTTTCATGTTATAAATGGCGAGGTTGTGTTGTTGCCGAGAGAATGCCGCCGTTTACACGGCAACGCCATCCCCACAAATCTTCATGGCCAGCAAATCCAGAAAGCTGATTGCCCTTTATGAACTTGACGATGGACCCCCGAATAAATCAGCTCATACGTACAAGGAGCAGGGAGAAGTAACGTCTATCCGCTATCCGTTTCTGATTCCAGTCTTATAATTTCGTTTCCGTTACGTTCACGTTACTGTTTCTGCAGTTAATGATTGCGAAAAAAAAAGAAAGAACTTGATTCCACCGTGCCTTGCCAAGGTGCAAGAGCCTTGAAGGATCTTGCAAACAGACGTCACTAGTCGTCATTGTCAACGATTTATCCAGTCCCCCAACACCTCCCCCAACACCCCCACTAACATCTGACGACACCCCTGACTTTTCTGACTGTGCACTCCCGTCAAGTGGCGGGGGGGGGGGGTACTCCATAATTCAATATCTTAAAATGACGTCTCTGTAGGTGTGGCCGCACAGTTATGGTTGGTGGACACTAAGGGACTACGTCAACAAGGTAGACGATTGGGGTTGTTGGTAACCCGCGACGTTCGCGAACCGAAAGCGCCGAATGTTAGAAGAGCAGCAGAGACGTGCAATTGAAGCGGGCTGCGCGATAAGCTGAATCGCTTAGCACATTTCTCATCGTGTTCGGTAGAAACTAGCAAGGAATGACGCAAGCTGGTCCTGTTATGCGGGAGATCAGAGAGCGACATGTGTACGACGGTACCTAGCGATATGAACATCTGAAAATCCTAATAATCCTTACCAAAGCAAAATAATCTTTGACGTCGTCGCAAAGCCTCTTCCCCTTGCATCCCATCTTACTGCCTGCGTTTCAACAAGTAGCTGCTGAACACATCAACGGACACTTCAACCGTCCCCACTGTCCCCAGCCAGTCATCTCGACCTGCCTTTCGTCCGTCTTCTTGGTTGCTGGAGACACCCTCAAACGGACTTTTTCTCTTAAATCTCAATTGCTTTAAATTTTACATTTTTTCGGATTTTTTCAGATACATCCGAGAAAACGGAACCGTTCAAGTTGTTGTCGTCGAAAAATAAATAAATAACACCCGGAACCGTATTTACATGAATTCAATAGTGGCAGTTGAAGAAAAGGTACCAGCCGTAGGATTTGAACCCCCACCCTCTTACTGCCGTATTTATAAGTTTGGCATAGGATATCCATTACTGATTTCCTTTTTAGTATTTTGCGTTCCCTGCGTGTGGACTTCAATCATTTACGATGCTCTTGACAACCACTCTCACGAATTGTGCAAATGCATGCATCCTGCTTCGGACGTTTTGTGACATCCCTGCAGTGGTGGAAAAAACAGTCCGTGCATGTACTTTTGCTCGTGAGCCACGGAAACGTGTACGTTTCACTGTGAATGTGCAACGTTGTCATTAGGAAGCCGCGATGGTCTCAGAACGCAGGTTTAACGCAGTTCGTTAAACACGTCTAACGACTTGTATTGAGCTATGATTATTTACTGGACGCAGGCTAGAAAACATCAAAGCCTGGTTGCTTAAACTTTGTTTTTGTTGTTGTACGAGCGCGCGAGCCTCTCGAGATCTACGTGCTAGCCATTTCAGACCCACGCAGCAGGTCATCATCTTAGACAGCTCTATGCGGCGCTCAAGGTGCAACAGAATGCATGCAGGACGCAGATGTGGGTACAGTTGCCTTAGAAGTCTGCCCAGGACGCGCATTCCCCCAAGGCGTAAGTCGTGACGTTGCCCACCTCTGTGAGGCCGACAACGGCGAGCCCTTTCACCACCACCACCACACATACAACGCACGCTCTGGGACTAACAGCACAGGACCTGTCACGTGACAAATAGTTCCGTGGAAATCCGAGAGGGGCGATTCGATCGTGTGCTGTCCCACCATCTGTCGGCAGGAACATAGGCGGATAGCCGCCGTTCAACACACCAGTTGGTTTGGTTTGGTGTGGTCTTAAGAAAAAATAAAATGGAGATTTTGGCTTCACTAGTGTGAGGCCCGCAACTCCACATCACTTGCACCAGTTACTTTGGTAGAAAACTCCTGTAACGACCAGTCTTTCTAGTGCATCATATGCTTGGCTCACACTGTTGGATGGTCACGCTATCAAGGCCACCTCCACGAAGCAAATTTTTTGCGCGGCAAGTTCGCGCGGCAGACTGCCACGCGCGATCCGCCGCCAGTTGTTCGCCGGCGCGAGCTCCATGCGACGAAAATCCCGTGGACGGCGTCGCAAACTCATGCTCTGATCTCACTGTTGCCAGAGTACAAGGTGAAAGCTTTGTGAGATCAGTTGCTCAAAAAAATGCACTGAATGTCTCAAATTTTGCAACTAAGTTCAACAACTGTTTGAAAAACTGTGTCTAAAATTGCGTTAATGGGGTAGAGTATCGCCCCTAGCGATGAAACTCCCCATTCATTATCTCAAAATAAAGTTGTTGTTGTTGTTTGTCTAAAAATGGTGTCCAGTATTGTACCGAAAGGTATATTCAGTACAGCTCAAGGAAAAGGTGTTTCTTAGCAGAGAATGCCTGGCGTTCTAGCGGTGCAGTAGGCGAGGCAGCCAGCAGACGAGAGCACCCATACCAAGAAGAAGAAAAAGACGACTCAGGAGCGCAGACGACCACGTGCAGTATAGGTAAACGTGGTGAACGTGCAGACGACAAGGCAACGAGACGTAGGTGGCGCAAATCCGTAGCTGAAGAGCGCTTTGATAAGCAGGCCTCGTATTCATCGGCAGTTGACGCTTCCGGAATCCGCGGACGCTGGGCGAAAATATCTGGCACGCGCAGATCGCCGGCTGCCGCTCACATTTTTGACGCCTCCCGCAGGGCGTCGGACATCGAGCGAAATTTGAAGTTTTTCGCAGTACGTTCGCTCCATGGATGTTGGCGTTTGCGGATGCTGCGCGGCCCGGTTGTCATGGCAACGAAGCACGTCGCACCAAAAGGCATACGCACCGCAAGAGTTGGGCCCGACCGAACCCCATGCTGTACGGATTACAGCCGGCTACGCAGCTGACCAATGAGCGAAGGAGCACTGGAGATACACGTAGAAAGAGTCGAGGCATGAAAGCGTTTTCCGCATCAAGAACGCACGTGTCTGCACAGCGTGTCGTACGACAAACGCTTCCGCACACTCGATCTATAGCGTACCCGCAATGAAGAGAAGTTGCAGTGTACAGCAAGCATAAAGGTCATGTTCTCAATGCGCTCAGGATGCGCGCAGTTTTCGTTTCGGCTCATTTACGTAGCAAAATTTGACGACTGACACTTCAAAGTACGTGCTCGTTCCCGGATTTTTAAGAAAGTGAATGACTTTCAACGAGGATTCTTGCCCATTCTGCTATCTCACCTTTTCCCAAGAGCCTCCTATGGAAGAGATAATTAAATATTTGAGGTAACTAATGAATTAATCAAAACCGACATTTATGCTGTTCTTATGAATTGTTCATCAAAAATTTGTAAAGCATAAAAACGAACACCCTGTATATCGAAGTCGTACCTTGCGTTGATGTGTCCTTTTCCCCTTTGTTTGATTACGGATTCAGTTAATTTTCAAAACGATCAACATTCGTAAGACGTCATCCAATGAGCCTGCTTACCGCCAAAGATGGCGGTTGAGACCCATTCCCACCTTTACAATGTGAATTTCAGCCCTGGTCTCAACCGAGGACGGTATAGTGCAACAGTGTATGACGCTATTCGATCCTACCTTCAGCTCCTTACGGCTTCGGAACGGTGTATCAAGTGGTAGCGCATCTGTCTACTGACCCCAAGGCCGTGGATTTGAACTCGGCCGACTGAAGCTATAGCAACTTACATAGCAGAGTACATGTTGCTTAGACACGGCTTATTTCACGAGGGACGCTAAGTACGGCGTGCCGTGTGCTGAGGTGTCGTTGCACGTTAAAGAACACCCAGGCGGGCAAAATTTATCCAGAGACCGACCAGTGTGGCGTCGCTCATGACCATGACCATAATCACCACGAATTATCATTATCTTTCCTTCTTATATAGAAAACGGTTTGTTCTTGTTCCGCCGTTGTCAGGTGATCCTCAAGACCTCCCACTCGCAAATAAACTATCATTTTCTAGCGGTATCTTACAACAAATCCGGCCTTTTGTGTCAGCAGTCTGTTACAATTCCTTCAGCACCCCTAGCTTATTCATCTAGACTGGCAGCTAAAAAGATAACGTCAAAGAACTGCGAGACGAAGAGCAAATCATGCTAGAATTTTCGATGTTGAAGTTCACGAGCGAGACGGATTCTAAAAAAGGAACTATGGAGTACCGTAGCGCGCATGGCGTATCTCCGGAACTACGCACAATTTGCCCGTTTTCCGACTTTTCTTCTCTACGGGAACTGTGTTTCACAAACGCAGTAACGATCAACGCCATTCATGCCTTCCTCCACAGCTCATTTCCATCTTAAAAGTGGCTCCCCCAACGATGCCGGAAGGGAGGATCGCGTGTCTTCTGTTTCCCCTCTATAGTCCGGTGTTTTGTATGACTTAGAGCATTGTAAATCGAAATCGACGTCGGCTGTCACATGCAGTAGCGTTTAAAATCTGTGTACACCATCAGGGGAACATACAAAATGATGACGACTGGATTTCTCTGAAGAATATGCGTGTTCTGAAAAATTGTTGTCTGCAAAAATCTGAAGATTGTTGTTTTCATGGAAGGGATGTCATAGGCCATGTAACAAACTCCCCATCTCCCCAACACAAGCATGAAAAAAATAACTAAGAAAAACAGAAAAAACGGCAGATCATTTGAGCGACCCTTACGGACTCGTTGGAAGGGAGTTGCCTCAGGACAGAAGCCGCCGATATTTCGAACAGACACTGTTCTCAGAACAGTCTCTGTTCGAAATATCGGCGGCTTCTGTCCTGAGGCAACTCCCTTCCTACATTCTACCGGTTCGCTGGATTTCTACCCATCTACTTACAGACTCGTTGTTTGTTATCTAAGTCTTGAACCTCCAAGTAAATTTGCATCGTTTATGACCACAGCTTAGGAATTTTTCTGATGCACCAGCTGGTTTTTCGCAGTACCGACTTTTCCAGATTCAGACCAACGAGAACGCTTTAATGTGTTTCCTACTACCAAAACCGAAATCCATTGATACCACCATGACACTTGGTGTCACGCGTCGCTTTTCACTGCATGGGAACTCCGGATGCGTAACGTGTGTACAGGACAGGGTAATCCAAGAAAAAGTGCAGCAGTATTTTTTCCGCCCCGTAAAAATCACCTTCCACATTAGCAACGGTAAAATGTGAAAAATCAAAGGCAGCTCTTTCATGCGCACTATCCATACCGTATTCCACCACTTTCTTGAACTCTCGGAGCGTCGATTACGCTTTGATATTCATACTAGGAAACATTTTTACTAAGACCTGCACGCCATTGACCAGTGGATAAGAGCAGGGTTCATTGGTGGTAGAAGGACGCTGGTTCGAATCCTACCACCAGCTGTGCTGTCTGAGGTTTTCCAAGGGCTTTCCGGCAGACTTTCTGGACGGATGTCGGCATAGTTCCCCCTGAAGTCAGCCAAGGGCCCATACTAAAACCTATGTCCCCCGCTCATTCCTGCTGTCCTATCTCCATCTGTTCACGCCTGTGCGCCATTCATAGCCAGAGCCGCTTCGCGGTATCTGCAGGTATCTGCAATGCCAAGTGAAACACTATGCGAATAAACTACTGGTGTTCAAGGAGCAATTCAGTTATAGAAATGTTTGACAAGAACAAAGTGTGAGAATAAAGTCGTCAAGTAAGTCGATTTGTCTTTGTGGAGCTCATATCGTCGCGAATTCCAATGCCCATACTTTCAATGCGTTAGCATTAGAGTCCTTGCTAGGCAAGAATCGCGGCGTGGTCTGTCTGTAGACACGGCGCGGCGCACATGCGCGGTGACTGGAGAGGGAAGGAGCGGGAGAGAGAGCGCGACCTGGCGCTGGCAGTTCTCCTCAGGTACCCGCAGATGCGGCTGTAGAATATATACCACTGCGCCCATACACCTTGTTGCAAGCCCATTGGCCGAGAGTGTGCGCGCGCTCCGATTGGTCGGCAAGGTTTTGAAATCGCATTTTGTAGGCGCGCATGCATGTGCGTGCAACGTCTCGGCCTCGGCCGTTTCAGCATATAGTTTCGAAATAGCACGGCCGGCACGGCGTCCTCCTGTGTTCTGTGTTTTGGTGGTGTCAATCGGCAGAACAGTTATTAGATGTTCACGGGCTGATTCGTGCGTCGGTGTGACTCTACGCGTGTTGTGCTGTCTCTGAACACAACTATTATTGCACGAACAGTCTGTCAACTGCCATACTGGAATGCTTCATGAGTTGGAGCGTATGGAGCGTGAAGAACACGTTTGGGTACCGTCTTGAGGATTGACAACAAAGGCAGGATTACGTGCCACAAGAGCGCTTTCCTCTTTGCTGTCATGTTTGATGCACTGCAGCAACGAAAGATGCTCATCATGAAATGGTACGCACTCATGAGATTGGCTCGGTATTAGGAATTGAACGGTGTGTTCGTTTTGCGTCAAGTTCGAACTTTGTTAGGGTGTGTCAGCAACGCAGTGGACTTTGTATTCACAGTGTACCCATGTATCAGATCTCTGAATCAGTGCTTTGTGTCAATAAATGTTTCTTTTAGCCAAAAGTCGCTTCGGTTCTTTTGAGTACCGGGTAATGGCGGCAGGCATGAAATCCCAGTAGAAGTCGATGGTAGCCAGAACCGATCGAAAGGTCACCCAAACGTTAAGGCTGCTGATTGGCCGACTGGCTATGCACAATATCTACAACGTTGCACTCTCATTGGTCGTGTGCCCAGTGTTGTGTTAATTATCTCGAACTATGAGCCCCATGGGGAGCTGTTGGATCCTGGCGCCGGCACTCTGCAGTGTTAGGCAGTGCAGCTGTGGTGGTCGACTGGTTCGGGCGTGTCTGCGTGGGCGCGCCATGGGTTATGAAAGCTGTGCGAAGGAGCACCCCTTACTAAGCAAGCAAGCAAGCCGCGGCGAAAGAAGGCTGACACTGCGAGACGACACCGCCAAGCTGAATCGGAGGAAGCCCGAAAGGTTCGTTTGGCTGCGAATGCTGTTTCGCATTAGCGTTGTGTAGGGTCGTGTGAAGGCCTGAAGGGTTGTGTAGCATTTGCGAAGGGTCGTTGAAGGGTGGTGTAGCGTTGAGAAGGGGGGTTCCCTTTCAAAGCCCTTTCAAGTTTTAATGCTAACGCGTTTCCGTCAGCTCCACCAATGGATCGACCATGTTTTTTGTTCCCCGCTACCTATATTTCGCGATAAAAGTTCGATCGCGAAAATTAAGTCCTCGCGAAAATTTCTGCTTTTGCAGTGTTCTATGATATAATCACAAAGAACTAGACCAAGTGGAAAATTTTTATATCGAATTCTAGCGTCTAATGCGTCCTCGAACGTACCGTTTAGCTCCTAAACGCTTGCTACATTCATTCTACCTTCATTACAAACCTAGTGGAAACTTAGCAAGTGCACGATATCCTGAACAGTAACTCGGTGCAGCCGCAAAACGAGCACGCTATGCTGGACTCTTCTACAGAGCTGTCATCTTGTATGCCAAAATGGCAATATAATTTTAATCGTACCACCGGCTGTCCTGTCTGAGGTTTTCCCTGGGCTTTCTGAAGACTTTCCAGACGAATGTCGGCACAGTTCGCCCTGAAGTCGGCCTAGGACACATAGTAACTCCCTGTCCCCCACTCCTTCCTGCTGTCCTCTCTCCATCTGTTGACGTCTGTAAGCCGCTCATAGACACAGCTGTTTCGCGGCGCTAACACGGAACTTAAAAATATAATTCCGATAGTGATGGGAACACACAGTGCTCAGTGAAAGGAACAACCGACAACGAATTCTGGCGGATGGGAACTATCCTCAGTGTTGCGGATGAAGTGTTTAGGGCGCGGTCGGACATATATGTTAATGATATGGGTAATGACAATCTAACCCAAAGACACATACAGTCGAATTCTGGAACATGAAACGTCAAAAATTTGGAAGAGTGAGGTTTTTTTCTCAGGAAAGTTTCAGTACGTGACCAAATTTTGTTCGGGTTCTGCACGTCATCGGGGGCCAAAAATTATTTGGCACCTGATGAATTGCAGGCTCTGCACGAAAGCACCTCACTCATAGACATTGTCTTTAGGTTGTGTACTCATCATACTTTTGGTCGTTTTAATGCCTCCTACTGCCGGATTGAGCTATATTTCTTCTTCCACACATGCATTTTGCAAGATGCAAGATGAAACTTCATACCGCGCCGTCACTAATAGTTGAAAAAAAAAAAGTTTTAAAATACGGATGACACTTACGTACACCCCTATCTTTCTGCTTGAATGAATGACGAATGCCCCTATATGATCACCTCCCACTTTTTGTTTTGCTGTTTTTATTTTGTGATACCACCATTTTGCACCTGTTTGTACCTTACAATGATATATTGTGTTCGTTTACTTTAGTGGTAATTCATGTTGTTGTTGTTGTTGTTGTCAACGTGTTGTTACTTCCTTTTTTGTTGTTGTGCACGTCATTACCTACCCACGCCCCCAATGTAATGCCTCTCGGCCTTTGGGATAAAGAAACAAAAAATATAACATCCGCAGGAAGCATAAGAAGGAACCCATCGAGTGTTAACCGATTCGTCACGGTGGACGGAAGTAGGGCTTTAAGACAAACTAAGCGTAGTATACAGAGTGGAACATCTGCGTTCGCTTCGCTTTGGTCAGCGTCGACCGACTAAACGTCCCTGAAAATTCGGTGGGCGTGACACGTATACGAAGCCAACAGTGCAGCTGTCGCCACCCAAAAGCAGCAGCTAGAGAACGAATGAAAAACACCAGCTTGACCAGCAGCATCCCATAAAGTCAGTTCCAGTGAATGCACAGGAGGTGTGCCTTTGAGACCCGTATACGCTCTTCGCAGCACGCCGTATCTGCGTGGTAATGACCTTTTATTCATTACCTCGTTGGCCGCGCTTACGCATAGGTGGTGGCTCAGAAAACGACCGACATTTTGTGCTGACAGCCCCGTGGCGACGGAAGCAAAATTGAATACGTTCAGCGGCGCCAAATTACAGTGGTCTGCTGGGAAGAGTTCGTGCACCTGAAGCGTCCCGCGTGAGAAAAAGAGAAAAAGAAAAACGCACGTGTACAGGAAGAGGATATGACATTCACCGACACGCATGCGTGCTTTAGGAATCCGCAGTAGTCTCGTATTCACAGCGTGTATATGATCAGCACAAAATGATCTGCCGTTTTGCGTGGATTTACGAGTATCTGTGTGTGCTGTTGATACTGGTATTGCTGATATAATTCAGTCGCAACACTGAAACCCGAGACACGGAAGAAAAACAGAAGACGACACAATCTTGGGTCGTCTTCTGTGTTTCTTCCGTGTCTCGGGTTTCACTGTTGTTAATTATGTACCAGCTCGCCCTTGCCCTTCTGCCAATAATTCAGTTGTTTTAGATTCGCTCGTGAAAACGTATAACGTAAAATTCGAATGCAAGAACGCGCGCAAGGACACAAAAGTAAGACAATGTAATTTGCCCTTCACGGTAAAACCTAACCTAACCTAATTCCAAAGGGTCCATGAAACTAATAAAACAAGAAACAGGAAAGCATAATTATCACAAAAGTCGATAAAACTGGCGACTGGCTATAGCGTTTCTACACAATCGGTTTTGCTACGGTAAAGAGCACGTAGCAGTTCTCGCCCAAGTACCACTGGTGATGTCCTCCTTGCTTGCTTAATACAGTGAACCCTCGTTAATATGACCCCCGATAATCTGACATACGCGCTTTACGACCATGCTCCTGGGGAACAATGCAGTGAAACCTCTGCATATCCCCCCCCCCCGTTAATATGACAATTCCGCATTATGACCAAAATTTTCGGGAACGGCCATGGTCATAATAACGAGGGTTCACTGTAGCTGTTGAGGTGTGTCAGCCATGTAATTGCCTTGGTACTCTGCTGACTGCGTCACGTCGTGGCAAGAACTGAGAACACGCGCACGTCATAGAGTCAGATTTTATTTGAATTACCGAGGCAATCGACCTTGCTAAGATCCCTTCACAGTAACGAAAGCGAAGATACGTTTGGTGCTGTTGGAGAATTGAAATGCCTTTCGCAACTACTGGTTACTAACGCGATCGAGTCACCGCGGGTACTTTTTACTTTTCTTGTAGAAGTATCTCACTAACGTGCACATACTCCATAGCTGCGTCTGCTTCTGATGATGATGATGATGATAATGATAATGATAATAATAATAATAATAATAATAATAATAATAATAATAATAATAATAATAATAATAATAATAATAATGATGATGATGATGATAGAAACAATCTTCATAGCTGAAATATCTTAAATTTTTTGTCTTTCATCGCTCCTTTGTCGTAAGTACACCGCACGTGCCTTCTGACTTCCCTCGCACAGCGCCTCCCAGCGCCTGAGGAAAAGCGATGTGACAAAGAGCAGGCGGCGCAGCTGATGCTAGGGTTTGAACCTGGTTCACCTCAGCGTGAAAGCCGACCATCTTAGCTACTAAACGGCGGGAGTTGGCAGGGCGGAATGGAGAGTAAACCCTCCGTCATAGTGAAAGTGTTAGGAGCTGGCTATCCGACCACCACAAAGCTGTGCCATGCTCATTAACAACATTTCAGCAGAATCGTTGTGGCGGGTACTTCCTTTTAGAATTCTACGAGGCATGCGTGGCTAATTATGCGCTCCGCAGCATTCGGTAGACGGTAAGCGCCCCCCCCCCCCCTACGATGTCAGCGAACATTAAAGAACCCTCAGGTGGACAAAATTAATCCGCAGACCTACCACAGTGGCCTCCCTCATAATTACAGCTGTCTCGCGACGTGAAACTCCGAATTATTATTATTATTATCACTAAATGAGGCCACCGACTTCATTTTCTTTTTTTGACATCGGTCATCATTATCATCATGACGCATCATCATCACCACTCGATCGTTCTAAATGTGGTGGGCGTAGCAAGACAATGACCATAATTTTGAGAAACAAGAATACAGCGGCGTTAGTTCGCAGAGGATGTGAGGATGGCATACGCTTAAACGCGCTCACTAGACCAGCTAAAAAAATCGCAGGCAAGTGCACCGAAAATGAGAGTGATGCAAAGCTTTTTTTTTCTTCTTCTTGTTGTTGTTTTTTGCTTTCGAAGTTGGAGTAATCCTTAGATAATAATACTTTATGAAGAACTATGATAGATTTCGCGTATTAAGAACGCCATAAATAACCAATGCAAAAAGAAAGAAAAAAACAGAAGAATAAGAAAGGTGGTGGTGGTGGAGGGGAGGGGGGGGGGAAGAGAAGCCTCCATCGGGGTGTTCCTTGAGAATTTACTTTGGTGACTTATCGTGATGTCAGTTGTGTTAATGAGTGGATGCCTCTGACTGGGAAGTTGCTAGTAAGTTGACTAGTTTAAGCAGCTGAAGCACCCCTCTCGTGGACGATGTTGACGTGCGTTACTTGGTGATCGAGCGTGTTTGAGGACCTTGGGCGAGATTGGTAGAGGAGCCGTAGACGTCGAAGGTTGCTCTGTAGATTGTCTGGCTCTACGCAATCGGACACGCTGAGTTCCGCAGCGCTAAAACGTTACGTGAAATTTCCTAAGCGTCGGCCACGTTAAGAGAGCGGAAAGACGAAAATTCTATGTTAAAACGAATAGGACCAGGATTCCGGAGCGAACCGAAAACCTGAACCGAAAACAAAAAAGAAAAAAAAATATTATTATTATTGGGCGTTATTTTTGGGCGAACCGGAACGGAACGGAAACCGCAACAAAATTTTATGCTCCAGAGAGAAACCGAAAATATGTTTTCGGTTCAACTGGAAAATTGGACTATTTGGCCCTCAAGAGTACGTAAAGCAAGAGCAATACAAGTGCACAATACATGGCACCCATTGCTGTATGGGTATGAAGCTCCAGAAACCTCACATTACAACAATGTGCCAGAGCGCAAGACGGGTTCCTTGTTTCTGTCTATAAGTCACATGGCAGCACCTTCTAACCTCTCTCCATTTTTCTCTCTGTTGGAGAGACTAATACCCCTGTCACGCGGACACTTTCGATCCGCATTGAGCCAATGCTCATCGAGCCCAATGCGGATCCGGCGCTGCTACACGGACACTTTCGAGCAGGATCGAACTCCGATCCTGCTTAACCCGATCCAGTTCGTTAAACGGGATTGAGGTTCTCAAGACAGCTTGAAGTCTGCCACTGGCATCCTCGAAGTCAGGGAATTTGTAGTGGTAAACAAAACATTACATTAATTTGCAAATGTTCCTATACAAGCTAATGGAATTTCACGGTTACTGTTTTAGTCTAGGTATGAGGGCGACTGCGGTTGCTGACTTGTTTAATCTCCACCACTCTCGACACCGCGCTCCCCGTAAAGGCTTGGCAAGCAGCACAATGCGGAAGAGGATGCGGTTATTCTCCACTTTTTAGGAACGTATTTATCAATCACAGCGTACTGTCTCGGGGCTGTTAGCGCCGCCTGTCGACAAGCCAACCTTTCGATACGCATAGAGTTGGACCGTGTAGCAGCATCGCGCAACGAACGCTATTGAGAAACTCGATGCGGATCGGATTCAATCCGCATTGAAAGCGCCGTGTGGCAGGGGTATAAAAGGAATCATTTTCGCTGCAATCAATGCTCCTGACAACACGTAAAACTTAACCGGTTCGAGTCGGTTTCGAACCGTTATTTTTTTACACCGGAGCTGAACCGGAACGTGACCATTTTCTTTGAACCGAAACGAAGACCGGAACGAAAAACCTTTTAGTTCGACACCCTGGTTGTGACGCACTTAAAATGCTGTGGGGAGGTATCTCACGGAAATACGTTTTCCCGTACCACCCTACCAACCTCTGCACCCCTACTAAAAAAATGTAGAAAGTACAGTGCAGCGAAGGGCAAAGGTGCAGGCCAGCTGGTACATGGTGAAAAATTGGAACCCGAGAAAAGGACAGAGGAGGGACGTGTCGTGTCGTCCCTCCTCTGTCCCTTTCTCGGGTTCCAATTTTTCACCATGTACAGTGCAGTACTGTCGGCAACCGTGATCCCGGGCAAAATATTGGACCAATCTTAGACCAAGATTGGGTCGGCAGTGCCGATATCGGTCCAATATTCGGCCAAGATGGTGTGCTGCTTAGGTCGTTGTTTGGTTGTTTGTTTGTGAGGAAAAAAAAGAGAGAAGAAATTGAACTCGTCTCCCGACTTGTTCTGCTACTGCTAACTGGCTGAATCGTCATTAAGCTAATTAAAGTATCTTTTTTATTCCGTGCTATCGCCGCGAACCAACTTGTGGCTACGAGCGGCGTACACACGTGGAGAGATGGAGAGATGACAGCAGGAGAGAGTGAGCGACACAGAGGTTAGTGTGCGTCCTGGGCCGACTTCAGGAGAAACTGTGCCCTAACCAAATAATGTACTAACGAGTCATTACTTCAAACGAAATTAGTGTGCGCGTGCGCGTCACAAAAATTAAATGCAGATTCTCGTGTGCTTCCTTATTCTTTGACGACAAAAGCGCTAAAAGAGACGAGCACAGGCGAGACAACATAGATCACTCTATGCTGCTCTAGAGCAGTGTTGTACATAGCGGCCCTACCGTATTCGCTACTTTCTTCATTAGCGGAGTAGAGCGAACCCGCTATATTTTTTACAAAGGACAAAGTATTCCCGGACAAAGTATTTCCGCTACCACTATGGGTAGTGGCGGACTATGCCGCCTAGTCCGGCTACGGTGACGGCTACCAAATTGCTGCTTGAGAATATTGATGGATGTCGGATAATTTTCGTTGGTCAAGTCCAGCCCCTTGATCGCAAGTTCCGCTTTGCCCTTGACCAGCGTCCTAAGGCATTGGAACATATTGGTCCCAGAAGGACTGTCAGGATGACAACTCTCCGATAAACGGCTCGATGTGTAGCTTCGGAAGCTTTGGTGTGCTTGCGTGATGACGTTGAGCCGACGCGGTCTGGCCTAAGCCTGCTCCGTCTGAGTCAAGTACCAATAGCGGAGTTGACTGCGGAGTTGACAGAAATCGATTAGCTCGTAGTGTGGCTACCGTTATAATCTCTTGGTAGTCGTCGCAGCCTTGCGCTTCTTGATCGATCTCGTCGTCATCTACAGCTGCAGCGATCTCGCGGTCCATGTCTGACAGTATAGATGCCTTGGCTGTTAACAAAGAGAGCTTGAGCTCCAGATCTTCCCTGAACGGAGAAGGCGAGCTGACGATGTTCTTGATTTCCTCCGCAAGTCTGGTGATTCGAGAACGAATCGGGGCGCGCTGCCGGCGAAGACGTTCCATGACTTCTGTAGGATTCTCTGGTGTCCTTTCGTCCAGAGGCTGCGGTTCCCGGGTTTCGGCACCAAAAGGATGTAGGAAAAGGACGGCCGGAAATCCAAACGAAGTGTAACGTTTAATGCCGACAATGCGACCGAACAAGCGCCCGACTTAGTATCGAATGACTAAAGCAAATTCAAACCACGCGCAAAACCTTGCGGCTTGTGACTTGCGCTTCCTCGTCATCTTCTGCGCTCCGGGCGGCAGATGAACGAAGTCGTGTCGGTGGCCTTGAGTTTCAGCTTGTTCAGCAGCTGAACTGGCCTACGAATGACAGCTCCCTCAGGAAGCTGTACCTTACAAACACGGATCACCCCGTCGCTTCCGGGATAGGTTTCAATAATCCGGCCTAGGGGCCAAAGAACCCTTGACTGAAAACTTGAAGGTACAAGCACTAGCTCCCTTGTTCGAAACGGAACGACTGCTCTGTACTGGAGACGACTGCCGCTAGGTAGCCCGGAGATGTATTCCCGGCTCCATCGAGTCCAAAACTGTGCGAGCATTTCTTCTCGCTCGCGGTTCCTCTCGAGTAGGGTCGAGTGTGTCTCTTCCGGATCATCTTGGTCATGGTCAACTTACGGTAAGGCAGTCAGACGCTTCCCCTCAAGAAAGTGAGACGGAGAGAGTGCAGAAAAGTCTCTGGGATCGTCTGACATGCAAGTCAGCGGTCTTGAGTTGACGATAGCCTCTACCTCGGTCAAGATGGTTATCAGGCTTTCAAAAGTGAGGCTGCTGCGTACGAGAGCTTTCCGCAGAGAGTCTTTCACAGTCCTGATTAGTCTCTCCCAAAATCCTCCCCACCAGGCGGTGCGCTCAGCAATGAAATGCCACCTGATGTTGTGGTTGGCGCAATATCGCTGGAAAGGTTCGCCATTGGTGATACTGAAGATCTCTCGTAGGTCACGGGAGGCCCGCTTAAAGGAGCTCTGAAAGCCATCTCAAAAATTTTCCGTTCCGAACGCGTTGTGGAAGCAGGTAACTTAACTTGATGATTAACACGAAAATGTTCTCTGTGCGCGATGTTTTTCGTAGAAAAAAAGACACTTGAACATCGCCGCGCGTGTTCCCACTCGACTCGCTCCTCCGGGTCAAACGAGGAGGAGAAAGAAAAAAACGTCATTGGTGACGTAATAAAAGTTGAAAGCGGCGACCGCGCGCCTATCCGGGTCAGTGCTGACTGGTTTTCTTTTCTTTCTTTCCGTTTTCTTTCACCCTGCTTTCTCTCTGTCAAGGGATGAATAAGGGAGGACCTCGATATTCATGGTCGTGAAACCCCCGTTTTCGAAATTCATGTTCTGGAAACAAGGAAAAGGGGAAATGCTGCTTCGCAAGATGTTATGCCGCGATTAAGAACATAACATCACTATTTAACCACTCAAATTCAGGAATTTTCTATATGTGTTCAAGTCGCCTTAGCGAACGAAAGACACATTTAGAAGCCATTTGGCTTAGCAGGGCGGCATGTTGGTTGGTTAGTTGTGTGCTTGCAATATTATGGGTGGGTTAGTCACAGTTTGCCGTTGGCAGTTTTCCACGCGCAGCATGTGCATTTTATAGTCAGCTGAAATTTACGCTAGTCACGTGTTGTTTCAGTGCACGCTGATATGTCGTCGGACGCAAACTTAACCGGCGTTGTCGGTCACTATATGGTGGATAAAACTGATGCACTATATGGTGACAAAACAAATGGCGCCGAGCACGGATGAACTCAAACTTGCGTGTCTGCGTCGTCCACATTTGTAGTCTGCATCGGCCAATTCTCGTTTAGCTCGATGGTTGGTTAGTTGACCATAAATTGTGGTGGTCTTATGACACTGCTTGGCTATGTTGGTGTGTAACTCAGGCAATGATTGTTCAACTCCTGATGCCACGATGTGCCGGCGACGGTTTATTGCGATAGATTTCACTGGATTGTATCTGACAACGTATGGGCAAGAACACTCCTCCAGCTGGATAAGGAATTAACTGAATGGCTAACAAAGTTGCTAGTCAAAGTGACGGGCACTGTGATCATAGCGAATTAGTGATATAGCGTATATTGATATAATGACATAGCGGACGGAATTAGTGGTCATAGCCATGCAGCGATCATTTCGAGGCGTGAAGTGAAGCAGCGCTTAGTGCCGCACTGTGTTTATACGTATTGCCACCAACAACACAACAAGAAACAGTCACCACGATAACGAATAGCATACAAAACACAGACACGGACAGAACAGCGTTCAGCTGGCACCTGAAGTTTATTTTCATAATCCTCCTACTCTGAAGGTCGCTTTAGGGAAAGCAAGGTCAAGCGGGGAGAGGTTGACCGATTTTTGGTTGACTTCGCTCGGGGAGTTCAATGAGGAGGCCTCTACAATCTCACGGTCTAACCTTGAGCAGTGTCTGTAGACCAGTCTTCGTTTACTGTATCTGATAAACCCAAAGAAAAAGCAAAAGAAACGTCTTCCACCGTTGCAGCGGGATTCCGAGTGAAAAATAGCAGACGACGTTCTTCGAAACCAATCAGGGGCTCCACCTTTCTGACGTCAAAATGACGCAAGCGGCTCGACGGCTCGTTCCGGGTATTGCCACCGTTGCGCACGGTCGCGATTTTCAAAATCGAATTCTGCGATATTTATGCACCTGTTGATAGTATTAATTCGCATGGTGCATTTTAATATGCTTATTAACCACTTGGTTAAAAAAAATGCTAGTGATTAAAGTGCTTTCCTAGCTCCTTTAAAGGTGGCGAAGTTGTCGGAATATATCTTGGATGGAACAGACTTGGGAGAGATGAATCTTCTGAAGGCCTGCATGAAACTCTGAATATTCATTGACGTGGTGAGTTCAAGATGTACAGCCCGCGTGACAGCACATGTGAACAATAAGATGTGGGCGACGTCGGAGTGGTACGGAAGGAAGTACAGAGGGCCGGCGAAATCAAGTCCGGTGACGTCAAACGGTTGCGTCTTAGAAAGACGGTCTGCAGGAAGAGGAGCAGTTCTTTGACATGTGGGTTTGCTTCCAAATCTACGACAGACCACACAAGAATAAAGGACTTTCTTAACCGTCTGACGTCCACGTATAACCCAGTACTTCTGTCGAAGCTGTGCCAGAGTTCCTTGTACTCCAGCGTGCATTTGCTCAACGTGAAGATGCGTGATCAATAGCCACGTAAATCGATGTCTGCTTGGAAGTATAATCGGCTTGGTCGTTGCCTGGTTCAAGTCACTGAGGTTCAACCGCGTCTGCAAGCGGAGGACTCCTTCTTCATCGATAAAGGTTGATAAGGCCTGAAGTTGCATATGGCTATCACGATGACAACCGAAGATGCTTCCTTGTACGGTTTTTAGCCAATATGTTTCGGCATGATACAGTTCTTGAGCTGTGGTTGTTCCGACGTATCTGTTAGGTTCTGGATGCCTACTATTGTGAACAAAGCGCAGGACCCAGGCGGTTTGCGAAAACATGAGGGAACTTGCTGTAATCTCGCTATTAGAACGACGATGAAACTCCCCGCCCATCATCCTGAAATAAAGTTGTTGTTGTTGACGATGAAAGAAGAAAGTCACTGGGAAAAGGTTAGCCAGCTGTAGGACTCGAACCCACATCTTCTGGATTGCCGGTTAAGGGCTCTACCAATTGAGCTAAGCTAACACACCTCCTCAGCGACTTCCAGGGTGCGTCATCTGAAGGGTTGTTGTTGTTTCTCCTCTACCGCTACCGCTACTTGTCATATATGGAAGACGTGAAACACAGAGGAAAAAGGTGAGATAACAGCGAAGCAGAATTTCTTCAGCTTAAAAGTATATATTCCTTTTAGTCACTTGTTAATCAGACAGACTCGTGTGACAATCGTCCTTCATTTCACTAACTTTCATACGCTAGGCGCAATGGAATAGTTAGGAATAGAATTCTTGTTATGCTCTGAATTTTATAACTGTTTTAGCCTACGTTCGCGAAACACAAACAGGTATATGTATAACAGATTGCATAATATGGACTACGAAGCTAGTTCTCGTCATACAATCAGTTGTAACAGTAGTGTGAGCGTGTTGCACTGGCGTAGCCTGAGGCGGGGTTCTGGGTGTTCAACCCCCCCTCCACCCCCGAAATTGTACCTTTGGCAGTGCATTTGGGAGAGGGAAACAAGGGGAAATCCTGCTCTCCCATGTAAAGAGTCCATAGAATCCCTCTCAAAATTTCTTTCTGGCTACACCACTGGCCTGTTGAAAGTACATTTAAAACTGTATTCTGCAACTTTATTGTTCGGCGCAAATAAACAAAGCTTCGTGACTTTTGGAACAGGAATACGGCTATTCAAACTTATTATTGCACCCTAAACGTGCCGCCGGCTTTGCTCAAGGTGTTTGTGCCGCAGGTGAAGCATTTCCGGCAAGATAGCATTAGCTTAGCTTACACAGCTTGCGGAACGCGATGCAGTTCTTTTCTCGCATTAAATACGGTACACTATAGCTATGTGAGCTACAAAAAATAAATAAATAAATAAATAAAATTATAAAAGAAGAAATAGTAATATTATAATATTATAAGCCAACATGCTTATTAATGCTATTTGCACGCTTGCTTGGTGGCAGTACAGAGGCGATCAACTTTAAAGGAATTTATTGTTTCCGTTTTCCGTAACAAACGTATACCCCTCCTCCCCCAAATTAATTGTTGACAGCGTTTGACATGTTCAGGAAAAAGTTGTTTCTTTTTCTTCTCTAAATGCTTTATTATGGAGGTTATCGCACATGGGTAGGCTCTTCGTGAGGAACTCATACTCCCGGAAAAAGTGTATTAACGTAGTTTTTCGCATTATCAAACGCTCTGGAACAGAAGCCGTTGTGTGGCTGGAAGAATGGAAGCGGTAACGGTAACTCCAGTAACAACAGTAACAGCACGGCGTTGGCCATGCCGAGAACAAACATTATGCCATTCGTTCGACTTTTTTACCACCTGGTAGCCACATCGATGGCTCGATAAATGGTCGCTGATGAGGGCAGTTGCGCCACAGGGAAAACTGATCAATCCCTCGGCAGGAAGCAGACGGAAAAGGGTGAGGTTGGGATTCGTGGATAGCTCGGACAAAATAATATGATTGCAGAAAAATCGTCTTCTGTTTGAAATAATCTGACGGGAAAATTTTTAAATGCACATATGCGCTATGTGCATTAGCTTACGTCTCAAATGCACACCATCTCTAGGTCAAGATCAATGTGAAATAATATATCTTTGCAGTAAGTAGTAGTAGAGTACTTCTTTTTAAGTGCTGCATGTCGGCTATGTGACAGAACTTCAATACTGCACCGTCTTTAGGCGCATTCGGCAACGAAATGCCTACGATGAGGTGTTGCATATACAAGCGTACGGTAGCGGATAAGTAGCATGGCCATTCCACGCCAAGTGATTCAGACGTGCCGCTCGACCCCCCCCCCCCCCTAGAATTGTATGTGATTTTTTTAGTGGTTCCTTATGACTCCGAAAGCAACAGAACATTAATCTTTTCTAACGGAATTGAAATTTATGGGGTGCAGAGCCCCGCAAAGATGCAGTGCTTGCCGAAAACCTATGTCGTTTTAAGCAAGCATTACGGCCCACGTAAAGCACGGAGCATGTTAAAAAGTATCTTATTTGATAGGGGAGAGTTCACGTTACTGTATGTAAGCAGTTTTCACCACCGCACTCGACGGGCTCGACGCTTGTGCCGTGCACGAACTTTGCAAAGTTTGTGCAAGTTAACCAATTTTTTTTTAATATAAAATTTTTGAATTTCTTCTTCAAAATGTTTTGTCATATAGCCCGGGTGTTACACTTTCACAAAAAAAATTCAACCCCACCGGTGCACTGTAAGCCACAGTAAAAAAATCGGGAAGTTGTAAAAATTCGACAAAATGCACATTTTTTACCGAAAAATTCGGTGTGAGGAGGTCGGGATAGAAGCGTGATCAAGGTGTCATTCGATGCACCGTCTTCCTAGCAAGATGTAGCAAAAAAATCTCAGAGGTACTTTTTGTTAAACTCAAATAATATTTTTTTAATTGAAGTTAACTTCGCAAAGGTGTATGCGCGCTGCGGCGCAGCGTACCGAATGTACAACTGAGCGGATCACTCACAAAACACTAGACGGAAAGAAAACACTAGGCAGTCGCATTATTGAAGTAGCAAACAACGCTTGCTAACACGTGTTTCCTCCTTCGAGACCCGACGGTTGTGCAGTGAGCGCTCATCAAGCTGGCCATCTTGCGCTCTAACAAAACTTTTAGCCAGCTCGCGGTGGTGCCAAGTGAGGGATAAGTAAAGAATGGGAATAGGGGTCCATTCTGGCTTCATGGTACCATATGGTTGATATCTGACCGTGTGGCGTCCGGCATCCGTCAGTCGAGTCGTTGACATCACTAGAGTAATCACGACATGAACAGTGATCAAGTACTGCCTGTACCGAACACAAGCGGAGAATGCTTTCACCAGTAAGTTCCTTGGATGTGCCATTGTTCCTTTCATGTTTTTTTTTGCATATGTGTGTTAGCTCGTTCCAGTATCGAGAAGAGAACCTTTTGCTGTCCACTCCTCTTGCACGCATATAAAACTTACTTAGTAGCTGTGACGTACGATCTTTTCGCTTTGTGCGCCAACATTTGAGACGTACGTATTAGAGAAACCTTTTGTCAGTCACGAGTTCTGTCACTTTTGATATCAGATACGCTATTTCCGGGCATTTCTGTTGTGTAGAAAGCTATGATACTGGGTTATTCAGGTCAGGTATAACGTTTCTTTGATGGTCATCTTTCATACGGGGGATGGTTATTTCAGAGAAACATGGGCGAGCGTACTAGTACAGGCACATTTATACTGCTTGCCGTGTGAGGTCTAGTGTGTAAGCCTGACCTTAAAAATAACACCAGGCAGGTCTGAGACTTTTCTTCTTGTTCCTTGGACTCTGATCACTGCCGTGAAAAAACGGTAACAAGGGGTTAAGTTATCGGTTTTTGTGAGTTGAACTACGAAAGTCAAGATCTAAGCCAAGGAACAAGTCGAAAAGTCCCAGATCTCCCTGAGGTCATTTTTAAGGTCATGCTTATACACTAAAGTGTCTTCAGATGGCAAGCAGTATAAATGTGCATGTCCTCGTACGCTCACCCATGTTGCTCTCAAATAACCATCCCCCGTATGCAAGATGACTATGAAAGAAACGTTAGAAATGACCTGAATGACCTTAATGTGCTCCGTGCCTTACGTGGGCCGTAATACCTGCTTAAGCCGACAGAGGTTTTCGCCAAACACTGCATCTTTGGGGGGCTCTGCAACCTATAAATATCAATTTGGTTAGAAAAGACCAATGTTCTGTTGCTTTCGGAGTCATAAGGAACCACCAAAAAATTCACATAAAATTCCAGGGGGGATCGAGCGGCACCGCTGGATCACTTGGCGTGGAATGGCCCAGCGGCATAGTACTCGTATTTACGTTACTTTTATTTGGTGGAGGTAGCGGTATCGCGTTACTTTTTCAAATTTGTAGATACGCTAGCATTGCGCTACTTTTCTGTGGTGTAGCGGATAGCGGTATTCCGTTACATAGTTTTGGTAGCGGGTACAACACTGCTCAAGAGTGCACTAGTTTGCACTAGGGAGCGCTATGTTACACTAGAGTGCTCTATGTTGTGTCGTCTGTCTTCGTCTCTTTTAGCGCTTTTATCGTCAAGGTAATGGATGTTTTAGTGATCCTTATTCTTCGCACACGATTTTCTCTGGTGTTATCACAACATTCTGAAAACTCACGTGGTAATTTTCGTTTTTCGCAGGACCTATCAAGCGCTCAAAAGCATAAAAGACAAGGTATTTCGAAACCCTATAACATACGCGTGTCTTTATTAGACACTTTCCCCGTTTTTCACAAATATTGAAAGCGGGCCGACGAGGGTCCCCTCTCACACTTGGTGGACTATGCCTGCTATAATTGAATTTTTCTTCTGATGTCTTTTTGATGCTCGTATGTTTTTTCTTTCTGTAACTGAGTCATGCGCAAGGGTACGTTGACAAAGGCACTCCCGTCATTTTTACAGGCTTCATAAGTTGAGGTTGCTGAAAGACGAAATCAGGACAAGACAGTAGCAGCGTGTGTCATTCGAAAAGGAATAAGTAGCACAGAAAAGCAAGATGAGCATCAAAAAGCAAAGCGGCTACGTTACCAAGAAGGGAAAAAGAAAGAAAAGTTGCGTGTTATCAAGCGAGAACAGTGGAAAGAAGAACGGTATGAAAAGAGAAAAACACGTCAGAGAGTCCTAGGACTCGACAGCTTAAACTCGCCACCGGAAGAAAGTGAAGCGATTTTGAAGTTTTCGAATCTTGCTCAGGTTTTTCAACGAAATGAAGTTGATGCCCAAGGGCTCGTATGGCTTAGAAGTATAAAAAAAAAGAAACGAAAAGAGGAAAAGAGCCATCTTTATTAAGAGCCATCGAGTTTTACAAGACCGGAGCAACGCGTTCCATACAAAGGACGTCGTCTGCTCCTCCCGGTCGCTTCTTCCGGTAGCCGTGCGGGGGCGCTTCGCAGTTCTGTTTTATTTTCTCCCATTCTGAAAAATAAATTTTCTCAAATAAAAGTACCCTCTCGTGATGAAGTTTTCGCAACGAGGGGGGGGGGAGAAGGAAAGCTCCGCTTTGTTAGTTAGGTGGCGAGCTCTAAAAAAAGAAAATGAAAAACGTAGGGAGTGTGAACCCCGCGTGCGTGTGGGCTTTAAGGTTTTAAAACGAGGGTAGATTTCGGGATCGAGCAGAAGAAGGCTGGGGTGACTCACGCTTTAACAAGTGACGTGCGTTGACGAGTGCGAAAACTTTGAGCAGAATAGCGCAGGGTGATGAAAATATAAAAAAGAAAAGAAAGAGAAATCTCCATTCTGCTCGCGTGTCGGGGTTTAAGTCTATTGAGGCTCATTGAGCGTCGAGATGGACTCCTCAGAGTGTATGTGTGTCCAGCAATGTGGCCACAGGGGAGATGGCGATGAATTGCGATGGAGGGGTAGAGAAGACGTTGGAGGAAGTGAGAAGTTGAACTTTGCACGTTACGAATCAAGGATTATCTAAGTCGTACAGTGGCTCAGTGGATATTTAGATGTTTTTATCTGTTTGTTTTGAACCTGTAATGTTGGAGCACGTCGACGAATGACGACGTGGTCGATGCAATGAAGTGGTCGAAGCAGTGGTGTCAAGCACGGCGATCATGAGGATGTCGCGTGTCCGAGTTTTGGCTATTTTGTTTACGAGCCCGACATGGGCGAGACCCATACTCCACTATACCTGACATGGATGACGAGTCAAAAAGAACAACATCAAAGCCCGGTTTCACCAACGCCGGTTAACGTTTAAACCGAGATCAACGGTCCCTTAACTTTAATTTAACGCTTAACTCTGCCTCACTAAAGGGAGTTGCTGTCACTGAAACATTCATCACGTCACTAACTATCGCTTGTAAAAAAGAATTGAGTGTTAACTTCAAGTTTTAGCAACCCTTGATCTCGGTTGAAACTTGAAAGTTAACCAACGTTGGTGAAACCGGGCCTAACTGTTTTAAAAAGATTATAAGTGGGGAGTTTCACCGCCAGGGGCGATACCCTACCCCATTGCTGGCGGTAATGTGGTTGAAATGTAATACTGAGTCGCCTCGAAATGAGGACCGAAGTCCTACAGTGTCCAAGAACTTTAGAAGTGCTTTTAAGGCAGAATACTGTTGGGCTGGACTTGGCCTTGGAAAAGTACGCACTGCGCAGCCACCTAATAGTCCATGTACAAAGGAGAGCAGAATGAAGTTCTAAGACCTACTAGGAATGCAAGGGATGCCGTGCATATTCATCAGTTCTGCTCAGTTTTTCATTTATTGAACTATAAACAGCACATTAAACTTTATATAATAGCACAGCTATCAACCTGATACAACGTAATATATACGTACCACCAGATCAATGTAATAAATTTTCTTTATATAATCAGAATGTATGTTCACAAAATTATTGACCAAGACAGCAAGATGTAGCATATCTGCTTACCAAGACTTACCAAGGAGAAGGGAAAAGTCCCATATCAATCAATCTTTATTTACATTTTGACAATGTAGGAGCTCAAAGCAAAAAGCTGGGCGAACAGCTTGACGTGGCCCTGGCCCCCAAATGGTAGTGGCAATTGAACATGTGCAATAATACAAAGAAAATCACATTTGTTATATACCTGAACAATCATACAACCTATCAGCATATCAAAATATACACGCTAGCAAATGCATAAAGACGGGGGAAAAAATTGAATAAAGAAACGGCAAAGTAAGCAGACAAACAAGTCAACGTATACTTAACGTACTAGTTCACGGATTGTGGCTATACTTGTAGTGGCATTTATTCAGAATTTGTTTGCACTGCAGCTTGAAAAGATATACGTTGATCACCGTAATTTGTTCGTGAATTCGTGAAAATGGGACAGCCCAATTGTATTGAAAGCGCGTACGGACGGCTTGAGCAGGTCGTTCAAGTTTTAAGAGGTCTAGGAAGGTGTTGTTCATGGTTTTTAATGCATTACGATAGATTAAAAGTAATCGGTAGGCATACATATGATGGGCACTTAGAATATTGCACTTGGCAAAGTGACCGTCCACAGAATCAAGTCTTGATAATCTGGCTATACTTCTAATTCCTTTTTTTTTTTTTTTGCAATATGTAAATAGAATTCAAATGACCAGTAGTTGTCGTCCCCCAGACTAACGTGCAGTAATTCAGATATGAATTCAGCAAATAATTAAACACGATGAGCCTTATTCGTGTCGGCAAAAGATAACGGTTTCTGTTTAAAATCCCCACTGCTCTGGGTGCTTTTGTTATGATGTATTCAACATGGTCGTCCCACACGATATGACTCTGAAAATGAACTCCAAGTACCCTGTAACTCTGAACAAACTCAATTACCCCATCTCGTATGTAAAGGGGTGGAATTCCCAGTATTCGTTTATTTTTGGCTTCAAAGAGTATTGCTTTAGTTTTAATTAGTTTAGGTTAATTTTTAAATTGTTATTCGCTGTCCATTCACTTAAACTGCGGAGATCTTCATTTGCCATTGCAGTAATCTCGTCTACGCTTTGGCCTGAGAATAACAGTGTGGTGTCGTCTGCATATATAACCAATTTGGCATAACAACATGTGCGGACGGCATCATTGAGATATACATTGAAGAGTAGCGGTCCCAAAATGCTACCTTGGGGGACACCTCTTGTAATTTGGGTGTGGTCAGATACCGTGAGACCCAGAGATACTATCTGTGTTCTGCAGTGTAAATACGAACACAAGAGCTGCAGCGCTATACCGCGTACGCCGCATAGTTACTATGTTAATATGTATTTAATATGTTAATAAATATAAGAGGAACAAATCGCAAATAAAGTGACAGCCTCTTCCACCAATTTGAACAGTGCAGTTTAATGTCTACGTATAATGCACACGCCTATGTACCTACATGCTACGTACAGGCATGTGGCACGCTACCGTGTCATGGCAGTCACACTGTACCGCATGTGTATCAGGATCAAAAGACGCAACGGTGACTGGTAGTTTAGGGGGGGGAATATATATTTATTGAAAGGAAAGGTTGGTAGTTTAGCTTATGATGAAACTGGTCACGTTTAAGATCAGAATGACCTGAGCTGGGACTCACGATGAACTGATAAAAAAGTTGGCGGATGAGTTGAACCCGAGGACTATGTACTCCGACAGGGCTGTTCTTTGAAGCTACGTTGGATTGCAACTTAACTGCACTGTCGTGTACAATATGTCATTCAGCAAAACCTCATAGTTTCAGAAAAACTAAATAATCAAAATGGACTGATACACTCTTCAAGCTTCTCAATGTCGTACACTTCTCTTACAATTCTCCTATATGTACCTGACGTCTACTACGTCTATGTGACATTCCCAGCCTAACGTATTATTTCTGTGAGCGGCTCGGAACAGAGCATCGCGCTTTTGAGTCATTTGAGTGATGTCTTTATTAGGGCAAGGGTGAGGTACTTAAGAGAACGGTTTTTCGATTATCCGTGATTCTTTCCATGATATTTGGCGTGGTTGCTGCACAGCGTGTGGCAGTGGCATTGCCTGTGCCACTAGGGCATCCCAGGTGACATTACTGTATTTTCTGCGGCTTGGCTCCACAGTAGATTGTCATCATGTTACAATGACTGTTTTGCGACAACAAAAAGGCCCTCTTTACTTTTTCTTTTTTTCGTTACGGAGTGGGTTCTAAGAATAAGACTAAGACCTTCATTTGAGACTAACGGTAAGACCATCGTTAAACAGGGTGCGTTTTTTTATTATTATTATTATTACTCGCAACTGATTTTTTAAAGCTTATGAGAGCAGCATGGATGGCGTTTTTGCAGTTGTGTTATAAAGCCATGTGGATGTCCTCTCGAAGACAGTATGTAACGGCTAGATGACTGAACCTGAAACCATGTGCCTCCGCAGAGCATGACCTCCGCCGCCAGAGGTTTAGTGGACAGCAGTTGATTGCGCCAACTGTGGCAATAAGGCGTCGCTGACGTTCGACCCGTGAGAGATGCTGTTTTTCTTTATGTTCATTTCCCCCTTAACATTGTTTGCGTTTCTACAAATGTGTTCATTTATGTATTAAACGTTCAGCATAGTTTGAGACTTCGTCTGTGTGTGTGTCTGTTCTCGTGGTCCTGTGTCACGGGGTCTTACCGTCGGAAAACGTTAGGTTACAAACGATTTTAGTTTCCAGCGTGCAAACTTTCTCATAAACGTTGTGTCAAGCGCAGTTGTCCAACGAAAGCGGTTGAACGCGCAGCAGTGCCAGGAATGGCACACATCGACACCATCAGTGGTCGCTTTTTACATACTGTCGGAAAAGCAGCCTCTCCAAACTGCTCCATGTGTGGTGTTGTGGAGGATGCCGATTATAATGACCTGCGTGCGGTATACACCGAAGCTCGTCGCCTTCTACAATCTGAGCTTACAGTAGTGGACAGCAGACCGTTCAGTGCGTCAAAAGTACTCGTGCCCTGGCATGCCAGAGTAAGGCTCCGGGCTTTTTTCCGCCGTGGCAAAATGTTTCCCAGATATTGGTGCAAACAGAAAGGTTTGAAACTTCCGGTGTTTGTGGGTTTTGTGACAACTCTAAGTTTGTAATCGTTTTTGTCGAAATCATCATCGTCACCATCGTCGTTCCAAAAACTTTTCACCAATGTAACTGGTGCAGGTGATGTGGGGTTGGTGGTCTCACACTAGTGAAGCCGAAATCTCCATTTTCTTTTTCCTTCAAATCAATTAATCACTCTACACCATTGTGCATTTCGTGTGCGAGAAATAATAAATAACGCTAATGTTTAGGAGGCGGTTGTACTCATCGTTTGCCCCCCCCCCCCCCCCCCCCCCCCGTCTCGTTCCGTGAGTGATTACGAGCTTGTATTCACAGCGTACTCTCAATTATGCTTCCTCATAGGGGACGTCGGCACTATATTTGCCTATAAAATGTGGATATAGGTGTGCGGTTTTATCCCCATTTTATCTGCGTGGATTTCAAAACGTTTTATTTCTATCCGCAAATCAAGATGTTGAGCGGATATGCGCGTGTAACGACCGCACCCGGGCACACCTCTAGCGATGACTCTCCCAACTCTTCTTCACCAAAATCTATACTTGTTGTATGCTGGACGTTTTCTAGCGTCTGTCTAGAGGACAGCGCATCCAAATGATGTGACATACAAAATGGTGTCTGCTCCAAGCATTCGAGGCGCCATCGAAAGCGCTTTACGTCCGTTTACCAGATCGACACCTTTCACAACCATAGTTCCCTTTGTAACGTCGTAGTGGATGAGGCAGATAAATATAGGGGGACAAACACAACAGAAGCCTCACAACATCCAGTTGAGTGGCAGTTGAAGAAAAGGCACCAGCAGCGGAGTTCCACTTGCAGTTGAACATATATGAACGCCTTATTGCTCTCCCACAGAGACAACAACAAGAGCATCAATCAATCAATAAAATAGAGTTTATTGTTGATCAAACAAAACGGATACAGCATAATCCAAATACTCCTCCAACACAAACTGATGACAGTCGTCCAAAAGTGCCCGGTGTCTCGTGGTCGGTACATGTGGACACAATCTACCTGAGAACACGGATGTGTTTTATTTTTAAGCACATCTCAGTGAGACGCTTCTGTCTCCTAGCACAGCCTCCTGTTGCGCATGCTATGAAGAATGACGTGTTAACGCGCACTTAAAATTTCTTATCCGGAACGTCGCAACACCTTCGCTGTTGCGTCCGCAACATTGCGCAACCTGCACGCTTATAAACTGCTGCAGCTCATGAATACCAAATGAGCGGACATGGCACGAACCCGCGTTCGTCATCCCTGGTGAGGCTACCTTCTACCAGCAGGAAATGGCGGCCCGAACCTGCGCTGCAGGTTGTCCAGTACCCGCATCCTGCAAAGTTTATTTCCGCCAGGGCGACAGGCGCATGGAGACTTTGAAGAAACAGGTACGCAAATGCAACATCTGCTTTTATAAAGGAGGACAGCCACTGGCGCGTAACACAACTTCGTCATTTATACCTTGCTACGTACTTTACTACAATGCCTTGTACTTTACAACGGCGATTTTTGCAGGTCTACACCGTCTTCTGTGTTGCGTTGCGGATGGCGGAACAACAACAACAAATAAGTTAATGATAATGAATGGGGAAATTCGCCACGTAAGGTGCGGCCCACTACCCCAAGGTACAATGGGGCGTATGACGGAGAAGATCTGTGTGGTTGGCGAAAGTAGGTGAAATAACCTGTATTTGTTGGTAATTCACAGTACTTATAAAACAAGCGGTGTTTATATCTGCCGTCAAGGGCCGAGGTCTTTCTGTAGGCTTTGGCACTTTTCCAGAATAAATTCCGTTTCGCACCATACCACGTGCTACAACGTTCCCCTTTCAAACCGGCCCAATCAGGCACGTGCCATGCAGAGTTTTACTATCTCTTTCCCAGTCCAAACTTCCTCCAAAGACGCCAACGAGCGCTTATTCAGTATACCAACAACGCGTCTGTAAGATGCATTTTTCTTCTTCTTTTGTTGCACGGCCGACCTGCATCAGAAAACACTGACGAGCTAAAAGACCCCTCTGCCACAACCTCTTAGCAAACCACCACTTGCCTACTGAACAGTCAATCTCCTTCCACTTGGCAACCACCTCTTCTGGACGACAAACAACAATCGCGTGCTACATTCCAGTTTCCTCACGCTCGAAGCGCCCTCTACCTTCCAAAGAATCATCTCTGCAGTTCACGCTCGGAACTTCGCTTAATACTGAGTGCGCTACGAGATGCAATTTTCCTCGTGAGGGTCCCTGAAAAAAAAAAAAAAAAAAGAGGAAAAGAAAACAGAATACGAAATGAAAAGATGACAGGCAGCCACTCGCCCATAAAAATGGCCACCGCTCTACAATAGCGCTCGCACTTTGCACGAAAACAAAAGGATCGTTCACACCCCACCCCCGCCAAACAGGCAACGCGCTTTGGGGTTTCTGGGCACGTTGGTCCGACCGGGTAGGCAATTTTGAGGTTTCTCCTATTTTGAGTCCGGAAATATATATTCGCTTCATGTTTGTAAATACGTGGATATATTTACGCGATAAAAGGACCACATGCCTTTACGCACGAACCATCAACTGGATTTCTGACGGACGTGGCGCGGTGGAGCATCCGCCACCTGGCTTTTCTTGGAGATGAGGACTTCCAGTGGGTGGGAGTGGTGATCTTGGGAAAACACGTCTGAAGAAGGCGATGAGGAAATGGACGGTGAAGAAGGGTTAATATTTATTATGGTTTTCTGCCAATTAGGCCAACGAAGTCGGAAAACGTTCGCTTTCTTTCACCGTCTATTTTTTTCTCAGCCACGGCGGTCTCGGCCTTCCTCATTGGTGGACAGAACATGATCTGATCGAGCGTCCTCTATGCCACCACCACCGTCATCTGTGTCGTCCTCTACAACGGTGAGCTCTTTCAGCACTTCAGGCACCACCACCGTCCTCTGCGTCGTCATTTGGATGGGAATTTAAAGTGACGTAAACTCGCGAATTATGGGTTCTTTAAAAACAATAGAGGGTACGCGCGTTCACGGTCCACGCGGGCTGAAGAGCGCCATGCATGATCTGTGAAAGTGGAGGCAACGAAGTTCAACGGCGCTCATGAACGACATCCGAAGCGTCCGCGCTTCACGACAGTGTCCAGGTCCACATAACAAAATCGAGACCACAACTCCCTGACGTGACTCCTTCATCTTTATATTTTCTAGCGATAGCTTTGGGCCCCCACATACATAGAGCTAAAAAATAATGCACATTAACCGACTGCAATTCAGCCAGATATTGTTTTTGCGCAAACTGCAATTGTGAGGTAATTTCTGTTTCAAACAAATACAAATTATGTTTTATTTAATCAGAGTATATTTCTGTTTCAGTAATAAAGATACATTTCCTTGCAAAGTGCGCAGTTGTAGTTTTCCGGAACCTGGCGTATTACGTAGGAAAATTACAGCACTGCGTGCTATAGACGACAGTTAACAACACACAGGTCATTTTAGCAGGTTAGGGGGTTCGTTACCCCGTAACCCGCTAAAACAGGGAAATCACGTAACAGAAGAAATTAAATATGACCAACGCTTCATCTTCCCCCTTATCGCTCGATTGATTTCAATATTGCACCTCAAAAACATCCTCGAAGCACAGGAAATCAAAACATGTCCCACTGCACACGCTACACCTTGGGTAGACACTCCCAGCTTGAACGCACCACCGTGTCATAACCACAGGTTTCGCGCACGGCAGTATAGCAGTTTCATTGCCGACACATAAATGGAGCCTGTTTGAAGGAGGGCGGATGGAGGAAGATATACAACAAGGTCAGGATAGAATGGAACAAATTGAGTCTCCGTTCATCCTCCAGTGAAGCAGGGGGTATGCTGTGCAGGCAGACGTCGTGACCCACGAGTGCTAGGCGTAACCGATTGCCGCAGAGATGAGTGGCAGCAGACGACCCTTTCCTCAACGGGCCTCCTCCCTTCTACTGTCTAAGAGAGAGCACTGACCCTGGTTGCACAGCTGGAAGGTGGAGGATAGCCGCCGGATACACACGATCATATCGCTTTCTTTTTTTCTTTTTTTTTCAGGTACATTCTCCGCAGTTCTAAGCCTCCACTTCCATCGAGGAGGTATATTCGAAGCATTGTTTGTGATGTGGTTATACACAGTAAAAGAATAGTCCTTCGACAGTTCCTCGTTCCCTTGAAAGGACAGCTCCTCGAATGTTCCAGACGTCTGAGAAGCATTTACAGGGAAAGTCTATACTGCGTGATAGGTAGGCGAGAGGCACGGACACAACGAATTGCACATGCGACAAATCCTGTATCGTACATCATATATTTCACGTATCAGCACCAACATTTGCCTGCATGCTCCCCCCCCTTTCATTTACCTAATTTGCTAGATCGTCTTGGAAGCAAAGTGAAATACTACAGGGCCATATGCTTCTATACTGTATGCAATAAGCTTTCTATTTTCCGCGTCGTTGCAAAGGACCCTGGTGCCAGGCCCAACAAATCGTAGTTTACACTGCAGTGTAATGCGGGTTGCAAAATGTTGTTGTAAAATTCCCATGGAACTCCTTCCGCAATATTTTTCTGTCTACGCTATACGATTCATACCTTCCCGGCACCCTTCCTCTGTTCGTGGTGGCGAGTGTGCAGGGCGCATTACCGTCTTCCTTGTACAGATTTACAATCAGCTGAAGAGTTCAGGGGAAGTTGAAGGAAGCTGGCGTCGCTGTGTACCTGGTGTAAACTACAATTTTAAAGAGTATCCAATTACCGTCGTACCGTCTTACTTTTACACGAGACAGAGATTGCAAGGTACGTGTCTCGCGTTCTTGCACCGATGGGGGGGATATATTTATTAGAAGGAAGGAAAAAAAAGGGGGAAAGGTCAGCCAAACGGGACGTCGGCTTGCGATTCCGCAACAAAAAGAAAATTAATGAAGAAGATGAAGGAAGAAGAATGAAATAAATAAAAAAGAAAAGAAGAAGAATGAAGATGAAGGAAGAAGAATGAAATAAATAAAAAAGAAAAGAAGAAGAATGAAGATGAAGAAAGAAGAATAAAATAAGTAAAAAGAAAAGAGGAATGAAGATGAAGAAAGAAGAATAAAAGAAAAGAATGAAGGGGGGGAGAAAGAAAAGAAGGAGAATGGAGACGAAGTTCCACCAGGAAGATCCAGTGTTGTAGCAGAAATGTGTGTCTCTTCGACGCTTTTTCCTTTGCATCCTTTTCGTCCATAACGTCCCATTTGAAAAGACTGATGTCACTGATCTTTACCCGTGTTGCCTTCAATTTCCAACTACGACAGGTAAAGTAAGGTAAGGTACAATAAGAAAACATGGAGATGTTGGCTACAACCATGCAGGAGTCGGCTATCCCAATGTCGAAATCACTCCTACATGTGCAAGTGAATAGGTTGGGAACGCCTGCCTAAATTGTCCCCAACTGAGCTGTCGTCAGTGTCGTACCTTATGTGTCGTGTGTGTTACCGACGGGATCGGTCTTTCCTCGTCGTGGATCTTGCCAACCAGCTGTAACCTGCGCGTATGCTATTCTATTTGCATATATAACCCCTAAGGAAAATCGAGATTTAAGCCCAAGAGATTAAACCCTATATCAGAACAAAATCGGTCATTCACACTTTGGCAATGTGCAACGGGTATAGGTGGATCTCATCATCGTCTCTCTCTCTCTCTCTCTATATATATATATGTGTGTGTGTGTGTGTGTGTGAGTGACTTATCTTATTATAACTGTACTTATCTTATTATCTTTAAAGGTTGCCTCAATAATCCAATAAAGGAAGCACTCCTTTGGTAGCGCATATAAGAATGCTTGAGACAACATCGCAAAGCAATATACGGAACACATGCCTTCATAGCTCAAATGCAGCCACGCAGCAGATGAACTTTCTCTCAGCTCTGCTAAATTTCGCGTATCTGACGTGCAGGCAATATTAGTGGTGTAGAAGACATCTAGAGGGCAGTACTAACAGCAAATTGCAGACCCACCAATGTGGCGTCGCTCATGTTCATAGTTGCCTCGCGTCTTATATAGCCACAAATTATATGTCGTATTTTAGACACGCGTAGATGACCATTGTATCCCTACCTGAATGTTGTGTACCTTACGTGAAGTATAATGCATTTGTTTTCTACTTGTGTCCCACTCCTACATGGCCTTGATGAGGAGGCTGTAGTATTGTTATAGTGTTTTTTTTTGTGTTTTTTTGTAGGTAAACAGTTAGACAAACGCTGTTCCCGCGCCTCATGCAATATTTTTGTACCTTCTGATGGTCAAGGTCCGCACAGTCTCGTCTTCAGAGTTAGTTTTATGCTCGAAGCGGAGCGGTACAACGGTGTGTAAATCATATGTAAACCAGAGTGGTAAAAACCAGAGGGTCCTCATTATCTACATTGTAATGGTAACGCCGCTCGAAAACGCAAGCCACTACTTTTAAAGTTGAAATTAAGGCAGAAAACTCATTTCCAAAGTCTGACCACTGTAAAGTTTGCGAAGGTTGCAGGAAGCAGCGGAATAACTGTAGCCTATACGTGGCTTGCGTTAAAAATCGAGGCGGCAACAGTAAGGCAGCACGGGAGATTGTGCCCAGACTGGGGAATTCAGCCACCACCTTTAACCAAAACAAAATAAAAAAACAAAAACAGCACTGAAGTGATGTCCCCACAGCACCGTGGGAAACGGTCAATAACAACATAAGAAATGTCCATGCATGGCGGCAGCATGCCTAGCCCCAGTAAATCGGTGTTGGCGACAGCTGCTGCTCCTCAGGGAAAATAAAGTTGTTTGTTGCTCCTCAGGGACTGCGTTTGGGCACGAGAGGTGCTTCAAAGCGTTGTCTTCGGCTGAATTGTTTAGGATGATCCGCTTGTGGATGTGGAATAAGTAACAGTCCCTCTACATCAGTATCAGATCCTTCGATGCGGCTACTCGTTGTTCGTGTGCGGGGAAAAATTGCCCTAACAATGTTGGGAAAATTCGCATTGTTCAGCTTTCTTAGGGATCTCACAAAGTTTTTTTTTTTTTGATTTCGTAGAGAGACATGTCCCGCACGCAGAAGAAGATAGGATATATTTGTATAGGTGGAGCTTGCAGCAGCGGTCAGATTATGTTCCGGATGGCGGTCTCATTCAGTGCTTCTGATGCGCAGTTTAGTATCAGACCATTCGTAGGGCACTGAAAACGCGCAAATGTAGCACTCCACAGATTGGGAAGAAATGTGAACTGTGTCTCCACAATTCACTTAGAACAAAGGGACACGTGGCCCTGACCAGTGAGGGGAGACTTGATTACTGGCCGGGGTGCGTGGATCCCAGTACTTGTCCTGGCTGAACCACTTACACGCCAGTCCTGTGAGACACAGGCCCCTTCCAGGCGACTGCATAGCGAACTGCGACTGGTCCGACACATTCAAGGGCTGGAAAATGCTGGCCTTCCACAAACAGGAGGTGCTGTATCACCGGTTTTCGCAGAGGAACCGAAAGGTCAGACATGACAGGCTACAACTTTCCTGAGAAGCTCGTCCTGACCAGGAAACCTGCAGATTGAACTGAGAGATGGGCCTGAGCTGTGGCATGGAAGGGGAGGCGATATCCTGTGCGGCAAAAGTTTGTTCGGTAGCTCGTGGCACACCGTGGCGCTCTGCCCCAAGGGTCCAGATCAGAGTTGTGCCTAACTCGTTACAAGTAACTCGTTACTTGGTAACGGTTACTTTTTTTGGTAACGAAGTAACGATTCAGTTACTTGTTTAAAAATTGTAATAGTAACGGAATCAGTTACAAAAATTGGTAACTCGTTACTGACGTTACTCGCTCCTTTTCTTGAGCACGGGGAGCACATTTCGGCATTCCGTGTGGCGCAATGCCTGCAGATTTGACCTGCGTGACGTGTGACTCAAAGTATTATTGCAGTCCCTCACTGGATGTGTTGTTGTCCTTTCTCTTGTTTCCGTAATCTCCGACCATCACTCCTTCCCAAGAATGGCCACCAATTGTGCTATGCTAGAAAAAACGCGTTTCGACTTTTCTTAACTTTGCTAAGGTTCTGAGCGCTCTAAAGGCAGCCCCTCGTCTGTTTTGGGGAACCGTTGGTGATCTGTGGAACGAAAACCAGTGTTTTTTTCTTGTGTTTTCGTAATCCCCGATCACCCCCACTTCGGAAACAAGGGAGAAGGTCCAGGCAAGCTTATATAGATTCATGGTAACGGGCCGAGAGACACATAACACGAAGGACGGACGACAAATTTCGAGTATCAGCTCCTCCTGAAGTGCAATTCCTCATTAATAAAGAGTTGAAGGCAAGTGACGGCGTGTTTGTTGGCTCCTTTAACTATGCTGCGGTAACGTAAAAGTAACTCGTTACCTGTGAGTAACGAGAACTAGATACTTTTGTATGTTGGTAACGAGTAACGTATTTAGTTACTTTTTTCTGAAGTAACGGGTAACGGTATTTAGTTCCTTTTTTTTTCGGTAACGGGCACAAGTCTGGTCCAGATAACCCAGAGCCTTTAGGAGGCTGTTTTTCTGTGTTTTTACGACCTGTGTAGAGGATCTACAGACACTCTCTAAAGTTTTACCTGTGCATCGCTACTCCTGTGTGTTAAGTTAATTTTCTTTGAAAATGTGGACTCTATCCCCCCCAGCATATTTTACGCTCTAATTCGCAGAGTGTGCCTGATGAGCGGAGCACGAGCAGTCTTTTGAAGGAGAGGCCTCCAGGGAGATCTACATTACAAAGACCATTCCGTTAACTTCGACTCTCCCACTATGCCACAGAGTACCAGTCTTCCACAAAATAGTAAGGTAGCGACATATTGCGCCACTCATTGTCGACGCAGGCGCACCCACAAACATGTAGGTCACACCGCAACGGCCCCACCACAGTTTTCAACCTGGCAGCCATCATGCGTTTGACATCGAGCGCTGCCTTCTCCTTCCACCAGAGGGCGACGAGAATGAATGAACGCTTCCAAAAATTGAGGCCGCGGGCCCCGTTTCTAAACACATACACGACGATACGGGAAATCAAAGTTGTCCGAACCACATTCATTGTCGCCCTTTTGGTCTACGCTGTGAGACTCCTGCTCGCATCCGAGCTTCATCCATCATTCGTGTGTCACGCGGAACCCAGCGCGGTTCTCTTTTATTACGAGTATAATCGTTTTTTATTTGCCAGCTTCTTTTGTGCCCATGTTTCCTCAAGCTAAGTTTTTGACGCTTTATATGTAAGGGGGAGAATTTCGGTGGCAACGATTATTTCTGTCCTGCTGGAAGATATTGTGACCGTCCATTAAGAATGCGGCGAACGTCGTTAGATGCCAGAGAAGAAGGAAAGAAGGCAATGTTCCAGAGAAATGGTTGTAGGCGTAGGGTCCGTAGGATCAGTTTGTTGGTATTCCGAACGTGCAGTGTTGCCCGAGACGTTGCCTGACAGTACGATGATCCAAACCCAGTGGATGGAAACTCGTATGAATCCCATTTCGCTGTCACCTGAACCGTTACCTAGAAACCTCGCTCTGAAAGGCCAGCACATCCCTCTGCCAAGTGTTCAGAGACCCATTCTGTCATAACATCGAGAAAATGGCACAGATTATAGATTAGATTATTATACAGATTATTATAGTCGTTCGATCAGCATTTGAGCCGTTGTCTTAAAATGTTATTTCATCAATTACGAACGCAGCGATATTCGGTACTTTTCGTCAGTGGAGATAAACCATGTGGCAGAGTTTTACACTCACGAGGTATTCAGTACATGTTTATGTGGGGACGAAAGTTCTAAAAATGACGTGACGAGGTCACCATGGCCAATGTGAAGGTGCACTCATGCTGAGATGGATTCGTGAATGTGACGACAATATATAACAACAACAATACATGATGACGATGAGGTGGGGTGTTTCACCGCGGTGGTGCGGTACGCTACCCTGTGAAGCTGAGATGATGACGGTAGGTTTCCGAGGGTCAACGACGCAGGTAAGCTGAACGCATCAACCTGAAGCAAGACACGGATTGTGTCACCTGACCAAGTAACACTGTCACGGCACCCACCCGTATGTCCCTAACATTGGGAATAACGTGCGAAAGTTAGCACTAATTCCCGGTGAACAGTTAAAATATTTTTACACACAAGTTCCGAACTTTCGAATTCCACATTCCCTGTCTTTAGACACCGTATGTAGCTACTCCGATATTTGCCATAGCTGTGTGCAGTGGCGTGGTCAGACCAGAATGACGACGGGAAACTGTGACTTGCATACAACAAAGCCGACCAAACTTTACTACATTTATACGCCGTTTTTGACGTGAAAACATCTGTAAGTTCGGTTTGGTAGCCAGGTCAAAATTTACCTCGCAACAAAATTATGCCGAATTTCATGACGCGATAACTCGGTGAGTAATAAACCGATAGCGACCAACCAACTAAATCCAGATACCATTAGACGTGTAGGATTCTAGCTGACAAGGTCATTGCGGCGGCTGACCCAATCTCTTGGTGTGGCGGGCGCGTGTGAGAGAGACGGAAATGTAGGCGGTACGCGTACCTTGCGGGCAGTCTATCTCGCGAACGCGTGAAGCTAGAACGCCGATCGAGGTGTCGTTGGAAAGCGCTTTATATAGAGTTTCTACCTGGACCCTAAGCGATATCGGCTTCAACAAAAATAACCAAAATTTTATAAATTTGCAAAGTTGAAATATCAAAATGTTGTCAGAATGTCGGCATATGTGAAATTAAAATACGATCACAATCGAAGGAAACGGCAATCAGAAGAAAGGGCGGCACGAGAGCAACCCCCCCCCCCCCCCCCCCCCCCAAGTTCAGCACATAACGGTGGAGAGAGCTACGGGAGCGCCGAAGAAGATTAGCGGTGGAGGCAAATTCGACTGCCGGCGCGCACAGCGAGCCCTTACCCTCTTGAATAAGTGAATAAACACTTCTATTTCTTTCACTAAACTCCCGCAAAGGAGCAAAGCAATCGGAGGTCGTGACGTTTTCATGTAAGACACTACTGCTCGGAAACGACTGAGCCCGCCCGATACGTAGATTTTTTTTGTTTATTTCTTTTTTGTTTCTTATTGAGATGTGGGCGAAGATCGTGGCTCTCATTTTATATTATCCATTGTCACGCGTAACAGGTGTAGCGCAGCTAACGAGCTGTCAAAATAAGCCGTTCCGGGGCCGATGAGTTGTAGCTGTCCTGCGTACAAGAGGAACGCATTGTCCGTCGAACTTCGACACTACACCGTTGTGAAACGATGTACAAACAAAACGCCAAGATGGAGCGTGTGTTCGCGGTATGATCTGCGGGAATGCGCAGTGCGGGAGACCGGGCCGTTATTGTTCGCATCACCATCTGCGAAGCAGGAAACTGCTCTGCCTTTGCAGCCCATTGTGTAAGAATGTAAAAACGTGCGCATGTGGGCACCCGCGCCTCGGTTTGTTCATGCATGCACAAGGAATCCAGTAGCCATCCTTAAAAGAAAGGTGCATTTCCGCATATACCAGTGCGTCATATCACTTGTGGAACACAAGGCAGTGATGCTAGTCATAAGTCTGTTTGCGTTCTCGTTAAGTAGGAGCAGCTAAACAGCTGAGAAGAACGAAATCGGTGAAAATCGGTACACAAATCTCTCTTATGGCACACGCACAACGCTTCTGTGCAACTATAATCAGAAGCTTCTCTGGATGCGTTGCCATTCACTTATCTTCTCGGAGACATATTTCCCACTCCTCATCTTTCACATCTTCCCTATTGGCCGTAGAAATTCTCTACGTCTACCAATCGGAGCACGACTCCGAGCACCAGCACGTCTTCTCACCCACACTTTTATATATAACGAAAAGCAAAAAGTGAAACAGCTATAGGGGTGGGGGCAAAGCTCCAAATGATCCTCAGTCAAAGAAAGCGAACGTCCGGACTTGTGCCAACCACCGAGCGACCTGCCCATCACTCGTAGAAGCTAATGCTCGTCCACCAAGTTCAAAGATGACTCTTTCACGAAGCTAAGCGAAGGCGCACCCAACGTACAAAATAGTAAAAGTACACAAGCACCAACAACAGAGGCCTATCCTCAGCGGCAAGACACGCTCTGTGTCTGTATACGCTTTCACTTTTGAAACTTCCTTTCCCTTAATTCCTTTTTCTTTTCTCGAATTCTCTGCGCCAACACTGGAGCACTTCCTTTCTGGAGTGCCTTCTTCCTTTTCACCTCCATAAAATTTCCTGCTCAGAGCAGTAGATATAACTGACGTGGACGTCGAAAAACAGCACGAAGAAAATGGCGATAGACGCCAGCGACTTTCAGCTTTTCCCTGCGCCAACGTCCCTGGGCAGGAAACGAAATCTTCTCAAGTGTGCAGCCCGAACGAAGTTGTACAGTGAGGGAAGGTCGAGACTGTGTCCAAGAGGACGAACACGAAAATGGCGGGGAAGTGCAGGGAGGTATATGGATCGACAACTGTCAACGCTACGTGTTATCTACGAGTCTTTTTTATGGGTATTGACGGTGGCTATGAACAAGGTAAAACTTTAAATCTTTTACTTTTATTTTGTTTGTTGGTGTGTTCGGCTATGTCCGGCTCTCTAGTGCGCTTTACAGAATCACAACATAATAGAAACAAAACAGAACGCGACATAAAGAGCACAATGCGACAAGCGTATACTCGCGTTCCATATATACATGGCGACGTGGTTAGCACCATGGCTTACTTCGGTTCGTTGTTCGGTTGTGCAACGAAAATATTGAGTATTGTATATGGAAATATAGATACGTTGTCACTATACTGCTAATGCTGTTTCTTTCCTTCTTCTTCCTTCCTTTCTTCTTTTGTTTTTCTTTTTCGAATGTGGCAGGCATAAGATTATTTTTGAGTGTTGATACTTTTGGCCTGAAATATCTGTGAAGAGGCTTACATCACTATAATGTTAAGTTGCAATTTATTCTTCGTACGATGTGTACATTCAACTACCAGCGGTTGGCTGCTGTGAGGCTAGATTGTGTCCACCAACCTTTCTGATTTTTTGTTTTTATTCAAGCAATGGTCAAAGTGTTCTATCAAGACACATAGTTGTAAACTATTTCGGAATTTTTCAGCTGCCCTATTTAACAACTATTTATTGTAGTATAATATCGGACAAACGGACTAGGCTACAGCTTGCTGAACGCCAACTCGTGAACAAGAGCTCACATCAGGTTAATGATTAATGTACTTGCTAAGTGATCACTTGCAACCTTCCCAAACTACAGGAAGCCGAAGACGAGATACATACCAAAGTGCAAAGTTGGGGTAGTTGGTGTGACATTACTAGTTTAGGCTGTCGGACAAAGTAGGAGACCCGACAACAGAAACAGCTTTTCTGTTGTCGTGTCTCCTACTTTGTCCGACAAGCTGTTTCTGTTGTCGTGTCTCCTACTTTGTCCGACGTCCCCCTTGGCAGCCTAAACTAGTAAAGACGAGATACAGCAGCATGAACGAAAAGTCCACCTCGGTGCATAGCACACTTACCCTACGTTAGTTTCGAAAGAGACTAACGATGTCTGCCGTTGCCTACCGAATCGGGCAGCCTCAACATCTCTTCTTTCCCTGTTATGTACTCTGTGGACACCCGGTATAATCAGATTTAGTACCTGTACCATGTTCCGCTAGTGAGCATCACGTATTGCTACGCGGCACAGTGTCCGTACTTAGAACACCTACCAACCGTTGGGAGGACTGGATGGAAGGAGATATAAAATAGAGACGGTGGTCCGAGCAAACGCTGAGGCTACTCCTGAGGAGTTGACGGTGACTGCTCAGCGACCGCTCGGGTGGAGGGGGGGGGGGTATATGTTTATTAAGAAAAAAGAGAAAGGAAAGGTGGAGGGTTACGAATTACGATATTACCGTCAGGGCTCTTGTGAGACCACGAGTGCTGTCCGAAGAGATAAAACCGTGCTGCATGAGAGCCGATCATTCTGTTCTTCTCATCCTGGAGCCTGCGCTTCTCCTGGCCACCGTCATTCTGTCTCCATTAAAAAAGAGAGAGAGAGAGAGAGAGAAAACTTCCAGAGCTCTGGTAACTTGGTCCACGGTCACTACTGTGAGCTGGGGGAGTCGCAACAGGACTTGATGAAGAAATAACAGGGGAGACAATGAGAAACCGCAATAAGAATAAAAGGATAGTGCAATAATAGCTAGGAAGCATGCGAGCTGGTGACCAGAATTCATCACAGTAAAAACCCGAGACGGGGGAACGACGAAGATCGGACACGCACACACAAAGACTCGGACGTTTTGAGACTGAGGGGAGCGCGTATACCCGTTCCTCGCCGTCCCCGTGTCTCGGGTTTTTACCGAGATGAATAATACGGCACCTACCACTGCGACATAAAGTTAAGGCGCTGCACGGTGCTCTGCATGTTCGATAGAACGTCATCCATTCCTTGCTCTGCTTCCTTGTCTCGATTTGTGACAGGCGCTTCTTTACTCTGCTGCCAAAAGAACGAGGTGGCATTAATAGAATGGTTGAAGCAAAGGCACCAGTAGTGAGATTCGAACCCACACCCTCTGATTGAGCTTCGAGGTTCGAATCCTACTGCTGGTGCATCTCCTTCAAGTGCCATCGTTCAGTTCATATGCATTGATATGCAATCGGGGTTGTGAGGCTTGTGGTGTGTTTATCCTATATGTTTCAATTGCCTCATCCAGTACAACGACAAATGAAATTGAGCTTATCGCGAACCTGGACATGGGGCTGGATGATGCTTCGTAGGACTTGCTTAATAGCATAGAACATCTCAACTCTATATGTCCAGGTGTGACGGGCAGACACATGCAGCGAGCTAATGTGCTGCGAGGCTCTATTACCACGGTCACTGGTTTTAGATACGGACCCTGCCAAAACAAGTCGAGTCACCAGTCCTTGGCCCCTTCACAGAAGGAGACCGCTTTTCTCGCGCAGGAGCTGGGAAGATGGCTGCGACTTACTGAGTTTGTGAACTAAATCAGTTGTAGACGAACAGTACACTCTAAATCGTTTCACACTTTTAAAGGTGTAAAATAGGTGTATTAACAAAGATCACACCCCTTTCACACCCTACAACTTTGTTTTGGAAGTTCCTGAGGGTGTAACAATGGTGTGCTACGCCCTCAGGTGAAATATGGTGATAAGTGTGTCGCCTGGGTGTAGAAAGGGAGTATGTTTATTTTTGTTCACATGAACAAAAGTAAATATACACAACAGCAGGGAACAGGAAGTTGCATTACAAAAGTGCATGGCCTGGATTTACAACAAGTCTACCATCTGGTAATGCATGCAGATTTAAAAGATCTGTTGAGATAGTGCTTAAATTTCTTAAAACACGTTGCTCCTCATTGCAAGACAGAACAAATACATCATAGTGCTCATCATACTCAACTGTAGTTAATGTTTGTATGAGAAAAATGGTATCAGAGTTAATAACATGTATGCCTGCAATCTCAATAAACACGGGTAAGTCCTCCTCTGAAGATTCTTTGGCAACAACAGCCAACAGCAAATGTGTTATCATTATCAACTGCACTTTTCACATAGACTATAGATTCTGCGTGAATAGCACGGTCATGAATGTAACTCTGAATTGCTTCTGGGGCATGTTGAAGTATTATCTCCTTGGAACCATCAGTAGATGTGGCATTTCTGATAAAGGGCTGCAACCACACATATATTTGATAAAATTGATGTCTTCTTGCTAATGAAAGGGATATGTTCTTAAAATGTCGAGTTTTTCTAGCAACATCTTTAAAATGCTAGTGTTTCCCTTCGAAACGCGTACAACCATACAGATAGAAGAGGACAAAACATCCTGATGAGTCGCGGATAATGAACAACGTAATGCATTTTACAGGGGTTAGATATTTGTGGGTACAACACTGCAAAGCCTTGAAGAAACGAATAAATGCAACGTTCTAAGTAATGAACATGCATATGGGGGAGGTGCCTGCTCATGAGAAGGTCTACAATTTCACGAAAAGCTATTAACAGCTGCCATGCTTCATTACCATGCACAGCTGCCATGCCACACATGATTGTCTGTATGTCGGCTGTGCATGTTTACACACATATTTATTGTGCATACATATATGGACCTCAATGTGATTATACGCAATATGCTGGTAATTGTGAATACACAGTTACCAGCATATTGCCACAAACCCAGCAGTTTTATTCGGCGTTACACCCTTTACACCCCAATTGCCATGAGGGCGTTAAAATACACCTTAAAAGGTAGGAAGGGAGTTGTCTCAGGACAGAAGCCGCCGATATTTCGAACAGAGACTGTTCTTCTTCTGGGCGCCCAGAAGAAGAACAGTCTCTGTTCGAAATATCGGCGGCTTCTGTCCTGAGGCAACTCCCTTCCTACATTCTACCGGTTCGCTGGATTTCTACCCATCTACCTTAAAAGGTGTGCGCTATGAACTTTTTGTTTTACACCCTTTAAGGTGTAAAACGATTTAGAGTGTAGTCCCGTGTGTCCGTCCGTGACTGGGCTCTACCCTAGACCATACCAAGACAACTCATACCAGGACAACGCATAACAAACCCTGTAACGTTGTAGTGGATGAGGCAATTAAACATAGAAGCCTTTTCTTCAACTGTCATCACGCATGAAACGCAGGTGTTTAGTTCGCGGCAGTGTGTGGTTCCGCATAAAGCGATAATTCCAAAAACACGATTTCGCTATAACGAGGCTTAAATGTAATATGCCGAATATAAACGTAGCACGAGGACGAATTAACGAAATTTCAACAGTTCCGAATATGCTTGTGTTGTCTATCCGGTAAGAACTCACCGCTCGTATTGCGCATTTCAGGTAAGAAAGTCTAAAAAATAAAAAGTAAAAAAAAGTAAAGAAAAGGAAACCGACGTGCCGCTGACACCTGACAGGTAACAGGTATGTCGAGAAAACAGGATAGAAGAAGATATATTCATAGCGAACTCAATGAGTTGACAACCGAAGAGGCATGAGAGAAGGGGAAAAGGGCGTAGTTCCCGTTGTTCATTAGCCAGCAAGTTACAAAAACTTAAAAGACGATTTCGAAAGCTGGAGGGGTCCAGTTTCTTTTTTTCTTTCTTTCTTTCTTTCTGGGTTTCAATCACCACCATCCTATAAGTAGCCCGCTTGATAAGACCCTGCTCACTTGAACCCGCTGATCGAGAGAACTTGTCCTTTCTCTGCGTCTCTTTAGTTGCTCAAGCTTTCCGTTCTTGACTATCTCATGTCTCGAGCGGATAGGCAGTTGCGCATACGGCGGACCAAGGTTTAAAACTTCTCTCAAATAGGATTTACTCGCACATTCGACGCCTTATAGAACCGTCTTTTCAGCTCTGTGATACTGTCACGATCCCGCACGTGCTCCATTGAAGGGCCGGCTTGAGGGCGCGATACAAAAATATTTCGCGCGTATCTCGCTGCTTCCAAGTTTTCGTTCGCGCCCTCGGATTAAATAAAAAAGACATTGAAGGCTTTCAGATCGAAGCGTCGACACAATGTACAAACCCTGCTGCTGCAAAAGTACAGTTTTATTCTGCGTTTCAAAGGATTAGCCACGTACCCAGTGCTGCGCTCTCTAAAGGTTATCGCAAGAGTTCCTTCAGCGAGATAGAGCTTGCTCAGCGAAGTACCTGTCACATCGGTGTGTCGTGGAAACCGGTATTTAAAAATAGTATGAATGGCTTGAATGAGCTAGGGAACAATGACGGCGCGCAGACGTTTTGAATGTTTCCCGTCGCTGGTTACTTGAGAGTCCATGCAGCCTTGTACAGAGTGAAACTTGTCGTACGGGTATAGAAATAAGAGAGGATTGAATTAATGTTTTATGTTCCCTTTCTCTGTTGTTTGCGAAAGCATTTGTGAAGTGACAGGCAAACTGAATGTTGATTTCAAAACATCAGGCCTCCTTGATTTTTGAAACTGTTGAGTACATTGTTGTGAACGAATGCGTCCATTGTCCTGCAAGCTACAGGATCAGCACTGGGTACCGTATACCGGCACACGTTTTGTCACGACAAACATCACAGTGCACAGTCCAACAACGTGTCAAACATTCCAGAATATTCACCATCAAAAATGAATTGCCCTCCAGTCCCGAAGAGTAGAACTCAAGACAAGGTAGCAGTCTATTGAGCAAAGAAGACGTGAAGCCGGGCGGGGCCGACCTGTGAATACGGCGTCTGTCTGGGTGCCGTCAGCAATAAAGTATATGACTGCTGGACGTCCCTAGGCAGAGAGAGATCGTTTCGTATCACACTTCGTGAAATACGTGGGACGGTCCCTGGTTCGAACATTAGGGCTGAGACTGTTCTGGCAAAAGCCTTCGCGAACCGCTACACGGAAAAACCTTTTGACGATGCACGTGCGTAATTCCACGCGACCGCAAGAGAGGCTGCGACGCCTCTCTGTAGCGCCCTCGGGCGAAAGGTAAGTATTTGCGCCATGGTGCGAAGGTAGGGATAATATTTTCCCTTCACCTTTCAGCGGAGACGTGATCAATAGATTTCCCTCATACTTTCGTTTTTGCTTGTTAAAACATTTTCCTGGTGTCCCACTCAGTGTACCCTGAGCTATAACGCTCACGTTTACGGTCCAGAGTAAGGTTTCTAGCTTCATATACCTGGAGATAACACGGATGCCTGAAACACGTTCCTCTTCCTAAATGTATACGATCATTTCGAGTGTTCGCGTTTGCTCACAAGCGGTTTCTCCAGCCTTGCAGTATCACACTTCGACCTGTTCCATGTCGCCAGACTGATCTTCGTCCAGTTCCCTCTTTTAATGAGTGGCACTTGGATATCCGCAGTTCATGAAACTTGGACCGCCACCATGCCTAGAACAGATGGGGTGCTCCATCGCACTCCCGAATGGGACGGGCAGCGCCATTCCCAGCGCGCGTTCAGTTCGATATATAATCCCCGAAGCAAACAACAAAAGCAACCAGCTTCATTGTCGTGTCCATCATGTGGGTGTTATGATGACGACCTACTACTGCAAGTTGGTAGAAGGGCTCCATGTAGGTAGTTTAACAAATTTCGACCAATTGTACACCGTGAAGTAGGACAACGGAAGAACTTCGAAAGACGTTCAGTAGCGATGTCTAAGACAAAACACATGGCGCTGGATGTGGTTACTCATGTGGGTGTGGTTCGCGCTTTAGTAGAAATCCAGTGCGTCGTCTTTAAGCGGGGGGCCGTGGAGGTGCACGCATAAATGGTTTGCGTTTGTGTTTCCAGTTCCAATCATTGATGAGTAGTCCTTGTGTGGCTCTATGGTGTAAAGACTGCGTTTTATGCAATTTGTAAATTTCTTCGATGTGATCGACCACCTTTATTCGGGAGTTCTCGATCACATCCGGCGACCTATTCAGTTGTCAACTCAGACTGCTGCATGTATGGGTATGGCCGAAAAGAAAATAAAATTACTGTATTTACATGAACCAGAACTCACGTGCTATGTGCGACACAGCTGTGCCCCTCGCACCTGGATGGTATACGTTGGAACATTATTATTTTCCCTCGTTTTTATTCGAATTTATCCAAAGTATACATCCGTCGAGTAAGGCCATTAATGCCAGCTGACCGGACATCCTTCATAAAAAGACGTTTCTTGCTGTGGGGGAAACATTCACACAGAACCTATCTTCTGCAGTGAAACAACTATTACAAGGCTGGAAAAGACAACATTCAATGCAGAGACAAAGAAAACGAAGAACACGGGGCGAGAATATAGACGGGGAACGACCTGACAATGGCTGGGGAGAGTCCAGGACAGGTTTCTCCCTAGAACAGGGGTCAATAGCATGCTCAATGCCACAACCGTATGAAACCTCCGTCGTGTATGTATGCAGATCATGCAGAATTATTTTAATGCGGCATCGAGGCTGTCATTTTAGGAGAGGGACCTCTAGCTCTATGTGCTCGCATTAATGATATAGTGGCCCATTCATCAGCCGCCCACGGCTGAGTAGTTAGAATATATCTGCCTTGTCGGGACACTCTGATATATTTTCCATGTTCCAATTCTGACACCTGGCTGCGCTGCCTGGGTGTTGTTCCTGGAGTGGAGACTGTTACTTACTTGTACTACCCTCCTCAACAACAACAACAACAACAACAATAACAAGCAGTAGTTTGTTATCGCACTTCGTTCTTGTTGCGCTCAATTGTTGCACCTCGTTGAAAAGTAATGAGCCTCACGTTCCTATAGGCAGCGGCATGGCCTAGCGGGTTGAGGCGTACCGCTCGCGTTGGTCCTAGTCAAGGTCGTGCTGACGACTCGGAGGTGGTGGGTTCGAACGCTACCACCGGCTGTGCTGTCCGAGGTTTTCCCTGGGTTTTCCGAAAACTTTGCAGACGAATGTAGGCACAGTTCTCCCTGAAGTCGGCCCAGGACTCATACTAACCCCTCTGTTCCCCACTCCTTCCTGCTGTCCTCTCTCCGTCTGTTCACATCTGTACGCCACTCATAGCCACGGTTGCTTCGCGGCGCTAACAGAGGGAACAAAACAAAAAGTTTAATATTGAAAGAGCGGGGGCGCTGTACGCGTGGTGTAGGAAAATTTTCTTTTCGTCATATCCTGCAATGGCAGAAACGTAGTATACTTGGATACGTTCTTGCTTTAAAGGTACTGTAAAGCAGCAGGCATACAATTTTATACTGCGGGCTCATTTGACAGCCTGGGAGCTCAGTATACAAACGCCACAAATTTCGTTCAAATATACCTCGTAGTTTATTAGAAAATTCAGATTTAATATTACGGGCAACCCTGTGTCTAAGACTGGACACGAATTCCGCAGTTCCCCCTTGCAGGGCGGCGAACATAAACATGCCAATAACAATGGGAGCGTACAGCGGCATCTGTGGACCGCTAGCATCACCACGTCGGCTTGCCTGACGTGGTGCATTTTTGCGTGGATGACTCTCATGGTATTTCTGCTGACAGTTTGTTACTCATTTCCACGATGTACCAATGTTCTTGCATTTTGACATAATATATGTCAGGAACTATCTTGTTTGAACAAACTTTTCAAAGAAAGTTCATGAAGCCGGCTACTTAGCCCATGACTTAGCCGATACAAGGTTGGGGACATGTAACACTGTTGCTCGACGAATAGGCGATTGTTTCCCACCAGGCGTCGTCCCTCGCCTTTTCACCGCAATTTCGGTCGTGATTAAAAAATATTTGGAGTTTTCTGTCGCACATAAAATTTGCAGTGTCGATTTCTTTCGGAATAAGCTTTCAAATGCCGCTGCCAATATTAACAGCTTGCCTGATGCTTTACAGTACCTTTAAATGGACGGTCTCGTACAGCAGGGGCGATTCCGAAACGTAGCCAAAACTATCGTCACGAGTACTGTACACATACAACTGTCAAAGTGTCATTCGGAATAACCAAGTTGTTTTCGAGGAATTTGTCGAAACGTGCCGTAATAGCAGACGACGAAAGCCGCGCTTCTCTCATGCATACGTCACGTATGACGTCGGCCTGCGGGTACGTCGTCGTTGTCATGGTAATTGTAACTTGCAGACGCACCTTGGGTTGAGTCATCCCCTTTGCTCTCGAAATGTGGACACTCAGGCATATACCTCCGCGAGCGGAGAATGTAGTCCGAGCATTGACTGTGCGGTCTCCGATAATGTGGCGCATAATGAGATACGTGGAAGCTAGGTCACATGTTTTCTTTCCGCGAGTATTTAATGCGGTTTTTAAATAAACACGCACTCCTTCTCCATGTACGTCGTCAGCGACAGTTCATTTCGAAGCATGGTCAGTGTACAACGGGGAGTGTAATGGAAGCGCGCGTAATATATTTTTGGTCGGAACTGTAATGCGCGCCGATGGCCAGCGACTTCAGATTTGTGATTGTGGGTGTGGTTGTCCTGCGACTTTTATCTTGTCTCTGAGGATTAACATAGTTGTTCTAAAGCACCATGCTTGCCACTTCGTAGAATGTGCGTTTTTCACCTGAGAACTTAAAGAAAATGTACAAGAGTTGCCGCGGTGCCCAGTAACTTCTGAGTGTCGTCTGCTCACGCCGATGCATTAGCGCGCGCAAAAGCAGGCGATTTCTGTATCCTATCACGGACTTACCCGCAGGGCGACGTGGCCGCTGTTATTGTTGCCAACACAGATCGCGGCATGCTCTGCAATCTTTATCAATTTAATTCAGTTATTTAATAACTGTGGCGTGTTTTGTCGATTAAGTTAGCAGTATTCCATTTTCAACAAAGGGCAATCGAATGGTACATTTTATGAAAGGGGCAGGGGGTAAGAGACCGTCCCTTTAATTGATTGATATAGCTTTGAAGGAACAATAAAATGCAGACGTACTATACTAATGAAAGATGTGCTGAGTATTTTATCAACATTATATTACTTCTGCTTGCGTTCAAAAACGAGCATGCGCGTGTGCATGCATTGTTTGTTGTCAAATCATCATGCACATCTTAAGTAAGTTCATGCTTGATGTCAAAATGCTGCTGACTTAATGTGTTCGTGGGGCAGCTTGCCTCCTGTTACGTGCACTCCAGTATATATTACCAATGGACGCTGTCACAACTTTTTCTGCAATGCGGCGAAACGTTATGAACACGAATAAACGGTTGGAACTATTACTTCTGCGCTCCGGAACGGAACCGGAACCGAAGCAAAATCTGTCACCGTGAACCGAACCCGTAAATTTTTCGATGCGACACCCTAGTGATGGCCCCTCAGAATGTTGTAATTGCCATGCCTTTCACCGTCCCTGCTTTTTTTTCTCTCCCATGTAGTAAGAGACATGCCTACCCCCCCCCCCCCCACACACACACACACACGCCGCCTCCGACACTTCAGTACATCCGACGTGTATTCAAAGGAAACCATCTCGAAAGGCCCGCTCTTGAAAGTGTCTTGACTTGCATGTAGTCGTGCAGAAAGAGTTAAACTTGTGGCGGGGAGAACGTAACACGATTTCAAGAGAACCGGTTCATATAGACTACAAAATCATTAACGTACGTGTTTGGAGGAGTTCAGGTTCAGCCCTTCTTCGAGTGCATTGCTAAGGCGGTGGCGAGGGTCGTTAATGCACATTACCGAATTATTTTTGCTACTCGCTCCAAGGGTTCGCAAACCTTATGCGTGCATGGAGCAGAATGCTAGCACACAGCACAGGCAAGTGTTTCTCCGGTTTTCCGAAGTGTATTTTGTATTACTGCGTCCTGGCTCGCGATCCACGGCGCGATGTTCTCTCGACACAAAAGAAACCGAACCTCGTCAACCGGTCATCGCAGCGTGGCTTGCAGAGCTCTGGGTGGCTTGAACCCCAAGATACGGAGTCACTCGATTAACGCTGAAGATAAATGCCGCATGTTTTTCATGCTTTTTTCGGATCCGAAACCCCGGGAAGCGCACGCACGAACACACAAACACGCACAAACACACACACAGTTATGAGTGAAGTAAATTTCCTGTTCAACATTCAAGTTGTTGGTATCATAAATTCATAAATGTCTTCTGTTCATATCATAAATTCATAAAACTTTTTCTGTCATAATATCTAGTTTTGAAATATGTTGCTGGACAACATGGACTGCTCCACAAGCACCGTATGCCAGGCTCTGCCTTTTGTACCCGTTCCACGTTTCAACAGGCGTTGAAACGGGAACGGACGTATCTATACATGTTAGAAGTAATGAAGGGCAACCGGCGCATAACTTAGGGCAATCAGCACTGCTGGGGATGCTGTGGGAAACAAGCAGAAAGCTCCCTTGTGTCTCCTGGCACGAAGCTTACCCACTATGCACCAATTAGCGATTTTATTATATGTCTTTCACGTTTTGACTCCCGATAGTCGACCTTCGCACGTTCCTCATTGCCATTATAATTGCTTGCACGCTGCTCATCCACGTCGACGGCTATTATCTTCGATACACTTCAAGAGCCAGCAGCAGAAACTTCGTCTATTTACCGTGATTCATAACCCGTCGGGCCCCCTTTTGTACAAGAAGGCGAGGCCAAGCTTGACCAATGACTTCAGTCAAGTGTCAACCCCTCCGAGGTACAACCCCACTAGGGATCCCCCCCCCCCATTTCCTGTCCTCCCCCACTGACCGCACAACGGAGCGCGCAAATTAGAGGTCCGGCTCGGGGAGCCAGTCAAGAGGACGAAACGATCGATGGCTATCGCTGATTGGTTCGTGCTTCATTAGAGAGCTAGCCCTAGGATGACCATTCGGGGAGAAGATGTCCCATGGCCATCCGGACACCGGTCGATACCATGTATCCGTTGGGGCTGTCCGGGTAGGCGATTTATGTTGCGTGCTGCGCTAAGCTCGATGTTGAACATGCGGAACTTAACAGGCTCTGCGGAGTGAAAAGCTAACAACAATGATATCTGTGCTGCATAAGCAGTCGTAGACGGGCGATCCATTGCATACCGGTATTGTTAATATCCATGTCGTACAAGGGAATCACTATAATTCTAGAAAAGATTGCAAGGAAGCAGGCGGGGTGGTGATGACGGACGACACGGCACAAATATCGACAGATGTGTGTCGTGTCGTTTGTGTGTCCCTTAGTCTCTGGGATTTAATTACGTAATGACTATAGTTGTGTTCAACGTAAGAACGGCATCTCGAGAGCTGTAGCTGAGCTTTAAAACGTGTTCTTATTACATTGAGCCATGAAAATAATTATCCTGAGACATAAATATGACGAGAGAAAATGATAATACAATGGTTTCGAGTATTGTACTGTCTTCCTGTTGTTACATACAGGGAGAAAAAAACGCACCGACAATACCATTCGGAAGTTGGACACGACTATAGAACTTTTCCTTTTGTGTGCGTTGTTCATGAAATTTGCGTTTGCTGCCTGCTGTTCTATATCTATAGGACATGTTATCTCAAAGTTAAGGATTTCCTATACGTACCGTTATGGAAAACCGGCGAAATTTGGTGTTGCTAATGAAAGAGCTCGCCGCAAAATTTGCTCAAGTTCAATTAAGGCACGCAATATTGCAAATCTCATAATTAGAAATGGGACGAATCCATAATTTTCCGAATCCAAATCCGAACCTAAGGAAGGTTCTGTTGAATCCACGAATCTTACGAATCTCGAATCTTTCGAATCCTTCCTTAAAAAGAGTTTAAAAAGCCAGAGAAAAAAAACACTTATACTGAAAAGTGTTTTGAAGCAGAATATGATATATTTGTTTAATGAAAAACAAAGTCAATAATAGTTCATTTTCGGGACAAAATATACCATATACTTATGGTTAAGTGTAATTTATTTAACATGTTGTTCACCGACTACAGGAAAGACATAATTCTCGCGAGTCTGTTTTCACAAAACAAACCACAAATCAAAAGCAAAACCATGTTACTTTTAATAATTTTAACGTAAGAGTTCCTGCCTGAACTCTTTCAGTCCACAACAACAACAACAACAACAGATAAATTAATGATGATGAATGGGGAACTTTCCCCACATGAGAACAATGTAAACGGTGGTGGTGGTGGTGGTGGTGGTGGTGGAAGGGCTCGCCGTTGTCGGCCTCACAGAGGTGGGCAACGTCACCACTGACGTCCTGGGGGAATGTGCGTCCTGGGCCGACTTCTAAGGCCATGTCACGCTGAGACCGGGAGGTACCCGGGTTCGAATCCCGGTGCCCGCTGTGCTGTCTGGGGGTTTTCCTGGGTTTTCCTCAGACGCTTTCAGACATATGTCGTCACAGTTCCCTTAGAACAATATAAACAATCAAACAAGAAAACACACGCCGACCAATCAAGCTTCCGGCGGACTCCGGAGGCGCCAATTTTAAAAAAGAAACAAACAAACGTGGCTGGTGGATTCGAAAGATTCGATTCGCCATTTTGGACACTGGGATTCGGATTGCCGAATCTCGAATCCCTGCCTAGGATTCGAGGATTCGCGGATTCGGTTGGCACATCCCTACTCATAATACTCGGAACGCTTTTGTCATCCATGTCGCCGAAATTTTCAATTCGTATAATGCGAAAATATTATAACATGTCGCTTTCAAATAATATTGTGATATACAAGCACAAGACAAGGATATTATCATAGAGAGTATACCCCAGGACTAGCCATACCCATATCGTATATGGCTGTTTCGTGTCGACGTTGTTTGATGTGTGCCGACAGGTGGACAAAATTAATCCACAGACCGACCGCACTGCGGTGTCGCTCATGGTTACAGTTGTCGATCACGCGACGGAAAACCATGCATCGCCACCTTATCCGGTCCTTATTATTATTATCATCATCAACTTGGTTTGGAATCGCCTCGACATGTACGTATGTACACCACATGCTAAAATTTGGCACTGGGAAAGTTATAACCATCAACATGCAATATACGTACATTCAAAAGGATGATGTATTATAATATATCAACAAGTGACAACGATATTACACGAGCGCTAAATAAGAGGGACTGAAATATCCATATTTTTATTTCATTATACAGTCCATTCTCTAAGGGGTAAATAATGTAACAGAAACGGCGTAAAAAAAGGAAAGAAAAACTGATCTCATTGTAGCGCTATAGTTAATGCAGGTGAATGGTGGTGGGACATCTCCACAGCTCGCCAATGCTTCGTAGCATTTACGTTACCAATGCTTCACAGTATTGCCCATTACGGTCACTTCGTACATTTTTACGACAAGAACCAAGGATGTAAACCATTGGCGTGCCCAAATAGGAGCACAGTGGCGAGCGAAATGCCCAAAGAGGCTGGACGCGAGTAATGGGCATCTCGGGCGACGATGGATACGGGCGACGGGAATAAATATTTATCTGGAAACGCAAATAGAATGTCGTGGCAGCATTCTGAGCAACGCATTTATTCCACTCTCCTGGAAATGTGCCGCAAATATTTAGTCTGCGCAAAAATACGGACGAGCGACCAAATAGAAAACTTGTAAGATATATTGGCTGACTTGCAAGGACGTTGATGGACGTAGGTTAAATATTACGTGGATACTGGGAAGTGCCCCCGAGGCATTTTTGCGATGCTTGGAAAGGAAGTGTTTATAGATAAGATTCCGAGCCGTTGTTGACCCTCAACGAGATTATTCCTAGTTCACATTGTATCATATGTGCTGAATCTGAGGATGCAATCCACCATTTATTAAGAAGGGTGAATCCTGAAAGGTTCAAAAAAGCGAGTCCAAACTCGACGCGCACAATATTCCCAGAAGCTGATTATCGTCTTGGTTGAACACGCACACAATGTGTTCTGGAGCCGCTGTCTGCATGGGAGTGTCTCCATTTTTCCCTCTACATCGCGCTCTCTCTCTCTCTCTCTCTTTTTTTGTAACTTTCTCCCTTACGCACCTCATACAAAACAGACATTTACTCGGCATCGTCATCTGTAAGCTGTATATGCTGCTCTGAACTGACTCACCCTTTCTAGGAACATAGATGGTCACGCAGTTTATACATTCCGCAGACTTATACACAACGTTGACATAGATATAATGTCCCCTTCTCAAACGGCGGGGACCCGTCGTGAGCGTACTCCTCGCGAAAAAGTATCGATAAAAAACTGTAATAATAGAAAAATCGAGAGCGCGAAAATAAATATACGAGATATTACTTCTAAAAATGTCACATCAAGTCGGCGCTTCGACTTTAATCGATGCTCTCGGTTTCTTTCATGCTTCTTTCTTCCGCCTGAGTCGCATTGATTTGCACTTTTTATTGCTGTCTATATTGACGTTACGTTTTTTTGCCTCCAGGAAGCGGTGCATGCAAGACCCCCGCTTCACCCGAACGCTGTAAAATAAAATTCCCTTCTTCCCGTTTCAAAGCCCCAATTCCCCCACTTTTCCCCCCGATAACCGTACGATATATTATTGATCTTGTTTTTCTATTCCAGACACTGCTCATTTATTCGATATTTTAAAACCGTGGAGGTGCACGTTGAGGCTATAACTGCTGATTTCTATTAGGTGATGTGTCTATGGGTGTCTTTTGGCGGTTTTTCTTTCTTTTTCTTTTTTTTTTATGTTAAGTGACAGGGCGTGTCATGTCAGCCGTAGTGTTGGGAATCACGGGTAATTTTTTCTTTTTTCATTTCCGGGATTTCGTGATTGTTCCTGATGAATCCGAGATAAGACCGAGACAGTGCGCATGCGCAACAATTCAACTTCTTCTGTGTTCTGCGTGAGTGCCTCTTCAGTGCTATGCCTCTGCATGTCAATGAAACATTCGTCATAACTTAATGCTTTCCATTGCGTGTTAGTATGCCACGCTTCTTATGTACAAATAAACTGACGACGCTTTTTTTTTCGTTCTCCTCAATGACGAGGCTCAGTAGCTTTATTCGCGGTCGGCACGTGTATATATAGCGCCACTCCATGTATTTATTACTGGACGATACCAAGCTTTCTAAAACACAACCATAGAAGCATCGAAACCTGAGAAGGAACAGGAAACGAATGTCCCCGGACTTTTAATCTTGCAGAAAAAGCGAAACTCAACATGGTAATCTGCCCAGTGAAAGCTTCATGTTACAGTCTCAGAAACAACAAATACGTAATGATGATGTATATAGTGGGATGTTTCGCCGCTAATCTAAAAAAAAAAAAGAAAGACGTAGGTACAAAGGTGGTAACTCCACGAGTGACCATCTTACGCGTACGTTACCTCCTTGCTCAAGACCACAAGGGGTGTGACTGCCCTCGTAACCACCTTCATGGTAGGGTGATAAAACCTTGCAAATCTTGCGACTGTGTGCATTTACCACAAATGTTGCGTCTCTTCCGTCTCTTCTGCCGGAAGCGTGTCTGTCTGGTGATCCCCTAGATCGCGGGTTCGAACCTGGTCGAGGACGGTGGCAACTTGGGGGAATGGTACAAGTTGCGCATGACACGCCGTCATCCGCGACGGACGTTAAATGTGGTGAACAGTGTGTCCAGATTTCGGCTCACGTTGGAGGCCAAAATTAATCCACAGACCCGACCACTGTGGCGTCGCCCATGATCTCAGTTGTCTCGCGACGTAAAGCCCCGAATTATTATTATTATTATTATTACCCTTCTATAGGTGGCACAGTTACCTGCTGCATGTGGTAATGTTGCACCCTTTCATGGGGTGTTAACAACTTCACAACCTTTCGGGCACAACATATGTAGCAAGTCAGTTACCCCCTGACCTCGGCAAAAAAACTCATGAGCGTGATAACTCACGATACGCACAATCACGATCACCGATCGTATCGAGTGTATGAGTCCCACTCGTTTCACTCAGCATGGCAGTACCTATGCAATAATCTGCTATCACGTCGACATGGCCACGCGATTATTGTGATCGCGCTCACGCTGCAGCGAGGTATCGTGTACTTGCTTAGTGCGCTCGCTGCTACGTCACACAGCGGTACTAACGGGAACCACTGTAGGGCTCCGAACGAAATGAGTTCCCTTCACAACCATTATCTTGTAAGTCCGCACTCATCTTGCCGCGAGGTTGCAGTTTTTTTCTACATCGGTCTGACGTTGATGCTCAAAGTGCTACTACACAGTCGCACTTGCTTTCGGTGTGTTTTGCATAAGGACATTTTCATTTCTATTTTTGCCGGTCAGCTTCAAGAGTAAATGCTGTAAATGTGTGGTACATAAATGGGTACCTGGGCGTCTATGTTGCAACCGCGCATGCCACATACTCACTGTTATGCAAAACAAGTTTTTGAGTAGGTGATTTTGGGCTGGCACTGGTGCGTATATGCGTGTTGATTTGGCCAAATCGCTCATGTCACTCGTGCATTCAGTTTTATTGATTAGTTGCTGCGTGAGCACTTCGCCTACCACGCATATTTCATATTTTAAATGGGACATATTTTAAATGGAAAGACAGTAAGCGTGAAGTGTAGCAGGAACGTCCCATGTACACTTCGAACGCTCTGATCCAGTCGCCCCAATCATCAACTTTCACGTTTGTTTGTTTTGCTACAAGCGTAGATAGGAACCTATATCGGCTAAAGGCGGCATAGCTACCTGATACGGTCTTTCGTGTGTTTTGTTTTGCAATAAACCTATATTCCCCCCCCCCCCCCGGTCTGATCACCATAGCACGACAATGTAGCGATCGTTGTCGTTATATTTAAAGTTCGCGCGCTCCAAACCGGGTGTGTACAGGCTCGCGCAAGGGCTCGTGGCGAATCTCTGTTTTAGTATGACGCTATGGTAGCGCGTGTTGCGGGGTAACGACTGTGCCGACATATGTCTGAAAGCGTCTGAGGAAAACCCCTAGAAGTCGGCCCAGGACGCACATTCCCCCAGGCCATGAGTCGTGACGTTGCCCACCTATGTGAGGCCGACAAGGGCGAGCCCTTTCACCACTACCACCACCACCACCACCACAGGGGTAACGACAAGTTGAAGATCTGGCGCGCTTCGTTATCAAACAGGAGTAATTTTAACTTGTGGGCTGTGGCAAGCGAGATACAATGCTTGGTTACTTATTTTATTTGGGACGATTTCATTCGTTGTATTCATTGTAGTTCAGCATGAAGCCAATGGAATTAAAATTGATTGATTTGATGCGCTCAGTCCGATGGTCAACGGTGAATAAATCATTTTCATCGACCGCTGCCTACTTTTATTGGTGGTTTTCACTGATTACCGAGAACCAGCAGCCCCCTAAGCTAACTAGGCGGCAAAGACGTCTTTAATTGCTCAACATTGCTTTTCTCCTTTCGAGTACGGGCTAGAGAGTTTTGCATTATGCGCAAAATTTTAATTTGCTCGTCGCTCTCCCGGCTATAATAGGCGTCACGTATTAACGCTTTTTAAAAGATATGAAAAAAAAAAAACAATGGGGAATATTCATTGTGCTCCCAATCCGTTTATCAAAATTGAAAACCGTAACCGTGTATGATTCGTCCTCCATCAAACATATACGCATTATGAAGAGATACGCTGAGTCAAGCGGCGCCCCTGCATGACATTCAGTCTCGATCAAGGTCGCTACAAACAAGTTTTGTTATCAAGTAACTCGGCTGTACATGTCTGTGTGTGATGCTTCATATTATCTCGTGAGTGCACTAATATATGGCGTAATCAATATTGCGTGTGTTGTTGGTTCTTGATTTCGTGGCCGTGAAAGTGCGATCATTCATAGTAACTCGTGTGAGACCCGCCTGGCAACCCGCCTGGCGTTGTCCTCGATGATCTGGCAATATGCAGCTGCTCAAAATATCGTTATCGCGGGTGCGAGATACAGGGCGCGATATCGACCTTCACCTCAGTTCCCAAGCAGCACAATGTACTGAAAGTCGAGTGCAATAGGGGTGGACGGTATGTGTATTATCAATGTTCTTTAGTTTTAGGAGTCTGTTCAAGGCCTTCCGCCTACCCGTCCACCCCTATTGCACGCGACTTTCAGTACATTTTGCTGCTTGGGTTCAAAGTGAGTGTGAGGTCGCTACGCCTTATCAGATAATTGTGATCGTGAGTGATCGTGAGTCAAAATGCCGACCTCTGGTTACCCCCCAAAAGGTGTACCGATTCTACTCTTTTTTCTGAGAGTGTACATTCAAGGAGACGTGTGTGTAGAAGAAGGTGTGTAGAAGGCTTTCGTAGGAGGCCCCAAATGTTTCGGTATTTTGCTACATATCTCCAGCGCTTGGCGCCCAGTCCATCTTTGGCGCGCAACAAGTAAAACGACACGCTACTTGAATCGCCTGACTTCTGCGGGAAGTCGCCATTCTTCTCGTCGTAGAATCTAAACCCACCCGTCTGATAACCAGCCTGTCTGTTTTTATTCCTAGTTTTCGTTTTTCGGCTCTTCGCAAGCATGACGCCACACGCGCCGTTCGACGCCGACGAACCCGTCGAAAGAGCAAAGCAATGACGGAGCTCCGGCGCGAGTATCATGGGACGGGCGTCGACAGTCGAAGCCCTCTCACCGCACCACGCAAGGAAGGAGATATCCGAACGCCATTATTTATATATTTATAGCCACTGATATGCTTAGGACGCCATTACGATGCTTCGGAGGCAGCTAAGGACAAAAGAACTGCAGGGCATTCAAACCTGTGCTTGAAATTAATAATCATTAAACTCTCAATGATTCACAGTTCTTTGTCGCGATTGCGATCGTTTTCTTTTTTTTTAGATTCCAATACTGACAATGTCGATTGCGAAAAACAATCCAGAAATCCCGAGGTTTCGGGATGTAATAAGCATCCGGGATTCGTGATATCCCGCATCCCAGCACCAGTCAGTTGTATTAAAGATACTAGGCAAGTGCTGATAACAGCTCTGGAGTTGCAATGGGCTCCACGTTAAATTCGGCCTAGCCTATATCTCTCTTTTTTTTTTTACTTCCACCACCACCGTCGTCGTCATCACCATCATCATTATCATGTCTGTTATAGGTTCTGCATATAGGTTATATGTATGCCCGCCATACTGCCGGTTTACGCTACCACCACCACCACCGCCGCCATACTGCATAGAAGGAGAAGGAAAAATTTATTGTATGTGACGCATGTCCAGGAGAGATGTTATATCTGTGTGCATTTGATGTAGACACTTCACAGGTCGTCATCGTTCCAATAGTTTTTCACCGATGTAACTGGTGCAAGTGACATGGGGTTGCTGGTCTCACACAATAGTGAAGCCGCGAAATCCCCATTTTATTTTTGTTTCAAATCAATCAGTCAATCACTTCAGAGTCCCCTCATTGAAATGTGCCAGTGAACAGCAGCAGGCCTTCTACATGGAGTGACTAAAGCCGGTTAAATCTAGGAACTTTCTTACGGTTCTCTAATTGAACTCGATCAGCAATCCAAGAACCTCTGGGTACCTCGTGTGTTGGTGCCTTGCTAAAATTTGATACATGCATGTGTAACCATGGGCACATTTGCTCTTGCTTCCTAACGGTTTCGGAGTATATAGCTCTCCGTTATGAGGGTCAGCATTTCCATAATCTCCTTTCCTGTGTACACCTTATCTCGCCTCCCGCATATTTTTCAAACACTCTTTGTCTCGCGCACATAGAGAACATTAGTATATCCCGGAAATACATGTGTTACAAACTACAAGTTTAATTATGAGACTCCACAGTGCAATAGAAGGAAAATGATTATTAGAAGCGCACTATGTATTTACGCTGATACTATAAATATGACAAGGAAGCAACGTTACCAAACTATCGGAGCAAATGTTAGTAAGTATAGACACGCTTAAGATCGCAACGACCTTAACATCTCATCGAGTTTGAAGAGTTCAGAGCGAGGACGAAATGAACGAGAGAACACCGAGGAACAGGAGGAGATATGGGCTCGAAACCAGCAATGACAGTTTAAAACATCAGGTACAAATACATGAAATGCAAAAGGACAGCGGTACACTCTTGGCTTTGATCCGTTGGGGCGAATCTATCTGTGTGTGAACTATCTGGCCGTGTTCTCGTATGGTTTTAGCGCTTTTAGTTCCATGGATCCAGTATCAAGCACCATATTCGGTCCTTTCTGAGACGGTGTAATTGTTGGTTGACGATGTTCAACCCAGCTGACACTTGGTTTCGTTTTTGCCTCTAAAGAGGACGAAATAAACGGCTGACTGACCGAATGCGCGCGCCTGCCCATTCGGCTTCTGCCACTCGGTCCGCAGTCAGCGAACAGAGCAGTAGGGTTCACTGGTCCTTGTTCAACAGTAATGCTGCGTTCCCTTTCCTGCCTCACCTCCCCTTGCGTATCGTGTCGTTAAAGTCTCATTGCTCGTTGCCCTTTGTGACGGAGTGAAACTTGCCGCCATCTTCGAGTAAGCAGACCTCATTCTTTGTTCTCCATGGCGTCAACCCCCCCACCCCCATTGCTGGGTCTCAGTCTGCCTCGTCCTTTTCTCCGATGTCTCCTCGTCAACTTCGTCCTTGTTCCCGAACTACGCTTCCCGGACTCCTCAAACTCAAAGTGATGCCACCCTCGTTTGATCTTTTCAGTGATAACCTTTATTTCCCATTCGCCGATTGGTTGTGCCTGGGATAAAAGCGGCAAAGAGCAGCTTGACGAGTCCACCGACATCTACAAAAAGAAGGCGGTAGCAGCAACACAGTATACAATTCCACAACGTACTTAGACAATATACTGGGTCTGTGAAAAATAATCATCTGATTTCAAAAAGCTGCATCTTTTACATGCATGAACATAGAACCTTGCAGTAAACTTTAAAATATACGTGGAAGACTAAGTTTCCCAACTCGATGCAAAGAATCGTCTGCGAACGATGCGGATGATCGTTAGCAAGGAACTTCTAGCGAACGATGCACTGCAACGGACTTCTCGCGGACGACGCAGACGGTCGTCTGCAATGAATTTCGGTGCGACTGTGAAGTTTCACTTTGTTGCCAGTAACGCGTCGACGTCGCAACGAAGCAGCAGAAAGCATTCTGTGTTCTCCGCGTTTCAACAAGTGCATGTGGACACAATTAAGTGCACACTAGACATGTTCGCTCAAGTATGAAACGATTATCGTGACTATCGTGTAGATATATGCCGTGCGTCCGGAGGAGGGCTTATTGAGCATTTGTGAAAACCATAAGGAAACTGGCTATTCAGATGTGTATTTTAAAATTTACCGCGAGGTTCTACGTACATGCGTGTAAAAGATATAGCCTTTTGAAATCGGATGATTCTTTTTGGTACACCCTGTACATTAACATAGCACTACAATACAAAGTCCTACACACAACTACTGTTGAACACTCTCTGTCAGCAGTAGCAGCACCATTCCAGGCGTTTTCCACCCATGTACGTGGCGCAAGTGGCGTAGAGTTGGTGCCCTCACACTAGCGAAGCCAAAATCTCAATTTTATTTCTTTAAATCAATCAATCAATCAATCCATCGCACTGCAAAAAACATAACAACAACGACAAAATATATTTCATCTGATAAGTAGAGTGAGGCGGCGTAATTTAATTTTAAATTTGAGGAATTATCTGCGGTTGTTGGTTTCGTGAGGTTCACAGAAGATCGATATCGTGTATAATGAGACGATTGAAAATGAACGGTAAAGTACTTCTGCGCGGGAACATGTCAGCATTCAAAATGTCTACCAGAATGCACACGCGGATTTGGAGGAAGGTCTCGACTTCGAAGGTCGACTGATTGCACAGTGTCATTCTCGCTATACCTATGCTGGGTAAAGGTTTTTTTTTTGTTGTTGTTGTTGTTGTAGAGCATAAGTTTCATTTGTATTTCCAGTAGTGGTTGGCCCGGATACATACTATGTGGCCGTAATTCATGTGTGACAAAAAGAAGAAAATACATATATAACAGACACTTAACTTTAATTGGAAGCAGGTAACGGTGTCGACATATAGCAACCGTAATTCAGAAAAGTTTAGTAATTAGAGTTATTACGTGATTATCCGAGCTCAACTGACTGTTCAAAACAATTCCTAATGCTTTAATATTTTCCACAGCTTCTACTTTATCAGTACCAAGCTGTGGATCATGTGGTGTTTCAACGATTTTTTTTTGTCTGAATATAATAGCCTCTTGCTCGTAAGAATTTTTAACTGAGTAGCTTGTGCCCGACAATGAATACTACTTAATGCCATTTTTGTTTGTTCAATCACGTCCTCAAACGTGTCAGAATAAAATAACAATGTAACATCATCTGCATACATTATATATTTCGCACATGCGGATGTGCTTACGGGATCGTTTACGTACAGAATAAAAAGTAGAGGCCCAAGAATGCTACCCTGGGCGACACATAATTCTACTTAATAACACTTGGACATTTAGACATTTGCCTATACAAACAGACTAGGCAGTATTCATACAAACTGAACACGGTTAAAATGTTAAGCATCTTAAAGTACTTTTCAGTAGAGTCACGGTAACCAATATTAGCTATAATTCGAATGTTTTTTTCTGCACTACTAGAAGTCTGTTTAAATTTTCCTTTGAAGTAGTTCCCTAAATTAAGTGACAATACTGTAAGCGAGACATAAAAAGGGAGTTATGCAACAATAACTTAATTCTAAACGCAAACACATGTCCGCATCTAGCGGTCATACCTATACAGCTCTGCAGAGTTTATTTTCAATATAATCAACATGCTCATCCCAAAGTAATTGTTCAGGAAAAATAATTCCGAGACACTTTGCCGTCTTAACTAGTTCAGGAACATAGTTGGAATATAATAAGCTCTTATTTACATTCACCAGTTTATTTTTTGAGTGAAAGATGACAACCTTTGTTTTACTTGTATTAATGCGCAACAATTTTGATCACTCCATTTTTCCAATTTGCAGAGCACAACGTTTCCAACATCAACTACAGCATCTATATTAGAACCGCTAAAAAATATACTCGAGTCGTCTGCATAGGAAATGAGTTCATAGTTATCACAAAGTTTGATTATATGACTAAGATATATAATAGAGAGAAGAGATCCCAGTAGTACTTCCCTGTGGGACTACACAAGATATATTTTAGAAAGATGACTCAGCGCGACACCCCAGATTGACGTATTGTTCACATTGTTGTAAATATGATTGAAACAACTTCAAAGCCATGCCTCGCACACCGTAGTGGCTCAATTTACAAAGTAAGATATGGTATATATATAATCTAATGCTTGTCTCACGTGTAAAAAAGTGCCTAGTGTTAATAGCTTCTGTTCAAGATTTATGATGATTAATTCCTTCTGTTTAAGCAAGGCTTTTTCTGTCGATCATCCAATGCGGAAACCGTGCTGACGTGTTTTGCTGACCGTGCTGACGAATTTTGTACGTTGCAATTCATTTCATTTCATTTCCTACTGGCTCGTGTCCCGCTTCTCATAGAGCAGCATTGCCCATCTCGTGAGGCCAACAACGGCGTATGCTGTTCACACAACCCCCGTCACGCACCGATATTATGCTTCACACAGGCTATTTAATTTCCTTGCAGTCTGGGAAATACCGATCAAGAAACAAAACGATGTAGAAGAAAGTTGGAAATTAAATCGTCACGACGTACACATACATTTGGAGGTCTTGCACCGCATTCATGCTTGCAGGCAAAACGATCACCCTGTAACACGAGAAGTGTGCCCATACAGCGAAGCTTGAGCTATTTAAAAAGGAGGTGCCATGAAAAAGTCCTTGCGCGTAATGACCGACACGTAATGTATAGAAAAGAAATACTACACAACCTTATTCTCTAAAAAGTTCCGTAACGAGTTCTCGGTGGAGAATGGTTCTCAAGGATGACTTTTAGCGGAAATACGCGTATTTCTGATTTTCCCCATAATGCATTCAACGCGGGCGCACTTCACGTGCAAAAAAAAAAAAAAAGAAAAAGAAAAGAAACGAAAAGAAAGCGTCGAGCGGCTTGACGTCATTTGCATCATTTGCTCACTCCAATGTTGGCCGGAGCCAGTCCGCCATCGGGGAAGGTCACCTGCTTCTTACGTCACAGCTACTTACTCCGCTGCGCCGCAATGGTCGCGTCGCAGCGGTCGCCTTTTTTGCCGTGGTTTTTAATTAATATATCCATTATGGTAACCAATATGTTGTTCATGCTCCGCATGGCGAATGTATTAGCGGCCTGGAATGCATTACATATGCTTACAGAGGTTTCGAGAATCTATTCATGATCCCCTTAAATTTTCGTGAATACCGTGAACTGTAAGGGCACCTCAAATTTTTTGGCAAGATTTAACGTATACTAGAATCGCAAACTTTATCTTCACTTTTGGTTGTACAAGTCACTGGTAAGAACTTGAGCCGAACATGACGGAAAGTCTCTTCTGAGGCTGGTCTAATCATTCATCCAATTTTAACTCCTTCACCGCAGAAGCATGTCGAATGTCGCTTTTATCAAGTGCGCTATACGGGCAACCCCGTACTTACCACAGAGCACGCCAATTAAACCGCGAAACTTAGTGGCCGGGAATATGTGCCCTGCCCGATTCGCTAAAAATTAAAGGGTTTCTACAGTAATACAGGCGAAGGTAGCTCACTTGATCTAAACTGCGCCGAAAACGAGGAGAAGAAAGCTGTCTGGGCAGTTCATACTTGCCGTGCTCTTCACTTTAACTGAAGGCAGCTGTTCTTTTTTTTTTTTTTTTAATTGCTCACTTCAATAAAAAGGTAGAGTTTCGAGAGTGACGCGGCGAACCTTCTCGTTATAAGAGAAGCCGTATACGAGGGATGACAAAACGCGTGCGTGATTGTTGTTATCTCTATTCACACCGCATGCACAAAGAGACATAAAAGAGGCGTTCAAAATAAATGAGCCACCTTCGTCCCGAACAATAGAATGCCTTTCAGGGACTGGCGTGGCATAGAAAGCAGTAGATTTGCACAGTGACGCCTGCGTGTAGCCTTACAATAGCCCACCTAACATTCACCTGAAAGGACTCTACTAGCAAGTCGAATAGATATCGTACGGAAACAATGGTACTGTGTGGAATCTATGCACTAACTTTGCTGGTCTTGCGAATAAGTGTGTGATTGGAGGTGTCGCATAGACTGTTAAAACACGAATGAAGGGTACACGTCCAGGAAACTTATTAGCAAATACCGGCAAAATATTTAGTAGGAAGGGTTGCGAAAAGCAAACTATAAACGAACTTATCGGGACACATGGTATATATCTGAGCTAATTACAGGGTACAGAAGACCGTGGTCGAACAGGCGTTTGGAACATCTCATGCGTGTCAGGGCCTTTTGTAAAACGCGCATTAGCGATGTCTGATTTATCCGTCTCAAAGACAAGAAGGTTATTAATGAAGATATGCGCAGTGGTGTACCAACCTAAGATCGTCGAGCAGCTGTCAGACAATATGAGAGATACGCATTTCCTCGAGGCACATATTCCACAGTGGCCTCGAAACGTTCGTGATAGAGTGCGAAGAAGACACACGCAAACACAGAAACGGACCAACGCAACACATCGCAATATGTTTGCGCACACGTATGACATGTGCACATTTCTTCGCATGTCACACACATGTGTGACATGTTGACGCACAAATGTGTTTGCGCGTGTCGTCTTTGCACTCTATCATGAATACGTTGGTACCAAAGTGCCGCCACCATTCCACTACTTAGTTAGCGACACATGGCGGGAACAGTAACAGGTTGAGATAGAATTTAGAAACGACATTTGCGTTCTGATGAGGGACGTATCAACATGTCACGGTTACAGGCGTTTATTGCACAATAGGAACAATCCGGGGTAGTTGGTATAGGTTCATGATGATTAAACCTCAGTTGAGAGTCTGCAGGTGTCCTGTCTACTTCTACATTTGTCCTTGTATTCTTGCTGCCATTCGCCATCAGGCGTTTATTTCAGTTGCAGAAGGAATGTCCCGTTTCGATTTCCAAATATATTAGATTCCCAAAAAAGCTTGTCCAAAGTGATTATGATAGAGCAGGCAGGTGTGCGTACAGTTAGGTATGATTTACTCGTCCCATTGGTGATTACTCATCCTGCGCCAAATAGCGGTCGTTTATCACACACAACTCTGGCTCGAAGATCGGCCTTTTACGCAAGCAGACCCGGAATTGTTGGCAGGCCTCCGATGGCGAATTTGCTCCGCGATAAATTTGTGCCTCATGTCAGAGATCTCAATGAAGTAACGTCAGTACTGTATAGGAGGCACGCCTTGCAGGCCCACGTGCCAACTGGCAGCATGCCTCCTGCGACCAAAGCAGGTCACCCGTGGCGGGGGGGCAATGGACAGAAATGCGCTTCCACGAACACAAATAAATGGCTATTCGCCTAAATTCTTGTTCTCTTATTGTTTTCTTTATTTGTTACATTTTATTGTTATATCGTATTATTTTTATTGGTATATTATGTGTATTTTATGATTTTATTATTATTCTCTTCGTGTTATTTTGCTCTCGGCCCATTTTCGTTCTCTGTAGCTACTCATATTGAATCGCCATTTTCGAAATTCATTTTACAACCGCGAAGCAACTGTTGCTGTATGATCAGCGTACAGACGTGAGGGGTAGATGGAGAGAAGAAGCGAAGGCAGCAGGCGGAAGGTCAGTGTGCGTCCTGGGCCGACTTCAAGGGGAGTTGTGCCAGCATCCGCCTGGAGAGTCTGCCGACAGGAGAAGCCTGAGACAGCGCAACCGGTGCTGGGGTTCCAGCCCACCACCTACCAGTCTTCACCACGACCGTGGACGTACGACCAACGAGCGAACGCTGTGTCCATTGGACTATGATGCTGATAGTAATCGCCTTCCTAACTAACTCACATCACTCTCCACCAGCATTGCGTCCATCTGCGGGATTCTTTTCACATCTTTCATTTGCATTGTGTCGTGTTTCTTTTCATCTTGTACCACCCGTTACTCTTTGGAAAGCATAGGACCTAAAGGCAACGAAAATGATAAGATAAAATATTAAATGGATATGTTCAGAATAAAACTCCAATTCGCTGGTCTAGAGCATTGCTATCGAGGTGAGAGACAGCGAGAAAACATTGAGTGGCGTGGCAAGTTCATCCTTGCGCGTCCTGTTCGGTGAAAAAGCAATTGCATGAAAGGCGATCCACAAAATGTGGTTTGGGACTAACACCTCCATTTTTGTCTTTTACCAAACAATCAATCGATATACAAAATGTGAAAGCTCACGAGAAGCCTGTGCGGAACAGGTATTTTGCGATGCTATCGCAGATGAAAACGCATAGAACTCAGTAGCAATATTCGTTTAGCTATAAGCTTTATGGAAATAACATGAATGCTTAACGCAAGCGGATCTCTTGACTCGACGTACAGCCTGACGTGGTCTCCAACTTGCTTTACGCAAATGTTGTAATCACGGCGGTATAGTGTTTACTTATAAGAAAGAAAAAAAGGAAAGAAAGCAAGCAAAAAAAAAAGAGAGAGAGAGAGAGAGCCATGCACGTTCCAGCGCCCATCCCCCTTCAATTTTCTTTCTGTGCGTCCTGGTTAAATCTGTCATAGCAGAGACTTAAAAAGATAAACTGCAATGTTATGAAATTTCATGCTTAACTAACTGTGCTTAAGTATACACCCCTATGAAACAACCATATACCGTTCAAAGGGACAACAAACAACAACCACAGATAAATTAATGATGATGAATGGGGGAATTCGCCACATGAGATGCACTATAGCGTCATTTTATTCCTTGTGGACCACTGACCCACGTGGAGTAGTTTGACTGTTATTCGACGGCATACATGACAAGAGCAGATGCCGGATGTTGAGAGTATGCCGGAATTCCCTCTCTGGAAAAACGAGAAAACGTCATTCCCTAAGAACCAATGAAGGCGCGACCTTGAGAAAAGGAACGTCGCGACCGTACGGGCGTCTCACAGTGTTACGAGGCATATGGACGACACTCTTTCTCTTGTGACCGCCGCTCTTTCACTCCTCCATTTAGGGATTGACGTCACGCCGCCTGAGCCCTATTTGTATAAATGCCGGAGCAGTGCTGTGTTTGTCTCGCTTTTTATCCCTTTCGTTGCCCCCTTGCACTGTCTTTTTTTTGTTATCGTTTTCACAATGAATCACCAACTCGCCCGGATTTTAACTTTATTTCACTTTCATTATGCCTAATTTTGGGTTGGCGCGCATTATATGAGGTGCGCGTTAAAGACCCGAAACTACCGTAGTCCCGCAAAAAAAGTACACAACACGGAAGCCATGCGAACAGCCTTCCTTCGAGTGCTCCCTGTACGGCGGTAACAGCGAGGATATCTGGCCAAGTAGCTCTAATCATTCGCCACGTTTACGGTACGAGCAATCACAAAATCACTGAACATACGATTAAAGTATTAACTCATTTATCATCGACTAAACCTTTAGAGTCTGTAAGTGAACGCGCACTACCAGCGGAAAATAATTTTTAAACTAGTTAGCAACCTGCTCTCGCGACCGGAAACACCTCAACGGCCTAACTCAGGGAAGCACCAACGTCAAAATACGGATACGCAAGGGCGTCCTCCCGCGGCACCACTTATAAACTGGGACACCAGACAAACGGGGTACTCTCTCTCTTCCTATTCATTTTTGCAACAATACCCGTTCCAGGTCATTAAACCGGGTCCTAATATATCGCAATGCCCATCTTCTTTGCTTATTGACGTGTGGTCGTCAGTGACTAACTGTGGATATGAGTCAACACGCTATTGTAGTGCGGATGTCAGTGCATATTTGTACACGTTTAATTAATTCGAGCTAAATGTGTAAAAGAAACTGAATGGTTGACTAAAAAGATTATCCAAATTTGGGGTGTACCGTCTTTCTTTTTTGGGGGTAGCAGAATTCGCTTGCGCGAATTCAAACTCCCCTTGTTATTTTACCAACCACCACCACCACCATTATCCAAACCTATTCTGTCCAGCATTTACTTACTTGCCTTTCATATCGGTACAGTGACGAGTCTTCTATTATACAAGATGGACAGACCTGATTACAGAAGTTGGTCAATTTTGCCTTAACCTGATTACCCTTACCCTTACAAATTACCCTTAACCTGATTACAGAAGTTGGTCAATTTTCCGTTTCACATGCCAGAATCGCGTTTGAGTTCTTGCATCAGTTCCATTTCCATTTTTTTCTTTCCACTTCTAATCTAATCTTGTCGACTATAGTTTCTAAGCGTTGCCTCGTGATTGCTAAGACCAAAAACCACTGGAAGGAGTAGCACATTAGGAAAACGCGTGTAAGAATAATACGTCATATATAAATTATATATGACGTGCATATGCTACTACAGTTCGTCTCTGCGCATGAGAGAAGGTAAGGTTTAGAGAAACCACGTGACCAAATGTCTGTTCAATCACAAGGCAGCGATGAGGGAGTACTCTAGACCGGCACGGGTCCACAGCTGTTATCCTTTTATTTGGGAGAGGGACGCTTCATGGGCATTTTTTTTAAATTCTGTGTTAGCGCCGCGAAGCTACTGTGGCTATAAGTGGTGTACAGACGTGGACAGATGGAGAGAAGACAGCAGGACGGAGTGGGGGGGCAGGGGGTTAGCGTGCGCCCTGGGCCCAGTTAATGGGGAATTGTGCCGACATTGCTCTGGGGAATCTACCGGAAAACCACGGAGAGCAGAGCGGTGGTAGGGTTCGAACCCACCACCTCTCAGTTTTCAGCACGATCTTGGTTACCACAAACGAGCGAAAGCTTTTATCCACCCTTGGCGATGAAACTCCCCAATCATCATTACAAAATAAAGTTGTTTTTGTTGTTGCTTTCACCCACTCGGCCATGCAGCCGGTATATTGCTCTATGACAGCACACCGTTAGCTAAGCGTATATCTTACGCTGGTATGAGACTTAAATGAGGGTCTTTCACGTATGCGCTCAAGGAGCCAGATAACTGAGGCATAGTGGTGAAAATATATAAGAACCCTGAATATCGATAAACATGGATACTTATAAAAAATATCGACACAGACCGATTACAATATAGAGTACACATATTGACACTATATCTATATATGTCGATGTTTTATTGGTATACACGTTTTTGCACAAAAAAAAAGAAACAAAAACATACGGATATTTTGCCGATATACACCGACATCCGCGAGACAACATATCTTTGTCGTATCGATATCCATAAATTGCCGATATTTTTAGAAACATCGATAACGTTGATTGGGAAAATATCGGTGACATCGACACATATGTCGATATACAGTGGTACGAAACGGCAACAAAATGTACGGTTCCAAAGTCGTCACTTGTCATCACAGATACTGGTTCGTCGCTACACCTTGTACTATTACATGTATAATCTATATTTACGCGCAGGTCTCGATAACACGGAATGCCCCATTCACAAACAACCCGTATACTTGCCATCTGTGTGTGTATCACCGAAATAAACTCTCGTTCACGTTGACGACACGACAGCAACCCCATCCCGTCGGGACACTAGTCCCTTCAATTTTCTTCGGTTCTCAAACCTCACCCCAGAGCCATGAAGAGGCAGGGTCAGCGCTCGGTTAACATAACGCCACAACCTAACCTCAACCTGGAATTTTCTTCAGATCGTTCTCCCTGTTACTCGTCGTTCTCCCAAACATATTTGTTCGATCAAATCCCAAACTTTCCGCGCAGTTAAGAACAGGGCTGTCTGTAACCCCAGAACACCTTCGTGCAGTACTGTTGAAACGTTGACACATGTGTTAGTTGCGGTCTCGACGGATGGCACCGGAGCCTTGTTTATCCAGGCGTGCACGCGCTTCTGCGTTGTTTGCCATTTCCTCGTGCCTCGTGAGCACGTTGCCCGTCTGGCCTCAGTCTGATGCGAGGCGAAAGGCGTATGGAGGAGGGCACATAAAAAAAGGCCGTATTATACACTATACGCCGCCGCTGCCATGCATGGAACTTTGCGTATACGTGCGATTCGAGGCTAGCAACGTAAACGAATTACTATTACCGAAAGTGCTATCAGGCCACTCGCTTTCCTTGATAGTAGCCGCAATTATTTCTTGAGAAGTTGAAATCACTTACGGGCGACTTTAATTTACGTAAGCCGTTGATGAGGCCGGATGTTGGCTTAAAACGATCTTCACCTGCTTCGTTTTTGAAAGTGGTATTAGCAAGGTCCGACAGTGTGGGTGGTAGTTTTCTTGAACGCCAACGGCGAATCTATGGAGCAGAATGACGACGAGTTACGGCGCCGGAAAGATTCCTTGCAGCCTGCTGAAAATGAGAACGAGGTGGTGTGGAACAGCCGTTCGAGATAAGTGTCAATCCTTCCGAGCGACTGGACAGCTCCAGAAATAGACACGGTAAAACAGATGATATGCGACAAACATAACACTTATCTCGAGACGCACGGTTAAAGCTATCCCGCAATTGTGTCTTTCTTTTCATCATGAACAGACGTGATGGATTGAGCATACATTTCCTCAACATTCAATTAGAGATCCGTTTAATAGACCAGACAAGACTCCTAAGAATCACAAACACATTTTGCGTGTGCTAATTTTATCGTAAGAAATCCTCTAAAGCAATTCAAACATCACACAATGCACATCGCGGACACATTTCAAGGCAAACAGCTCGTTGAAAAAAAAAAAGCAATTAAACAACAACGCAAACACACAAGGAAGCTACGAGGCATGACATACAAAGTAAGACTATACCAACACCACAATAAACGCCAGTGTGCTTCACAAAATAATCCTCAGCGTAAGTCCCTCTGCACACATATCCCCAGTAGGATAACGAAACACCTAATGTCGTTTTGATGGAAGGTCGATTGTGGTGCCCCTACTCAACATAACAAACACACACACACACACACACACCCGTGTCGCCGGCTCAATCTCAAACACAAACGATTTCGCCCTACAATTTCGTTTTCCCTCAAAGGCCAGCGTATCACGCCCTAGTCGTCGCAGCTCGGACACAAGCAGCGTAAGCGAATATGCAAAGTAATGCACGAATGAAGATGCTTCTTACCTTTACAGAGGTGCCCCACTCCGTCGGTAAAAAAAGTTGTATCCATTAGAGTCACACAAAAATCACAATCTTGTCGCGAAGGCAGCACGAGCTTCGTGCACATTCCCACTGACACACACACGAGCGCACATTTTCGAGAATCGCTGTCCATCACTTCGGAGACGGCCACCACCGCAACGCAGCACAATCCACTACATGTACGGAACACACTTTTACATCCACATTGCCGTCCTCTTCCAAAGCACCGGACGACGGTTATATATAGCTCGATATACACCAAGTCGAGAGCACAGACACACGCACACACACACACCGTCAAGTGAACGCTTCACGAAGGGGCCTTCTCCTCTTGTAAGCAGACGACAAACTTTCGCCGACCATCAAAACTTTCGCAGACGACCAACTCTTTCGCGCCGTACTATGAATCTTCCGGATGCAAAAGAGAGGGAAACGACCGGCCGCTCTTGTTTGTTGTTCTTTGTATTTTCCTTTCAAATGCAGTTCCCGTACGATTCGCTCGTTTGCTTTGCTCTTTTTCCGCGTTTGTTCATTCGTGGGGTTTGTTCGGCGGTGGAGCACGTGCACCACGGCAACCGCGGAAGAGAGTCCGGTGTGCAGCCGCGGCGCGGCGCGCGAAGAGGTTTTTTGGCTGCCCCTTTTCCCTTCCGAAGCAGACGACATCAAATTTTCCAGCTTCCTTCCTCTATGCGCAAGATGCAGGGGAGGAGGAGGAGGCGATTGGAGGAAGTGCGAGAGGTAGTGATGGAGAGGGAGAGATAGAAAAGGAGAGTGGTCCGGGGAGGGAATGAACATTGACGGTCCGATCCCCTCTAACGCCCTTGTCTTCCTCCTTCCTTCGTTTTATTCATCTTATATTATTTCAAATCTTGAACATCGAGACACCTGTGGTTACCCTCCTGGAGGCGTGTCATGACGTAAACAAAAATAAAGGTCTGGGGCATTAGACGGCTGACCCCGCTCTGTATTTGCAGCGTTACGTCATATGAAACGTGAAGGCTCATTGAACCCACAACATCCCATTTCCTCGAGACAATCGACATGTGCACGAATACAAATGTCCTCAACATACAGTGAAATTACATGTTCCAACTTCATTTCGGAAGCCATGAGCTCAGACCCTTCCAGATAAAAGGCGAAGGAAAAGGCAATTGTTTCAGCTGCCGGCTCGCTATTAAGCGCCGAAATTATTGCGATTTGAAAAATACAAAACGCACCGTTGACGTTCCCTGTTAGCTTGACTGCTTTGTTCTTAACTGTTGCGCCTTCTTTTTGACACGTGACAGATAACATCTTCTGCGCATGCGACAACAAGTTATCATAATAATGCCTAAGCAGCATACCATCAATGGTCCAATATCGGTCCGACATTAGCATACTGAACGTGCAACTCGGTCCGATATTGCGCCAATGAAGCTGCCAATATCATCAGTGGTCCAATGTTGCAAGCCCGTGGTGAGCCAATGAAAAATATGAATGAACGGTAGCTATAGTACTACCACACCAGTCTAGTTTTAGTTGGTTTTAATATGTAGCACGACAACGCATCGCATTAAAAAATCATTATTTTTTCTTTCGTTGCTTTTTTTTTTTTTTTTTTTGGATAATCAAACTATGCATTCGGTGGCACGTGGTGGCGAGATCGTAAGATCCCGCTTGGTCTGGGATCCGGATAGTCTCACAGAACTACCCATAACAGAGATAATATGCGAGCATCCCTCAGCAGTCGGATTGCCAACTGTAGTCGCATTGCCTATCATGCGTATTTCAAATTGCGCTGCAAAAAAGGAAGGTTCAATTTCGGCGACATCGGAAGACGACAAGCCGTAGACACAGTTACAGGCAACACGATAACTTCATATCAAATCACTAGCAGCGGCATCCCCCCTCCAACACTCCGCTCTACAGCATCACAAACATAATAAAAAAACGTGGAAGGGAAAACGAAAGTGAATAAAACACACGCAACACTTCATAGCCCGGCAGACATGCAAAAAAGCAACAACCAGCAGAACAAACAACGCAGACGATAACGTGCTTGCAGAAAGCAGAAACAGAAAAACGCCAGGAACCTGTTTTGTATGTATTCCATTGTTTTATTCGAGCGGCCGATTTATTTGTTATTCCAAGCGCCTCGACGACGCACGGAGTTCTTTCAAAATCGCGCAAGGCCATAGCGTTCTCACAATAGACGGTGGCTATTCGTCAATATGTAGAAGCAACAAGAGCAGCAAAACAGCGTTGTGTAGCAGAAGACACGCACGCCTCTAGGGGTCGCTAGCCTCATCCCTTGTAATCCGGTAACTACCGTCACAGCCATTTTTTATGGCTCGCTAGACAGGCGAGCGAGGGTGCTACGGCCTTCAACCCTTCTTTTTTTCTTGCAAGCCAAATTATATACAGTGGGAGAGGATGTTTATATCCTTTCCAAGTCGTTGGAGCTATTTTAAAAAAAAGGGGTGCATAGCACGTATACATAAAAACATAACCGGCAGAGTTCGCAAGTGCGGAGAAGGGAACGAGCATTGTTTCGTTTTTGCTGTACACTGACTGAGGACATTTACGAGTGCAACATCTTAGAAGGGGTACATCACGTCCCGGTAACACAATCCCGACGAGTGCAGCTCTGGATTGGGCCGCCGCTGCCCCTAGTAACAGTGCAATTGACGGATTGAAATCCGCAGGAAGCCCAGTTCCCGCAGGTCGCTGTCCCCGAGGGTCTCCTTGGCGGGACGCCCGGCCTCGTTTTAAACTCAACCCGTTCTTCACTTCCTACATGGCTGTTTTCTATTTTTTCCCTGTCTGTCGTCCTCCTCTTTTACGTCTGCTGACCTCGCTTTCGCTGCCATCTTGTGGCAGCAGCCAACCCTCCGAGGCGACACCCACTGATCTTGCTCGGTTCAACGCTCTTGTTCAAGCGGCCACGTCGAGTACGACCGGGCTACATGCGAAGAAGGTCTTTGCATTGCAGTCGATCTTTGCTTTTTTCTTTCGTTTGCTAGGCGGGGGCTAGTGTTGAAGGGAGACGAATCTGCGCGTGGTAAGGCAGAAAAACCCAGCCACGTTGCAGCGCCCTATAGAGATGACTTTGCGACTGTCCAGACTGTGCAGTTTTTGCGCCGCCAACTGGACGAACTTTCTTTTATTAGCAGGAATGCACCTGTCGCCTTCACTGCAAGCAATACATACCAGGCTCGCTAAACCAAAGAGAGAACACACATACAGAAACAGAAAAAGCCTGGTTTTTGTTATAACAGACTGTCATATTTTTCATTTGTGTGTGTGTGTGTGTGTGAAAGTGTTTCACTTTTTCCTCTTTTCTTCCCTTTTTCTTTATTTGCTGGGAATAGCAAGCCGCCGTAGCGCAGGCTAACCTTTCCCTTCTTTTTTTATAATAAACATATATCCCCCCTTCTCTGCTGTGAATAATACACAGTGTGTATTTACAACAGCGGGCTTCCATTCCCATGCTGCTTTTTTAACGCAACTCAATTACAGTGAAACCTCCCACTATATACGGACCGCTACCTCTCTCAGAAGGATACTTCCTTAGTGCGGACGGGTGGAATTTCCCCGGCAAGCTTCGATGCTATTAACTGAATCATCAAAGTACAATAAAACTTCTCGTGTACCGACACCTCCGTCCAGCGGACAAGAATTCGGGCCTCGTGGGTGTCCGTACCAGAGAGGTTTCATTGTACTTTGATGCAAATGACGTATAGTTAGGCGTCTGGCTGTCCCCATTTGAAACGACTGTCTTTAGGGTTTGCACTTATTTTCCTAACTTTCCTAACTGCTGAGATTCTGTTTTCGTATCCCAGAAAGGGGCACCCCCCCCCTCCCCCGCACACACACACACGAACATCAACGAAAATTTGCGCTACTCTTTTCCGTTGTGTACTGTATTTCACCTTGGTGTGATACTGCTTTTGATAAGCTCCCCGCCCGAGCGCACGGTTTGACAATGGTCAGCGACAGTTGTAGACTACGGTTACGTCAAGGTCACCCGCGATTCGGGATGAGGCTCATCATACTGTAAGTGGCCACTGCAGAAAGCTTTCGGCTACGGAATGAGCTCAGTGCCAGCTCCCGTGGCATACTGGTTAGGATGACCACTTTCCCCGCAGAGACTGGCAGGTGACGCGGGTTCGAATCCCCTCACCGGCTGCGCTGTTTAGGTTCTTTCCCCCGGTTTTCCGGTAGACTTTCCAGACGGATGTCGGCACAGCTCCCCCTGAAGTCGGCCCAGGACGCATACTAACCTCCCTGTCCTCCGTTCCTTCCTGCTGTCCTCTCTCCATCTGCCCACCTCTGTACGCCGGTCATACCCACAGTTGCTTCGCGGCGTTAACGCGAAATTACATAAAAAAAGAATGAGTTCAGCGGAATGGGGAAGTTTTTCGCACTGTAACTTAATTACGCAATATTGACGGGGCCTGCTTTGTCGTTATCAAAGCGGGAAGCACGCGCTATGGCTGGGCTCGCAATTCCGGCTGTAATCGGCTATTGGTCTCTTCCGGTGTGACCGACCAACTCCCGTGGCACAGTGGATAAGATGATCGGCTCACACGTCGAGACTGGAAGGTGACCCACATTGGAATCCCGGCACCGGCTGTACTGTCTGGGACCTGGGTGTTTTCACTGGTTTTTTCCTCAGACGCTTTAGGGCAAATGTTGGCACAGATTCCTGCGAAGTAAGCCCAAGTCGCACGAACCGCACAGTCTAACAACGGCGGGCAGATCACTCGGCAATAACGCGCCACGAACCCACCAACGGGTATATCACAAGCTGGAAGTCCGAAGGCTTCGCAAACCAATGGTTCAATGCTGAGAAATATAGTATGGTGCAGCGGCAGCACAATCACACACCGCGTGCTCACCGAACGTATCAGGTGCTTGTTCCATGCCGAAACAAAAACAACAACTTTATTCGATGCCGAAGATGTTGGCACTTCTGTGCAAACTGTTTTCTGGGCACTTCATCTGTTGCACTTGAGATGGGGGGCAAATAACTCGGATTCAATTCCATCAGACTAAAATACAGAGTGTTCTTTTTTTTATGTCGTTACATATTTAAAAAAAAAACAGCATGAGAGCTGCCCAGATGACATCAGGGGCTCCAGGAGGATATGACCTTCGCCATAGGCGGTTAATCCTTGCCGCAGAGCGGTCCATCTGGCAAGCAGATCAGCACACTCTCCAGTCACCTTTAGTACGCTGACCCCCGGTGACCTTTAGCCCGCTGACGTGCGTACAGTGTCGTCCTCCCTGATTGAGTGCTCTCCGGATTCGTGCGGTTTCGGCTCATTTGCATAACACAATTCGTCGACGGATATTTCCACGCACTTGCTCGTTTCAGAAAAAAAAAAGAAAAGAAACGCCGAAGCTCTTTGGCTGCACACAGTGTATGTGTTTATAGGTGCTTAAAGTGCTCATCGTGCCTTCACGGGCCACTATTTCTGTGTTATTGGGTCGCATCGTCAGCAGTGCGCAAGCGTGCAACGTTTGAGTGGTTGGCGTCAAATGGTCACATAGAATGTATGGTGCCCTCCTGTCAGTGTGAGAGCCTCACCACTGAACGCCCTGCGGAAAATCAGTGCTGGTTTCAGCTTTTTGAAATAATGGCTTTCAAATATCCCATATTTTGCGGTCTCATTTTTTCCCGAGAGCCATTAATTAAAGGGATAGTTAATGAATTTTAGGTAATTTGTCCCCTAGTACTTATATACTCTCTTCGAGAAAGTGTCAGCCTGGCACTGAACTTACGTGAAAAAAAAAAAGTAAAATAACATAAAAAATAAATAAGATATAAAAAAGAGCATCTATGCTGCTGTCATATAGTTCCTTGTTGTTGTCGTTGGTTTTTTGTAAAAATCTATAACGCATACAAACCTAAAGACATTAGCAGACACCAGGGATGGGCAGTAATACTCATATTTTGTATTATAATACTAATACATAATACTTCCTAGAAATCGGTATTATAATACAGATACAAATACATTTCAAAAATGAGTATTATAATACATAATACTAATACTTCTGTGTATTACACGAGTAATACTTGTAATACGCTTGTAATATACTTAACTTGGGAAGAAAAAAAGGAAAAGAACAGAAGAATTACTTAGATATATGCCCACTACTTATCGAGACAATCATTCTCCAATGACGTTTTATTTACGCTTACATTTTTGCACATGGCCTGATCTTTCCGAATAAGATCAGATAGCGCTGATCAATTCGATCGCAGTGAACAACTTGCTCTCTCTGTCGCAGAGCCCTGATTTCATTCACTCTGAACTATAAAATGTGGGCCGTTCAAAAACCTGTGACTGCCCATAGTGCAACCACGTACAGGGGTGACTGGCTGCACTGGACGCACTCTTTAATAGGACAAATGGCTTGTACTGGTATGACTCATCCTTACGGATTCTGAAGTAGAAGGAATGCGAGGAAACCTCCAGTAACCTCTGGCCCCAAAGTCACTCGCTTTGGGATAATTTGGGGCAGGGGAACACTGTAATAGGAGCCTTGTTCGTGTTCAAATGTTTGTGGGACCCGAAAAATTACTGATAAAGTGCACGGGTGACACTTTGCAGGTCGAACTTACGACCTCTGGGAAAGTATTACACCTTCAAAAGTATTATAATACATGTAATACCTCGTTTTGTGTAGTATAATACAGATACAAATACATTTCAAAAATGAGTATTATAATACATAATACAAATACTCAAAAGTATTACAGTAATAGTATTATAATACAACGTATTACTATTACTGCCCATCCCTGGCAGACACACATGGCAAGTAGAATGAGATTTTACCCACAATGGACATACCCCAAGACTGACGGTTAAAGGCGAATGCCTTAAAGATCGTTGAAGGGGGTCACACATACAACATAATGAACGTGCTTTAAGAGACCTCGGCATAACCTCCCACGCATAAGTTTACTTTCCCATGCTCATTGTACAGTTCAAGTTCGCACTGCGACAGTGAGACAGTCGAACTCTTGGCCCGTCTAAGTGAGAGCAATGCACTGGCTTTCAAGCGTGACTGTACAGTGTAGCCGTTACAATTGACAGCACCAGACCTCACAACATTTGTTCAACTGAACTCTGGATATACAAGGAACCGGCACGATTGCTCATACAATCAGTAAACAACACTTTCTAAAGGCAGTAGGGCGTTCGTCATACGTGAGGCAGTCACCGGATAGATGCGAGGCGTGTGGGTCCACTCTCACTAACGATGAATTCGCGTGATCAAAACGTAGCAACGTGCCTATCGCACGAAAACCGCTAAACCCGGCGCCCGCGCTGGGTCTCGTTGTTGTCACAGTTGTCACCCGAACGTAAGTCCCCAGAATCTAGCGGTTTAAGGTGGACTCATGCGATGTGGTTACGTTCGCTTCCGTCGAGGTATGGTGGCACCGTCGGACAATTTTTTATCTTCATTTTACTTTCCTCCCGCGGTCTAGCAAGTAAAGTAATCGGCGCCAGCGTCAGCACATGCTAGCAAACGATAAAACCGTTATTTTCATACTCAGAGATCTGGAAAATTGCAGTAAGTTCGTTGAATTTGTTGACTGCAATACATTCCTATACTGTTGTTGTAGAAAAATTTAATACGACGTGGAACAGTCAGTACATGGACAGCGCCTCAAAACAATATTTACAATGTATGAGCCGTGAACTGTTACTGTTACTATACTGTTACTGTAGGAAATGACATCATTTTGGCCATTTTTGGTACGGAGCGATTTTGTTGCATCTGCCATAGACTCCCGTGTATTGAAAATTTGAAAAACTTTAATTCGCGAAAAATCAGTAGATCGCTTCAGGCCTTGAAAAATGTACCATTCCCTAGATAGACTGTATAGAAGAACAGGCCTGTACCTGTTTCGTGTAGAAATTTAGCGAGGATTACGAGAACACTGTGAACAAAAATTCCTCGTATACTTTCTTAAGAAGCGAGTCCGCCTTAAAGGAGCATGGAAAGGGTATTGAAGCTGTCTAAAATCCGCTCGTATTTCGTGAAATGGCCCATGAAAAGCATACATGGAAACTATTTCTGCTCAAAAAAGTTCCACTACGACGCAATTTAATTCTAAAAAACGCTGCCGCGGCGGGAGGTTCCCAGGCTCCATCTCCAGGCCCCTCCTCCACTCCTGTGACGACGCACCGGCAATGCTCTTCATTCGCTGCGAAAAATTCGTCTGCTCTCGACAGAGCGACGTGCTATACTTGTTCGCTGCTATTCATTCTAGGATATCAAACAGGAAAATAGACGTTTTGAAAATGGTACCTGTTTACCGAATGCACGCTACGGTGCTTGCTTTATGGTTCTTTTATCACAGTTGCGTGAGTTTACTAGTGGGGAGTACGTACACAGTAAGTACATCGCATTGGAGTCTCATATGTGGCGTTATTCAATGTGGCTCTTCGCGCTTTGATGAGTCTCTTGTTTTCGTTCCATTTAATCGAGATAAATCCTGTATAACTGCCCGTACATGCGTGTTACAGAAGTGTGTCCTTCATTGAGGAGGACAGCAGGGATGCAGTGTGGAGTTCGATGCGGCCAAACAACAACAACAACAACAAAAGAAGAACAAACAAAAGGACAAGCGGTTTTCGCACGCACCAGGTTCGGACAAATGAACCAGCAAGAAATAGTTGGTTTGCCTTGATTCAGTGTGAGGATGTTCAACCTGGCACTGAACTCCGAATATGGAATCTACATTTTCTTGAAACTGATTATCAGTCACCACCGAGCGTGGTGAGACCCGTCGGCGCCGACTTCCGTATCTGTCTGAAGTGCTATGTCGCTCCGTCGCTAAATTTACCTGGTGTGAAGGAGCAATGCAAACGGCAAAGAATGAGAACCGCGCAAAAACCAGAGCTGCTGCACAAGACGGATCGACCACTTCGGAGTCCATGTAACCTTATCGGGAGAAGCGTCTGCCAGAAGAATCTGTGAGAAACTACGCAACAGACGACGCTCCGACCTCCGCAAGTTCGATGACCAAACCCGGTTGACGTCACACCGCGATCCCTCCTCTAAGTGGATGCAGGTGCTTCGTCACATCGTGACGCGCGTTCTCTTGGCTTGTCACTTGGCTTCCGCAGAAAAGCGGAGAGCTTCGTGCGAGCGGGGAATCAAACGTCTGCCGTAGGCGTAATATGTTCGCTAGGACAGCATTTATGGTGTAAAAACATAATACAGTGGTGACACATTTGACCGGAGTCAAAGAGAGAACATTTTTTCTCCCCACTTCCCATGCTCCTTTAAGTCCCTAGGGGCGCGATGGTCCCTCCTGCTCCGGTTTCGTCGTCTGCTAACCAACGCTAACGTAAGCGGACCCTCGCGATCGGGATGTGACGACACCACTGGCTGACGAATTATTCGGGATAGGAACGCGCCGACAGAACACGGGCAATTTCCACGCTTTGACCAATAGAATACAATTACTAAGAATCTAGCGAACAACGCTCTCACGGAATTATCACGCGAATTCGCCGTAATGAACACCTCGTGCTAGCTTTCTGCACGCCAGGTATGTTGACTCCAAGGACCATCATGCGCGATCTCTGCGCAACATAGAAATCTTAAGGACTGCGCTAGAAGGAAATATCCGAAACTTGTACGTACGGGCGAGGGGAGCGGCATATGGAATTAGCTACCATTGCCGCGACGCACGCAAAAAGAAAAAAAAAAAAGAAAAAGCATCAGGCAAGCATACACCAAACATAATTCCAACAAATGTTCTTGGAACAGTAACACACAGTCACAATCCATGAAACCCTAAGATTTGAAAGGAAGACAAAAACAGACACGAAGAAACACAGACACGACGCGGATGTCACATGGGGACGCCGTCCCGCCGTTGCCCCGCTCCCTCAACCAGCCCGACTAGCCTTGGCTACAAGCATGGATAGGGGCGGACAGTGACAAAATCCGTAGGCCAACGGAAGCAGAGGAGCAAGTGTTGCCAACAGTTTTCGGAATTGCGCCTGCTTTCACGGGCTAAAATACGCGACGTTCCCTCGGCTGATTCAGTATGGCTGACTCCGAGCGCATACATTGAGAGAAGGAAGAGCCTCGTTCAAGTTCTTTGCTCGCCTCCTATCTTCCTCCGCGCTTTTCCTTCTAGCCTCTCTCTGTAAGATTCCTACGCGCAACGACGTCCTTCCAAATGCGAGGGAAAGAAAAAGGCCTTACGACATCTCACAAAATAAAACAGGACACAAACACAATAAAAAGATAGAGGTCGAGGGAGACAGACTATTAAAATATGGAACACTGAAGTATGGAACAAATAGTACTCACGTTCTCGTCTGAAAGTAATTTCCACTAAATGCACTTTATACAAGGGAGCACTTGTGCAACAAGTCCAATGTAAACGTCCACGACGTCTCTGGGGATATCTCTCGAAGAATGACATTGGTGACGGCCGCCCTTCAATCATGTGATGGATGGACGTGGATCTTGTCCATTCCTTGTCACGGGAGTTGGAAATAGACGAGGGAAATCTACAGCGGTACGTTTGTGCCTGTGCATCTATGCGACGTTTACGTTCGGTGGAATGATCCTCAGACAGCGTCCCTATTTGTCCGTGTCTTAACTATGTATCGGATCGCTACATTTTCTAACCGTGCATATCAAGTAAATGCCCGATACTGCTGCCCTCGGTATGTTGATTGATTGATTGATTTGTAAAGGAAAAAAATGGAGATGTTAGTCTCGACCCACTCGGGATTGGCTACTCCAGGACGCGTTATTTATTTCTTCGCTATGTTGTCATGTATCTGCTGCGTCCATTGCGTTTGCCAATTACATAATTTTGGTGGACGTAGGTTCGACGTGGAACATACGTACGACATGGAATAGTGGATTCTAATTTCTAACTTTAATTACAAGGGTCAGGGTCGTCGTTCAAAATTAACCTAGTGTTTTATTTCTTTAAATAGGCATCCCGCTCGTTGGTGGTGGCCAAGGCCGTGCTGAAGACTGAGAGGTGGTGGGTTCGGCTCCTACTACCGGTTGTGCTGTCTGAGGTTTTCCCCTGGTTTTCCGAAGACTTTGCACACGAATATCGGCACAGTTCCGCCCTGAAGTCGATCCAGGACGCATACAAATCCTACTGTCCCCCCATTCCTTTCTTCTGACTGCTGCCCTCTCTCCATCTGTTCACATCTGCACGCCGCTCAGAAAGTTGCTTCTCGGCGCTAACACGAAATTTAAATGTATACAGTAAACCCTCGTTATCTCGAACTCGCTTATCTCGAAATATCGGTTATCTCGAATATTTTTTGCATCCCGATCCATGTCCCAATGCTTCCTATATAATTGGGCCCTTTTAAGTCGAAGCTTTTTTTTGCCCGAGTACGGATATCTCGAAATCCCATCACCGGTAGGTCTGCGTACCTACGGCTGATAACGTGCATTCTTCGGTCCCCCAGGCTAGGTCAAGGTCAAAGCCTTTCAGTCCTAGCTGTGGCAGGCAGACAGCACTCCCCTTTCCACCCAACGTCACTCCTCCTCCTCCTCTGCATTCGTCCGTGCATCTCTCGTTTTGTTCTTCGCGGCGCCATGATGGCTGAACAACGCGCATGAAAGTCCCTGGCTTTGGAGCGGAAGGTGACACTTATCAAAGGCCTGGTAGCAAGTTCATCAAGCCAGTAGCATGAACTGTTTCATTCATGCGGGTTTCTGGTCTTCCACCGCCGTACAGGAGCCAGCAGACCACTTCAGTGGCTGTGATGAATTGTGCAACGACGTGATGCGCCTCGCATGTTTTGGGGAGAGTGACTTAGGACTTCAACATCGAGGACTATGCGCTTTACGACGGCGATGTTCCAGTAGCGGTGAACTGAGTAATACAGAAATCGTCGAGAGTGGCCGCGGTAGTGACGTGCCGGGAGGAGCGTCTCATGCGTTGCACAAATGTGAAGCAGATTGCTATTACGGAGTTATTCAGTCTCAGATGATGTTGAAAACTAAATGGCTTCGGAATTGTTTTCGAGCCCTATTACAGTAGGAACGCTTTTTCTTTACGTTTCATAACATAGCACATTGTGGTAACATCGTGGCAACGTAATTTTCGCTGTTCGCTTAACTCGAAACCCCGCTTATCTCGAAATTTTTTCCGGTTTTTACGACTTCGAGTTATCGGGGGTTTACAGTGGCACTGTCGAAACGTCGACAACCCTTTTAGCATTCCAAGTATCTTAAATGTAAATAAATTATCCATTTTTTTTCTTACTTCCCGTACCTTCGTAGTCTGTGTTTCAATTTTCATTTCAGCTATATATATATATATATATATATATATATATACCGGGTGGTGATGTCATTCGCCGTAGGCCACTGTCCGCTTTGGGGAAAATTCCGGGCAGGTTGAGCGCTGCTTCAAACTTTGCTGAAAAAAAAAGAAGAAAAGAAAAACAGAAAGGAAACGAAAAGGAAGAAAGTGTAACTCATCTAGGCGGCCAGATTTCTTACCGTTGAATGTGCTCCCAGATCTTCGTTAATGGTTTTAACGTCTCCCTATGTAATAAACTAGTGTTTGTAACTTCCCTAAAATCTGTTTCCGCGTCTTTTTTTGAACTTCTATATATATTCAGCATATCGAGCCCTTCGCAAACTGACTGCACCATTCGTACACTATTCCTTTTGACATCGTTTGTTTCCCAAAGCTTCTAGCTCTCGGCAAGGAGGCGCTACAATCAGTGGCAGTTAGCGCCGCATGCGGAAGAAACTGAAGCAACCGGTTAGTTCACAACCTCCACAGTACAGCCAGACACAGCGGGTCGCAGCGTGGAAATGTATTGCGTTTTCTTCGGCTTTGAGAAGTTGGAGTCTCTAATCGACTTCTTGGTTTGTCAAATACTTCGAAGGGCCCACTATTCGTGAAATTCGCGCTCGTGAAATTCGTATTAGTGAGTTGACGTGGAAGACGTATCAGACGGGAATATAATTTTAATCAAGGCGAGATCTCAAGGTCTCAACACCAATAAAAACATGGTTGCAAAAGTTTCTAGGGGCACCTTCAATGAAAGTTGAAGTACAGCAGCTTGTGAGATCACAAATGCTGACAAGGACAAACGACAAGACGAATATGGAGGAATGAACACAGACCGCAAAAGATATCAATACAGGCCATACACACCACGTCTGCGAATCACGACAGCTTGATGTAGCCATGTCAGATTGTCGGTGACTGCACTTGTACGTGTTGTCCACGCTTTTTACTTGTCATCGGCCCTTGGGACACCGCGGCCGACTCCAGGGCGGCCTTACGTCACGTGGTTGACTTCTTTGAGGCGACAGGCCTAAAGGACTCACTATGACCCCAGCAGCGCCCTCGGACACTCCCACCACCACGATCACGTCCAGCATCGTCATCGCCACTTCGATCATTCCCGTCATCACTCATCGTCATCACTGATCATTGTCACCACTCACATTAGACCCCTAGCTATGGGGTAGCGTTCCACTCCTAGAGTGGAAAACCTCCCCACTTCATCATCACAATATATATGTTGTTGTTGTTACTTGTCATCGGGGCTTGCTGGTTTTGTACCTTCTTACCATCCCAGCCTCAAACGCTTGGGCATGAAAAGGGTGGCATCACAACTGCATCACAACCTCCAACAGTAGTCATAATATTGGGAAACCGCTTGTCCCTGAAAATTACACCTCCGGACTCATCCACAAACAGAAAGCGACAATCGCGAGTTATGAGGATACGATGAGAACTAAGCTATATTCTTGCAATAAAGAAAATGCTGCTGTTCAGAATTTTCGGAGCTTCTGTTTTAATTTCGGTGCAGTGAAGTTGTTCGTAATTATTTAATTAGGGTGATGTACTTTTTAAACGGCCTGGCATCGTGTCTCTGATTGCATATCGTAACGGTGCGTAAACCGACTCATGCAGCGTAAGCTTATGATCTCCAAAGTGTTCCTGAAACCTCGCGACGCAGTTGCCTTGCAAATATCCAATAACGAAGCTAGTATTATAAAAAAATATTCCAAGCCTGTGAGTCATAAGGAATAACGTAAGTCTATCCAAAGTTGTAATGCCGCTCGGACTGCAGCGCTGTTTAGGGAGCGCGTTTAAGAAAATGCTGAACACAGTTTTTTTTCTTTATTTACGTAAGTGTCCTGCAAAAGGGGCTCAGCCTCCGTCAAGGCAGGATCACAAAATATAGTCAGGAAACCAATAGAATAACAACAATCTCAAACACACATACATCCACACACATCACATCGCAACAAACACTATGCAAGCGACCAATGGAAAGAACATATTACATTCGGGGAATTTCTACTCACATTAATATATAACACATCTGGTTTGGACACGTACTAAGTTCGCTGATGCTCGTATTCTCGGAGATGATGATGGCTCGTATTCTCGGAAACTAAGACCCATTGACTTAGTCGCCTAAGCGATTTGCATGAAGAAATCAGTTCATAATTATCATTAGAATAAGTACGGATTTAAAAAACTCATTCTGCAACGTCCATAATCTGTTCTGCACTTGGGAACCGGTAGTCCGCGTGCATACCGTAAACTGTAAGGTGCACGGTCACCTGCAGTACCATCATCATCACATTTATGTGTGTGTGTGTGTGTGTGTGTGTGTGTGTGTGTGTGTGTGTGCAGTACCAAAAGTTGCTGTGAATTCAATAAAGATGTTCAATAGCAGCCTTGGCTTAAAAATGCTCAAAACGCTAAAAACACTGTATTTGTTACACTTAACGTGACTGAGCAGAAGTCTTGTAAGGCTTTGTAAGGGTTGTTCTGGGACAATCAAGTATCCCACAAAGCCACACTGCCGCTGCGATTACCCGTCAGTGGTTCTCACCTGAAGCAAACGTCCGTCGGGCAGCACGCTTCCTGAGCTAATGTGACCGGCGAAACTAACCACTAACTTCGCCTCCTACCGCTTGGGCTCAGATGGGCGCTGGTGTTGCCAGCCTAACTTGAGCGCAACAGTCCTATACTGCGCTTGTAAACTTTGCAAAATCTCAGCTGGTTTAACGTTCACCTAAACAAGGAACTGATTATGAATGGCTATTCGCACAGCCTCAGACGCACGGCTCGTTGCCAGGATAGCTGCCGCTGCTGCTCGTACCGCTGATCCGTGAATGGTTGCGGTAAGTTCTTCGACAGTTTTATTCAGCTACATTGGCTCACTCATTTTTCGTGAGCAAAAGTATCGGTGAACCATTGACGACCCCTTTTATATTGTATCGAAGAGGCCACGAAGGGCGACCATGCACAGCAGCGTTGTATGAGTTCTGGCCAGAGTTCCGTTTTCAGAACGTCTTCGACTATTTTTGAAGGGCCTGTGGCACTGATATATGTGGTTCACTCGTTGTACTGCACTCCAGAGTATTGAGGAAATGTAATTATAGCCTATCTATGTAATTTCTCGTTGTTTGTATTGTTAAGAGATTAGACTAGTTGCCCAGAGTGAGCTTGACTCTGCCTCATCGCTTTTACAGTTAAAGGAGAGTGGAAGCCACCTCGAACATATATTTTCTTTTATCGCGTGATATGAATATGTACTACCACAAGGAACTGCCACGCAAAATATTTCCATTGGGGAGCGTGCATTGCATAAGAAAATTAGTTCACGCGAGTGCATGCATCGGCGGCGAACTCTCACACCTCCTTCTGGCGTATTGTGACGTCATATCAGCGGAACACACGCGGGAGCAAGAAAGCGACGGGTCGACTGCGCTGGTTCAGACCAACACCATCTAGATAGAGAAAGTCTGCTCACTCGTCGACGTGATGTAACAACTAAGTGTCAGCCAATCAGGACTGTGTTTTCAACGGCTGTAGCCAATCACGAACGCGCTGTCAGTGGTGGTAGGGATGGAGACGGAGCACCGTCGACTGCGAGTAGTGATTGAACGTCCTCGCATACTAAATGGGTAAGCTGTAAAATAAAGCGCAAAACAGTTATATATCTTTCTCAAGACTGATTTTCTGGAACGCGTGCTGCACTTTTTGTCTACAGATTCAAGTCTACAGGTTCTAAGTTCGGTGCAACCACTTGCGCGTTCTTGAATTCGAAGGACGGCGAACCGCACCAGCAGCGGACGAATTCTCACTTTATATGAACACGTATCGAAGGAGGGAGAGGAGGCAATAAGCAGGCCTTCTGTATCTAGGTGCTGTTGTTCAGGCACGGGACGCGCGGCGCTAAATATAACCTTGAGAAGAAAGAAGAAGGTGCACGCTTCATTATTGGCCGAATGATGTGACGTCGCAGACTGGCAGCCTATATGGGAGCAGCGGTCTTCTCACACACAACACTGTAAGAGTTCTTTCTTACGCAGCAGGATTGCATGCTGCTGTCGTACGTTTTATGCGGATATAAATTCCTGGGCTTCTAGTGCTAATTTCTATATCTCCTTACATATATATATATATATTTTTTTTTTTGTTCGAGGTCTTCTAGGCTGCTTTTAAGGGTCTCTCGCACAGGCCCAGTCGTTTCCGTAACTATAGTGCTGTTTCACTCCGCGTTCACCACTGACAATAACGCCGAAAATCCCACGCGAATTGGTGGCATTGTTCCTGTTCAGCTTAATGTAACACATGGCAAGAGCAGACGAGGCATATTGACAGTATACCGGAATTCCCTCTCTAGAAACGTCACCCGCACAAGGCCAATCAGTGCGCACCTTGGCGCACACAACACCAATCGGGGAGCTACTGGAGTGACCTTGGTATCCTTGGCGACCGACCGACACGCGGGCGGCGAACCGGAATACTAGGGTATCGGCGTATACTGGTGACTGCGAACTGTGGTCCCAGGAGAATCTGCGATAGGCTTGTGGAACGTTTTTTCTGGTTGCCGTCAGACGTTTTCGCAAAGCCAGGTGCGTAACACCGTGTTCTATGCAACATGGCCACGTCAGAAGTCGCACTGGTAAGCGAAAGCCTGCGTATCTACCGCGGACTTTTCACTTAGCATTGTTGGAACTGAGAATACGTTGCTTGTAGCAAGACTTGGAGCAGGTGTTAACAGTTTTGTAGCACATATCGTGCCTCTAGGAGCAGAGATTGTCAACTTCTATTTTTTATCCACTATACAAGCACTTCGAAATTCATTAAGCTCTTCAACGTTTGTGACGAAAAATTATCAACTCAGTAAACAAATCGTTCGTTATAAATGCGAACCATATTTTATTCATAAATGGACGAAGCACCAAATGAAATGTCCACAAGACATGTAGAATGCATTAGCTTTTACTTTTTTTTCAGTGCTTCCAACTTCGAAAGAGCTTCGGACAGGTTAATCTATCCCTCCTTCAAAAGCGATTGACCTCTTTGAATGTCAGCGAAACATTTCGTCTGTAGCCCTTTACTAAGTAGGAGATCAGTATTACTCAGCATCTTTCCGGCATGCTTGATTTCTTCTTGAAGTATTTTTTCTTGTTCTGCTTTGTTCTGTCTCTCGACGTCATCGTGCTTCGCTTGCTTCGTGTGTCGCTTCAGCGCTGCTTGTGTTCCCAGACGTTCCAGTTCTCACTTGCGGAATCCTTTAACTGCTCTGATTAGTTCTGGAGTTATTGGGACTGCCGCTGCATCTCGCTTGAACATTTACGAATAAGACGTTATTGCATGAGGACCATTAACGCTCGCAAGTGATGAGTGGATCAGCCCCAAAGCACACCTCTGTTTTCGCAAAATCCCTTTTCCATATCAGCATTACCATGCGACAGGCACAGAAGAGCCGTTTCACGAATTGTCTAAGCAGCGGGTATCTTCCGGTGCCATCCTCCAACCATGTAATTACAAGTAATTAAGTTACTGTAACTAATTACTTTCTGAGGAATTAATTACTATCCGCTCGGAGACCGGACGGTGTCGGCGCGCTGCGGAGAAACGATGAACTATCGTAGCGTGGATAGCTTCCTCGAGTTGTGTGCTTAATGGGTAAGGTGGGGCAAGATGCGACATTTTTGGCTCGACGGCGCCTGTCTCAGAGACGCGTTGCTCCATGCGTTTGAAACTTTATTCATAGGTGGCTCTGCATGTTAGCTTTATTGCACGTGATAATTTTCCAGATTGGTATTTGCGTTGAAGAGAAAAATATCGGTTAATGTAAGACCCTCAAAGAAGGCGCGATTTCTTGTAGTCTTTTTTCTTGTCAGCTGTGCAGCAGCGTGTCGCAGGTTTATCCTGTCGCTGTAGGGCCACATCCTATTTCTTTATTCATTCACCTAGATCCGTATATGCAAAATATGGGCACTCTTGATTATCCGGTGTTTACCTGAAAAATTAGCGCATCGGATTATATGCACTGGGCAAAACGCGACAACTTAATCTAATTTAAATGTAATGTAATTTAAATTTAATATACGAGGGGTGTTCAAGTCAAACCGCGACTTTCTGTTTCCTGAGTGTACAAATGGCTCGCCCTACTTCTTTTTCGTCATTTTCACACGCAACAGGCCTCCGCGTTCACCACGTGGTGGTCCAAAGTTTGTGCAAAACAGAAGACACGTGCTGGACAAGATGGCCGACAACGAGGTGAGCGCGCACATCGAACAACGAATTGTCATGAAGTTTCTCGTGAATGAAGGCGTAAAGTCATCTGAAATTCACAGAAGACTTCAGGCTCAGTATGGCCACGATACACTTAGCCGCAGCAAAGCGTTTGAGTGGTGCAAACGGTTCCGAGATTGCCGTACATCATTGCAGGACGACCCCGGCCGGTGCTCAGAGCCCAGTGTCAGAGTTCCTGAGAACATCCAACTTGTCAAGCGCCTGATCCTCAAGGACCGACGGATAACATGTCTCGAACTGGCTCGAAAGACGGACCTTTCTGTGGAAACGTTGAACACTATCATTATCAACACCTCCAGTTTAGCAAAGTTAGTGCCCGTTGGGTCCCGAGGCAGCTCTCCGTGTTTGACCGGCAGAGAAGACTGGAAATCTCCCAGGAGCTAAGGTACCGTTTCGACACTGAAGGACAGCTGCTCCTTGATCGGATCATCACGTGCGATGAAACGTGGGTGCACCATTTCACTCCTGAATCTAAACGCGCATCAAAACAGTGGAAGCATCCGGGCTCGCCAGCTCCCAAGAAGTTCCGAAGCACCCCGTCTGCGGGTAAGGTCATGGCCACGGTTTTCTGGGACAAGCTGGCGTTGTTCATGTTGATTTTCTGCCCAGTGGTATCACCATCAATAGTGCATATTACTGCCAGGTTCTCAGGGATGTGCATAAGGCGCTGAAGCAAAAGCGGCCGGGCCTCATCACCAAAGGAGTCCTCCTCCTACGGGACAATGCACGCCCGCATACCGCACATCTCACGACATGCACCTTACAGGAACTTGGCTGGGAGTTGCTGCCACATCCTCCTTACAGTCCAGACCTCGCCCGCAGCGATTTCCATTTCTTCGGGCCACTGAAGGCGTTCCTTGGGGGCCGTCGCTTCAGCTGCGACGACTAGGTCAAGAGTGCAGTCCGATCATGGCTACTACGCGCCGGTAAGGATTTCTACGCTGCTGGCATCCAAGGCCTCATGAAGCACAAGTGCATTAGTAGAGCTGGAGAATACGTTGAAAAATAAAACTAATTTCTCGCCTGTAAGTTCATTTTACTTTTGCGAAAAATGAAAAGTCCCGGTTTGACTTGAGCACCCCTCGTAATTTAGAAACTACTGAACTGAAACAATTTTTAATTTAGAAATAGATAAATCAACTATTATTAGGTGGCTTTATGCTTGTTCCTCAGAGATTCCTTCTTTGGATATTGCCTAGGACTTTCCAGCAAATTTTCCTGTGTCCTAGGATATTTCTAGCAAAGCAGAAGCGCACTCAAAGCGCACATCAGCGACACGTCAGACCGGCGGTGCCTTGTTTGCAAAGGACGATGGGCGGAAATAGCACCGGGTACTGTGTGGTTTTATTGCGCACCATGTATGCGATGGGCTCAAGGGGGCTGTGCAGGTGCTTGAACTGCAAAAACTATTTTGCGTGTCTCAGCAGGGTGTCTCATCCTGCCCCACGCTATCTCTCGTCTTGCTCTGCGGGTTGGGGCAAAATGAGACAATCTGCATTTTTGAATTTCTTGTTCTGCGTTTATTTTAGTACCGACTACGTCCGGTCTAATTAATAGACCAGAAGCTCTAGACATCAGAGATTGTGCGTATGGCTAGATTTTTTTTTTTTTTTGAAAAACACGAAAGATAAAAATTTCATATTCAATTGCAAATTTCTGTCTCATCTTACCCCACCTTCCCCTACACGTTTATTACGCGTTCACTGTAATAGGTGGAGAATTGGGGAACCGAACAGTATCGTATTATCGGGGTACAAGTGATATCCCAGAATTACGAAAAAAAATTAAAAATCAGCTTCGAACATCAGCCGTGTTATTCACACTTGAAAGGTGACAGTGACGCCCCAGAGGTCGATCTCGCAGCGAATACCTAAGTACGTTCTAAAAAGGGTAACTGTAACTGTAATTCAATACTTTTTCGAGTAACTTGTACTCGAAGAACAGTTACTTTTCCAGTTACTTTCGACACAATTTTCTCCAGATTGCAAAATGTTCATATCGTGCCGGATATTACATTGTAAGACGGAAAAAGCTAAGTATTTAAAGAGATTGAAACATTCAAATAATATATTTTACTAAAAAACGAGCTTTCGGATGGAGTACGTCCTTCATTGGGTATTCTGGTCCCAGGTCATAGTCACGATTTATTTGTTGTTGTTGGGTATACTGGCAATAATGATTAGTCGAACATCGACAGCAATCCACGGCTCGACAGCCAAGCCGCCAGAAGGAGCACAGATGCAGTTCATTTGCCAAGCCAAGCCAACAACAAATACACTGATGATGATGAATGGGGAAATTCGACACCTGCCAAGCCAAGCCATCAATAGTCCTACTGTGTTGCTCACGTCGCATGGAGATGATCGCGCGCAAGGGCGCTTTTGGAAACGCATTTTCAGAAACACGTTTACGAAGGTCACGGTGTGGTCTCATGTCATGGAGGACTCTACAACGTCTCAAGAATGTCCTAACGCTGCTACATCATTGCCGTGGTCGCATTATGCACTGTTCATTCATTTATTTATGAATACTTTTTCGTTTACGTCAGCTCAAAGATTGATGGAAAGAACATCGAGGTGCAGTGGAAGCTCTGTTTACGGAAGACCAAACTTATGCGAACGTCCGTGCAGAGCACCATCAAATCTGCGAAAACACCTCATGGCAACAATGGGGCTATGTCTTATGGTGTGCGCTCGGCTGTGAGTTGGAGTGCAAAATTGTGAAACACTGGCGATACGTACAGCTGCGTCTCTGGCGAAGTAGTAGTTCAGCTTGGGACAAAAGTTTACGGAACACCATGGTGTCGCATTTCTCTATTCGAGTGACATCACAGCAGCAAGCAAGAGCGGACACACATACTGAGAGATGACTAGAATAGCCAGTCACCCGTTTCTTATTCGACTTCTTCCTGGTAGATGGCAGGGGACCGCTGTGATGAAAAAAGGCGCCAGCACCGTGTTCCGTGAATTTTCGTCCCAAGCTGTACAATCAAGAACGCCAGGAAGTTTGTGAAAAATCAGTTATTTTCTGCCTGTCGCTTTGATCTGCCTTGATGACCTCAACGACCTTCCGCTGGTAAAGTCGGTGTTTCTGAAATACAACACGTCTTCACTTAGTAGTGCATCTGTCGAAGGGCTGTTCAACATTGGTGGGTTAATAATGAGGAAGAGAAGAGGGAGACTTTCCGATGAAAATTTTGAGAATGCGTTGCTGTTATCAACTCGGTTTACAAGGCGTGAGCAACTGAACTGTTTCAGAAACTTTTTGTCATTTTTTATTCCGTGTTAGCGCCGCGAAGCAACTGTGGCTAAGAGCGGCGTACAGATGTGAACAGATGGAGAGAGAACAGGAGGAAGAAGTGGGGGAAAGGGAGATTTTCGCCAATCAATAATGTACGTTTTATAGTCTGTGAACACGTTTTTTCGTGTGGTCTGACCACTTGTAGACTTGATTAATCCAAAGTAATTGAAGAGTAACTTAATTACTTTTCATGGGTAACACTAACGCAATTACACCTCACTGTGAATAACTTTACCTGTAACTTAGTTACTTTCAGAGTCATGCAACTGTATCTGTAACTTCATTACATTTTATTAGTAACTTGCACAACTCTGCGACCATTATGATTATGACACGTTTGCATATGCATATGTCGCCTTGTCCTGTAAATAGCCTTTCATATGCCCAGACTCGAGGACTGACAGTTGTCTGTTTCTTTCGCTGAAAACTGAGTGGAGTTTGAGTTATTGGTTTTCAGCGAAGTGAACATTTTATGATTCCGCAGCACGGCAACCCTGATCCTGTGCAAAGGCTTCGACCGCGAAATATGCGTTGTCATTGACGATCTCAGTTTCTTTGTAATTTCGCCTGTGCAGTGGTTTACTGCATTGTGGAATGTTTGAGATGAAATGTACCACAACGTACAAAACGTCGATCTTTCTGTTCAAGCACAGTGCACGAAAGTGAGAAAACTCGTTCACGCATCCTGATAAGAGTTGTTGCAGACGAACATATCCGCTCCAACCCTCGTCTAGTGTGAATGATCCGCACGAACGGGGACTCCTCGATCTACCTGACGTCACCGCGCCAAAGCGGATTTCTCCCCGGTCCGAACGCTCGTGCGAACCCGCCTTACAGCGGCATGCCCATATGCGGTGCGAAGAATGTGCGCGGAAACGCGAGCGCGGCGCGGTAAACTCTTGCCGCGGGGCGGTAAACGCCGCCTCCGCTTTCCGTCCAGCGCGCAGTGCACGATTTTTGGCGGATGCTGCACATCCTCGACCAACCAGGAGGTCAACGGAAGTTGCGTGACGTTCTTGTTCACTTCCGGCCTCCCGCGCGGAGAGCATTGACGGCGTCGTTGACTGGAAGGTACGTCGCTACAGGGATCACGTTTTTCAAACGGCGAATTTGAGAGAAATAAAATGTCATTGCTGTCTACATTATAAAGCGTTGCATAAAAATATATTTTGTGTTCGACATTGGAATAAAATTCGAGAGTTCAGGTAAGTAAGCTGTGAGATATTGACTGTCATAATGTCATGAAGGTGAAAGCTAAACATTGTTCACAAGAAAAGGATACGCTATCGCATCAGCGAGTGAACCCAAAGCCTACGTGTCTTGCGTCTGTGATGCTGACTTCGCAAGAGCTCGATCGTAAGAACGAAAACGTTCACTACAGTCAACAATTCGAGTTCGCTGTCGTTCGCTATCTTGTCAGGTGCGGTCTCAGAAGCTCTCGCGTTGGACGGCATCTCGTTGTGGGGAGTTGCGGGCGGAGGCGATATAGCTGGGGCGGAATGCATGCGCGCGGCAAGCGGTTCCGCACATCTGTACCGCGGATACGGGCATCTCCGATAACACTCTCCCTCAAACTGACGCGACGCAGCGTCAGCGCGCGGTTTCAAAAACCATAGTTGGCAGAGTACAAATTCTTGAACCAGCTTCTGACGTCAGCGAAGGGAGTGAGAGGCGGTCTATTGGTTCTCGTGAGCGCGTAAGCTCTCCAGCGTTCGCCTCATTGGCGGCGATGCATGTCGTTATGTCAGAGCCCGATATTTTTCGGTATTCACGGTGTTGATATTCCAGGTGCCGTTCGCTATATAACTTAGAATGCACGTTGATATCTACGCGAATAGATCTTTTACACATATCCAGGATAAAGTTCAACTATAATAATTTTAACGCACCGGCTAATAACATATACAGGAACAATACAACGTGATGTTTCGCGTCCCATGCGGGCCCCATCGTCAGAATGAGCCATCGTGGTCCGCGACAACCTATCGAAACGTCAAGTTTTATTGCTTCTGTGTATGCTATTAGCTGGTGCGTTAAAATTATTAAAGATGACTACTCCCGTCCTCTGGACTATATGCGTTTCAACTTGAGCCGAAGTATTACAATTCCTTAAAACTATTCTTCTGTTTTTTTTCTTCTTCTTTTAATTGTTCAAGCCATTTTCCTCCAAGCATTCTGACCCTGTGGATAACGGAGTCAAATGACAACTGCGAGGTTTACGCAGGATTTGCCAACCAGCATATCTGGCAAGATTATGTCAAAGTCACGCAGAATACCTATAGCTAGCACGGAGGCTCGTTCCGCGAAATCGGGATTAACGGGATTAAGAAACGTTGCAAACGATTACCGCAACTGGCACATTAGTCGGTGCCATGTGGTAACAGTACATCCCGTGATAAACTATCGATCTACGCCTGATGCTTACTGCGACTTATTGTGACTTTGACCTTGAGACGGCTCATGCAAGCCGGCGAGGCAAAAATGAGGCTATCGCCGGCACTGTGGCAGTCATAACTGTGAAGGGGCTAATTATCTAATTCCCAACATCACCGCTAGCAATGGGGTAGAGCGTCACGCCTGGCGATGAAACTCGCCATTCCTCATCTTGAAAATAAAGCTGTTGTTTCACTCAGAAATCGGAGGGGCTACACGCGTGTTTGACTGCTCGAACGATTCGTAGTATCCAGGTCTACAATCCTATAGTGAAAAACGGTGAACTGACAAGCATTGTGCGAAAAGAGGAAAAAGTAACAAACAATTGGACTTGACCTCAACTAGTCGGGACGCCTGGAAAGAAAATATGTACCACGGTGTAAGAATCTGGTGCTTGGGAAAAGGAGACAAAATGTCGGACACAGTGAGGAGACAATGAGAGTGTTAAGTGAGCACGTGGCTGAAGAGAGCGTTGTAAAGCTGCAGCGCTGGGCGTCACTTCCACCATGCAGCACTTCCACCATGGTGCCGGAATATACCACCACCATGGAACAATATGGCGTATTCTATGCGTTCCCGGCACTGCCCTGCCCGCGTTTTTGCACGTAAGCTGCGTACCCAGCTGTGTACCCTGTTTACCCATGGCTTGATGGACCATTACGTTGATTGTTACACACAAGATTACACACATACAAGGTTGATGGTCCATCAACCTAATGGTCCATCAAGCCATCAGGGTCCAAAAACCCACCAGATTTGATGGCCCATCACCTCTGATGGTTGATAGTTCATCCATCAACCATCAGGTCAACCAGGCCTCATAGTTGATGATCCACCAGGCCTTAGGTGGCCGAATAGTTGTGTATCTACAAAGCAAGACCGTATAGGTTCAGTCAAGTGTGGAAAGGACATATATTTAATAATAGAGTCCAGGTGTCAAGCGGGAGCTACGTAATGCTCCTTCATAATGCATCGCAGATCAACGGCCAATCGCCACGGCGCGGAACTGCAAGACAGACAGACGCACGTCGTAAACGACTCATTGCAGACAAAATGAGGAGTTTTAGGAAAACGTACAAGTTTCACGATAACGTTTCCGAAAGCATGATAAGACAATTGCATGATTCCTTTGGAGTGAGTGACATCACGTTGCTGATATCTGATTGACTGACAACGATACGAAGTAGGAATCGGAAAGCGCTTACGATTTCCTAAAACTCTCTAATGAGCTCACCTGTATTTCGGACGGGATAATTGGTCGATCCTACTTGTTACACCTCTCATTATTGGTCAACACGGAATGCAGACTAACAGAAATACACAATTCCTTCAATCGACTCCCTCGAACAAATGTTATGACTTATGAGTGACTGCGAAGCAGTCGTGTTGAACCTTACCGTATTCAGAAACGTCTCTCGCGTCCGTATGGGTAAGTCTGCTCCCAAATGCGTTCACTCCCAAGAACCTTCCACAAAGTATCAATTCCTTCGCACACCGAGTTTCACATATTCCATCCGCAATGTCTCGGCCATAGTGATAACTTACAACCACATGTGTTGCGAACGGGCGAACGCCAACGTGAAAGAGGAAATCGCATAAGGGTACAAGGGTATGAGTGACACAGTGCATCTACTTTATGTCATCATTGAGGTGTACATTTGAGCTTTTAACGTGTATAAATATTAAAGAATCCGGGGAAGTACTTAGTCTCATACACGCGGATGAACGTGCAAGGTGGCGGCACAAGGTGGCAAATGGAGCTCACCAGCACCATCAGATGCAATCTAGTTGTCCACAAGACAACACCAACGGAAATTTAGCAGTCCATTAGGTACCACCAATGACAGTCTGCTGGTGCATATAGCACCAACAGGGACAGTCTGCTGGTCTCTCAGGCGCTACAAAGCCGGTTTGGTAGTTCGCCAGGAACATGGAGGAAAGAAACACAAGGAGCGGCTCTTCGCTCCAGACTAGCGTAGCTACCCTCTAGCGGTCGCTCGAGTCAAAATCGCCATTACGTCCTGTGCACCACGTGATCCCCTCTAAAGTTTCGGTTTTGCAAGGCTTTGTTTCTCGCGCTGCTCTCTGTGTGATTTTGATTTTCGAAAGTAATTTATTGTGAAAATGTGAACACTATCGCAGAAACGACGTATGGTAATGTGTTCCTTTCCCGGCTGCGGCTCTCGTTGAACTGAAAGCAGCTTTGTCGCGGGAACACGTTTTGTTCGTAAGTACACGGTTAGTTGTTTAGTCGTCTGTGTGTGTTCGAGTCATCTTGAATTGTTCGTTTGGGACTTGACACTGTGCCGCAGATTCATTTCATATCCTCTGTTGTTGTACAAATCTGATTAATAGTGTTCTGAGTACGGCATTCTTTGCCACTTAACAAAGAAACGTACATACGTTGGAAGTCACCGTTGCCACACGGGATGTTTCCGGTCCCGCGTACTCCTTATGCATTCTGCACACTGTGACTGTTTTTCCAATAGAAGAGTAAATATTCGAACATACAGAAATAAAGTGCAAGCACGCGTTAATACTGCTATCTGAACTGCGACACAACTACAGCTCGCGTCGTCTGCTCTGGTGGCGCCGTGCTGTCTGGAGGGTCACGTGAGCGGTCACATGGTAGACAGGAGCATCCCAGAAAGCAATGCGAAGCCGGCTACGCTCGCCCCGATGGAAGACTGTCGGAGGGGCCGGTCCTTGTGTTTCCTTCTTCCATGACCAGGAAGCATCAAGGTGAATTTGATGGTCCACTAGATGCCACCAAAATATTTGGATGGTCCATCAGAAAAATTTTCAATCGGACGGTGTCCGCTCATTTCATCCAACACCGTTTTATCGAACGCCATTTCATCGAATGCCGCTTCACTCAACATGCCACGACGTGGCTTGTACAAGATACCGATATGTTTCATGGTCTATAGTAAACAGAAAATGTTTATTTTGCTCGTCAGTGAACTGACGACCACGATGGTCAATCACATCACCACCCCCACCCCCACCGCTACCACCAGCATCATCATATCGTCGTCGTCATCGTCAGTACACCGGTTTCTGACCAAACAAAAAATGAGGAGCTGTCTTGACAACATAACCCCGTGGTGCCTATAATGGTAGATGATAACTAGCTCTGATCAAACTATCTATAGACGGTATGCAAAACCTACAACCATCTCAGAAACCTACCGGCATTCCGTCATGCCTGAGGCGCCCTACCCGGCCCAAACCATGAACACGTCTGTCGTACAACAGTTCTATCGCGTGTCATGCTTCACACACATATGCTGTTCCACTATCTTATTTGTGTGATGAGACGAGGGATTCAAAAGCGAATGCGAACCAGCTAAGACAGCTTCAAATGCCTGTATTCCTTATTTCATTGAAAGCCTTGAAAGCGGTGATTTCGATTCGGGGCAAGACAATTACGCCAACCTAGCGGAACGCTGCTTTGTTATCCCATCCCAGGAGAAATTTATACAGTTTAGTACAGCCCATTTGTCACTAGTTAGTGCACTTTATACAGATTACACAGATTCGATGAATCGGCGTTCCATGAAAGGTACATTACTCGACGAAACGGCGTTCGATGAAATCTCCCTGCACGTGTCGATGCGGAAGCGTATGCTGCAACACAGAAGCATGCATTGTACAATACTTTATTTTCATAACGTGTTATCGCATAATCCTAGCCTGACTTTTGTCATAAAAAAAAAAAGAAAGAAAGAAAGGGCGCCGTCCGCTAGCACGCAGATCTGTCTCGTGTTGAGCGAGCGTGTGAACTATGCCTGACCTCCATAAGCCTCTGCACGCATTGGCTTCCAGAGGTTTCGTTTATTTTTATTTTCTTCTTTTCTCCCTGTCAGACACTGACCGGTCCCGCGCCGGTCTTAATTTCCGCACAAGCGGAGTCGTGCTGACGCCAAGGAAGTCGGAAGGGACGACTGAAAATGAGGTCAATTTGTCGGCAGCACCGTCAATGGCAGACGACACTGCTGTCTTCCACAGACGGCGTCGTCGTTGCTCATGGTCTACGCGGTTAGCGAGAAGGAAAGAGACGGCCACTTGAGGCAGCAATCGGCCGGATCAGATCCCGTTATTTTCTGCCAAGGTTAGACGGCTTCTCCCTCTTCTTTCGCGTTGCACATGCCGGCTGAAGGAAGAACACAGCATGGCACTGAAAGGGATACCGATCACCGCGAACTCATCTGGCACCAGGAAATTTGAAAGCGATTGACGTGAAGACATGGCAATCCCTCGTCGAGTACTAGTGACGTTGCAGCACATACAAAACAAAAAGCTGTCTCTAGTCGCGGACACGGGCACTGCCAAAGGCTCAGCTAGCATGGAAGTTGTCACGTGAGGGCGTGCTCCGCGGTCCTTCCTGACTGGGGGTGGAGGGACCGTAAGAGATGCCATCCTGTTATGGCACAGTGCTGATCGTACCAAATCAATTTTGCATATATTGATACTTAAGGACAAGAGTTAATTCCAAGTTCAACACACCCGCGCTGTTTCTTAATTGCACATTGCGACCAGGCCCCACTGAGGAAGTTGAAACTCTACGTCAAAGCGTTTCACTGCCATCTTGTTGAAGACATAACAGAGAACCTCGAGAGGGCATAGTGTATGCGATGAGACAGCGTGGTTCTACGTTGCGAGACTATTATGATCGTGGTGTACGTCGCAGTGGGCAATCTGTACATTCATTTTGCTCAGCTTCATTAATGGTACTTTACTACCGAAACCTCAGCACAGGGTGAACTGTAATAAGGTGGCTCCTCGCGAAAGACGAAGTGGGGGGGGGGGGGGTATAGGTTTATTGTAAAGAAAGAGGGGAAAGGTTAGCCTGGCTCCAGAAGCCGACTTGCTATTCCCGCGAAAAAAAAAACGAAAAGAGCGAAAGAAAAGCGGCTCAGTCACAGGCTCAGCGCGTGCCCTGTGTCAGTCAGAAAGCGCACCAATTCCCTTCCGACGCGCCGCTGAAGGGGGCGTTGCAGGGGACCCAGTAGCGTTGCCAGCGAGACCTCCCTCAACCCCAGGGCAGCTAGCCGCTCCATGAGAGTGGCACGGGAAGCGGCGAACAGGCGACAGTGGAGGAGCAGGTGGGAAGTGTTGCCCTCGGGAGAGCAGGCTGCACATGTAGGGGTGTCAAGGATGCTGATTTGGAAGAGCCGTGTTGGCGTTCGAGCCACGCTTAAGCGCAGACGGTAGATAGCAGATGCCTCCCTCCTCGTGATGTTTAGGGGAGGGACGTATTGCATTTTTGGGTCGGTGGAGTGCAGAAATGTATTGGGCGAGATGGCACGTTCTGTGAAATCTTGGACACAGCGAGAGCGCAAGCGACGTATTTGGAGCTGGCAGGCTGACATTGAGAGCGGGATGTTGCACATAAGGCAGCCGTGGTGTGGGCACGTTTCGCAGATATGTCGGCACGGTTATTTCCGGGCAGCCCGGCGTGACTGGGCACCCACCAGAGCCGTACGCTGTGGCCGGAAGCCAGGAGCTCGTTGTATCTGGCGATTACAAGCGTGCGGAGATCGCAAATAGCACTGCACCGGTACGACGCCAAGATCTCCAATGCTGACTTGCTGTCCGTGAAGATTGACCACGAGTCTGCCTGTGAACCGGATATGGCGTTGAGCGCTTCATAGATGGCTGTCAGTTCCGCTTCAGTGGATGAAGTTTCATGCGGCAGCTTGAAAGCCTGCGCAGTGTCGCTGTGAGGCATGTAGAACGCTGCAGACGACGCGCCGTGCACAACCGAGCCATCCGTGAAAATTGCTTTACGTTGACCGAGCTCAAATGGTCAAGAGCAAACTGGCGCGCAGCGAGGACAGGAGTGTCTTTTTTGCGGGACATGTCGGGAAGGTCCGTCGTAGGCAGCACGAGGGTCCACAAAGGTGGAGCGTATAGCAGGCGCGACGGAGGTGGCGGAAGAGACTGCGCCAGTCTGCAAACAGCAGCCAGCTGACTTTTCATAGAGTAGGTGAATGTCCCGAGGTAGTGGGCAGCATGTCGAGTGCGGTACCGCGCACAAGAGCGCAGGGTCTCCATGTCGCGTAGGACGTGGGCTGGCGTCTCCTTCGCCTCAGCCAAGACCAGGAAGGTGTCGGTCGTTCTGGGGACACCAAGGCACACTCGGAGGCTCCGCGCCTGGATGTTCAAAAGTTCGCGCTCTGTTGTTGAACTTAGACCGTGCAATACCGGTAAGCTGTAACGCAGGAGCCCTAGGACGAGTGAGGTATGCACCTGGCGAAGGTCAGCGTATGATGGGCCCCAGGACGAACCAGAGATGCGGCGGAGGACGTTCACGATGGTAGTCGCCGCGGTAGACAGGACCTTGACGTGCTTGGACCAAGTCAACTCCCTGTCAATGGTTATGCCCAGGTATTTGTGATGACGTACGAAGGCGAGCTGTTGACTGCCAACGCGGAGGGGGTATTTGCGGAAGGATCGGCGGGTGAATGCCATGGCAACAGTTTTGCTGGGTGAGATAGAAAGACCACGGTCGGAGAGGTAGGATACGATAGTGTTCAGAGCACCATGCACGAAGTGTATATACGCTCAGCTACCGAGTAGCTGATGCAATTTTTCCCGGGTCCGAACGCGCAAAATTTCTTTCATTCACACCAGCAGCATTCCCCAGGATACCCCATCGGGAGTTGCGTAAAACGTAATAGCTTCTGTTGCCACATGAGCACTGGCGCTGAAAGTAATATATATTTTTTTAAAACTCTTCTAACGATGGGGAGTACCTTGCGGGTCAGCTAGAAGATATTGTTGTTGTAGGAAAATTTAATACGACGTGGAACGGTCAGTACATGGACAGCGCCTCAAAACAATATTTACAATTTATGAGCTATGAGGCTATGAGGGGCGATGTATGCATTGCTACGCTGATACAAGAGGGATGTGCACTATTTACATTCGATGGACAATGAGACGAGTGATGGGAGTGATGAGTGATGGGAGGGGTACTGTTCACGGAGGGACACCTCGGACAGACACGGAGCCCCCTTGCACCAAAAGCGAAGGGTGGAACCGCCACCGCTGCAGAAACTCGTCGCCGCCGAGTGCAAAGAGTTCTTGTTGCAAGCTACTCGTCACGAGAATACGGAGTTGACGAACGAGATATTTCGTAGCGGAAGGCAGGGCCGATGCTGTCGTCTGCTGTGCTCGCGGAACGCCACTATCGATATTCTTCTGTTTTCTTCTTTACATTAATCGCTCGATCAGGCCCGTGCCCACAGTGGCTGTCGGGGACTTGGCCCAGGCCCGATAAAGGAAACGCTCTGGTCCTACGGTCTGGGTAGGGCACGGGCTTTCGGGTGAGTCCGAGCCGCTGCGTTATTCCAATCCGACGCATGCATATTTGTATATACGAGCTGACGACAACCGGCATCCATAAAATTTAGGGCGCATTCGTTAGACACGTGACTGTGTGTTCAAAACTGCGTTCACAAGGAAGAGATGGTTATTTCTTTTTTATTCAGTTTGTGCTGCCTGGGACAGACGCACACCACTTCCAACACTATAGAAGCAGGTATGACGAAGGCACTTGTATCCTGTCATCGTTGTGGAGCATCCGCATAAACTTCCACACGGCCTTGGATGCTAGAAATTAGTTCTTGAGCCAGCTGTCGCTGGACACAGGTATAGGGGCATAATTATTCGCTGGAAGACCCGGAACCGTGAGTGCGACTTTAAGTGCCGCCATACCCCAGACAGGAAGCGGTGAATTCGGTTGCGTCTTGTGGCGGGGAACATTGCCACAATATGGTAGGAGAGCTCGGTAGAAATAATGGCAGTTTTGCCGCGTAAACAGGCGAACGAAATGGCGGACAAGTGGAACGCTGTCCGATCCAAAGTTCACAAGTTAAAATTCTACCTGTGATATTATTAAACTTTACTTGCACCTTGCGTCACCGTCAACGGTGCTGTAAACGTACCCATATTCGCATTGATTTTCCTCATGTCAGAGTTGACAAGATACTGACACGGAGTAGAAACAAGGAGTCCAATCTCCGTAGCTCTCCAAGCGGTAAAAGATTGCTCCTAATTCGCCGCCTAATTTCCGAAAGCGGCGCGGCGCTCGTGTGCCCTGGGAGGCCAGCTTCTGAAACCTTGCGGTTCCTTACGGTGCCTGCCCCTTAATACCCTGAGGGTGCATTATTTTAAGAACGTTTTCATCAAAACAGTGGCACATAAAAATTATTTGACGTTGCAGACCCACATATATTGTGCCCTCTACACTACCCGATCTAATGTTCTCTCATGTCCGCTTGATATTTCATGCAGATGGAAGACACATTTTACTGAAGCGGCATCAAAGGCAGCCATGTTTGTTGACATTGTGCGTGTGTGTGTTGTGTTGGTCATTCGAAGCTTGAATATGGCCAGGACGGATCGAAACCGAAGCTGAAACCGAACCGAAAACCGCTAAAAGCCCGTATTTTTCGCTGAACCGAGACTAAACCGAACCAAAATACTTTTTTCTCGCGTTGAACCGAACCGGAACTCAACCGAAAAAAATTTAGGCAGTTACCGGTTCACGAAATGGTTCAGAAGTCATGTGGGTTGTGAGAGATTGGAAGTACAATTTAGAAAGCGGAATGGGCCCCTTTGCCAAACGAATTCGAAACCGAAACTGAACAAAACAAAACTGCAACGCAAATGCGCGAGGTATTTCGTCCTCGCAGCCATGGCGTTCATCCATTTGTGTATATTTGACTTCCAGCGGTGTTTGATTTCACCAGCTGTCATTCATCGGGTGCTTCGGACACAAAATGTAAGCTGAAATAACATTCTAAACACAATTGTGCTGGAGATCGTGGTATGGCAAGTCGAATTTGTTGCTCCCAAACGAGAAGAAGTAGCGTTTGACTGGGCGCTTGAGCCAACACAGAACGTGCACGCTATGTAATATTCATGGCGGTAAGAAACTAAGGAGAGGGCTATAAACACGGAACGCCGTACGGAACGCAGGACATCAAATATTTCTTAAAATCTATGACTGATGACATCCGCAGGACAAAATGGCACCAAACCGACAGTGGTCCGTCACTGCTGCGCACGCTGGACCCGGAGCTGAATTTTACGATACCTTCAAAAACGCCCAGACACATAGAAACTCTCCTGCATCGTCTACGCCTGAATGTGCCCTATGGTCGCCAGTTTCTTCATAAAGTGGGCAAGGTGGACTCGCCCAACTGTCTACTGTGCGGGACAGTGGAAAACACTGAACATATCATCATGCATTGTCCAAAACATGCTGCACAAAGAGGCATCTTCAGGCTGACCCTTGGCCATCTCGACAGCAGGGACTTCAGCATAGAGAAAGTCTTAGGCGTATGGGACGCTAACCACAGGGACGCGGCCTTCAATGCTCTTGTCAATTTCATTGTGAAATGTGGACTAGAAACTCTATACTAGACGGAGCGTGGACATTACGGCGGATGTGAACGGCGCGCTCTGTCCTGCGTTGTCGCGGTCGAGACGCTCACCCCGGTGAGCTTTTGCGGTGCGCTCGCACATTCTGTGGTGCAATCGTACCGTTTCCTTTCTTTTTTCTTTTCTGCTTTGGGGTGTACCGTCTTTGTTTTTTTGGGGGTAGCAGAATTCGCTTGCGCGAATTCAACCTCCCCTTGTTATTTTACCAACCACCACCACCACCACGGAACGCCGTTGGACTCCTCTAGCGGTCGCTACTGGCAATGCGACGGTCATCTAGTTACCCGGTCACGTGATCACCACCTGTTTCAGTGTTATGGTGGCCTGCGTGGAGGCTTGGAAGTTTAGCAAACTTCATCTTCAGCAAACCTCTGACCTTCAAGGAGTCTATTTGCACAACACTTTGAAGGTTATGGGGTATTTCAGCATTTGCTGCGTGCTAAATCATAGCCAAAGTTCAGCAGAATGTACGACACCAGGCCAGAAAGCTCCCAAGAAAAAGCTGTGCCACACTTCGTTCGTTTACCTGCCACATTGGCGCTCCCTACGTGGCCCAAAAGGCTGCTAAGCACTCTCGTACACCCAGCACATTACACCAAGCAGGACGCTCGTTCTGTCTGCTTCTCCGCCCCTTTGTCTTTTGCGTCGTGTTTACCTCATCGTGCTGCTAAGCAGACCGCGATCCGCAATGGCAAAAGACTATACCACACCATCACCTTTGCTCATGGCACAGCGTGCAGCCACTCCACGGAATGTGACGGTTGTGCGATCTACTGACGTCCCCCATTACTGTCCCCCTGTGTTCCGATAAACGTTATATATACAGACAATTTTTGACCAAGAGCATTGATTTAGGTGTGGATTGTCTGTCCGGCGCATTCGGAACTAGCAGGCGACAACCATCGCTATCACACAAGTTCCTCGGACATAAAAGCTGTTAAATTCCAGTAATTTCTTCTTCGAGACAAAGCCTGCGATACCACGGGCTTAGTCTTCTAACGAAATAAGCCCATTTGGAGGTATGAAAAGAAAGAATAAGAAGGGAAAGAGCCTTGATTGTGTCTTCCGTTTCCTTCATGATGATGCACAAGATCCGCAAGCGAAATCGATTCCCCTTGAAGCAAGCAAAAATAGTTTTAGCACTGTTCAGAAATCTTCACCCATGCGAGTTATAGTTCTCTCTTTCTTCCCAGCAGGCACAACATAGGCACACTAACGGTGCCAAATCATCGCGACTGAGAAATTCCCACACAACCATTCGATTTCCCAGAACGCAGAACTGTGCCGAAGCTTGCTAAGCCCAGAAACTTGGCGAGGTCCAAATAGCATCGCCATCCTGGGCCATGTAGCGAGCGCCATAGGGCACATAAGAAAACTAAGTCCGGCACACGCTTTCAATAGGGCAATCGCGCAGCTTTCAGGCTTGGTGTAATACATAGAGGCCTAGGCAGAACAGAAGAAAAGCCGGGCAGGTCACGATGACGGACGTACTACTTCTAGCAATTTCGTGATCCATTGCTTCCACGCTGAGATGATCTGTTTTGTGTTTCAACGGGTATGATAACTTGTAGCTCCAAAGGGGTTATAAAAGCGGAAGTAATTATTCGGCCGCTGTTCGTCTCCGTATTCAGGTAAGATGCGCCATGGGCGTGGAGGACGCCATGTTTTATGACGTGTTCCCGTGACGTTTATTGGTTACGTGTGTGGGAAACTAACCACAGTGCCATGCGCGGGTCAGCACGCCCGCTGGCATTGGGAGAGGCGCTTTCTTCCCTCCAAGCTAATGTTAGATGGCACAATTGCGATTACGAAGTTACCTTTGTTTCTTGTTGTGTTTGTTTTGTGTTGTGTCTTAATTTTGTTGTTGTTGTGTTCACAGCTGCGGAACTCTATGTCATCATTTTCTTTCTACAACACATCGCTGATTTTACCCCGCGGGAATGGGCAGTCTTCACGGACTCCAAATCTGCACTTCAGCTATTGAAAATTCCGGCATACGAGGCCCATCCGCACCTCTAGTCACAGACGTGTTAATGTCTTACCACACTGTCTACGCAGCAGGCCACAGGCTAGTTCTCTAGTGGGTTCCAGCCCATTGTGGTGACGTGGGGAACGAGCAGGCCGACAGCGCCGCAGAAGCAGCACTCTCGTATCCGAAACGGACCAGTATTGTTCTGCTGAGAGGAGACCGCCGTTCCATTCTGCGACGCCTCGTGACACCCCTGGCTTCCCGCCAATGGACCACCGACATTCTCCCCCATCTATGTTGAACAGAGTTGATCCAACGCTCGCTTTCCGCATGCCACGAAACACCTCTTGTCAAGATGCTGCATTAATCCACCGAATGCGACTCGATGTGGCCTTTACAGCTCAGTGGCGTTACCGCTTGCGACAAGTTGACTCTCCCACCTGCTGCCACTGTGGTGCTCTTGAGGATCTGAAGCACATTCTTCTTCATTGCCCCCACTACCAACCTTCCCGAACCGCATTCTCCGAGTCTCTTAATTAGCTGGACTCTCGCCCCTTCTCCCTATCGAAATTGCTTGGTCCCTGGCCCAATACAGCCCAGCAACGATCTCCGGTCAAAGCTCCGTTGACACTGCTGGACACCATCGGACTTTGATCGTTATTGTGAAGGGGCTCATTATTTTATTCCCCACCTCCCCACCAGCAATAGGGCAGAGTATCGCCCTATTGCTGCTATCTGGCGATGAGCCTCCCCACTCTCCATCTGAAAATAAAGTTGTTGTTGTTGTTCTTGTGTGATCGGTGACCGTTAGCTACCGCTACCGAACACTGACTGCCGTGAAGAACAGCGCTAAAGCGTTTGTCATAATTCTCTTAAATCTGTAAATATTATTTTGGGCTGTGAAAATAACGGCCAGTCCCTGAGCGTGATGTAAAAAGGTGTATACGATGACTGAGTGTGTAACGTTGCACCTGAAGTGCAGATCTGTATTCTGTAACACGCAGTGTTGCTGCGAGCCACTACCGCGTCGGTAACAACAACAACAAAACTACATTTGTATTATTTGAGAATCGCAAAGATGTGCTTCCTTTTAACCCATGGCAGTCTGCTCAAAATTCACGTTCTTAAACGGGTTCGAACCGGTTCGAACCGATATTTTGCGCTGCTGCGAAGCTGAACCCGAACCGAACCGGAAAAAAATAACGCTTCCGATCACTTGTGGCAAGACGCTGAAAATTTCGTGATACGTCACTTTATTTATCAAACGCAAAGTAGTCATCGTCATCACCCCCCCCCCTCCACTGCGACTGTACACCCCTATCCACCTCTAATCTCCAGTAACTATCACTAACTGTTACTAACTACACAGCCACAACAGCGGCTCAAGCCTTCTTTCACGCCGGCGGCGTATTTTGAAACGCTGCTTTCGCTCGTCCTCCGTCTCGCAGCGGCATCGTCAAGCAGTGGCATCCGCTGCTTGACGTTGATTGCGTTGTTCCTCGGTTTCGGAAGCTCGTCGTCTTCGCTCAGAAACGGTCACCTTTTGACGCCTACTTCTCCCGACACTCGTACCCGGTTCATTCTCCATTGTGTACTTGAATTCAGCCCATACGCGCCTTACACACCCACAAGTCCAGACTCGCCGCCAAGATCGTTTCCGCAGACGTGCTACTCTCCCTGACGTCACCTCTTTGACCTCTTTCTGACCACTTTATGTCTAAATATTTAGGTCTGCAGGTACCAGGTGAGATGCAATCATTTGCGGGCTCTTGAATTCGCAGAAGGGTAAATCGCAGTAGCAGTCGAATTCTGACTCTTAATCGAAGGAGGGAGAGGAGGCAATGAGCAGCCTTCTGTATCTAGGTGGCGTTGACATTGCCTTCCGCTCCGTGACCTACTTTCCCTTACTCTCAACTCTCCACTCCCCTCCTCTCTCACGCGGCGTAGTTCTCTCCCCACATTTTGACCACGGATCGACACCGACACTTTTCCTTGAAACGACGCTTCTAATGATAACGCATTGACACGCGAGGTTTAAATATTCGCACTTCCTCTGCAACTAACACCATGACGACGCACACGATTGGGAGCGCAGCGCAGGCGATAGTCACCGAGGTCGTCTGCTTGGTGTTCGCATCGCAATATAGGATAAGTGAAAAGTCCTCGCTAAAGACGCCGACTTTCACTTACCAGTCTGAGTTCTTTGCATGTTGCGTGAAACACGGTGTTAAGGCCCGTTCCGACATACAGCGCTTTGCTCCAGAGCGCTGCACCACAGCACTGCAAAACAGCGCTGTATTTCCACTGTCGAGTTCGCACTTGCAGAGCTTGTCCCAGCGCTGTACTTGGTGATCTCACGTGATCGTACGTGATCGTACCGTCACGTGAACGCGGCGCCGCGTTCTCATAGGTTCAGGGAGCCTATAAGTTCCCCGAAGCTCAACTTCGCGAAGCGCATTGCAATATACTGAAAAGTCCTCGGCCGACTTTCGCTTACCAGTGTTCCGGTTACCAGTTCGCTTAGCAGTTCTGACGTGGCCATGTTGCGTAACACGGTGTTACGCTCCTGGTTGTACGAACACATCCTACGCTAAAAACATTCCGCAAGCCGATCGCAGAGCAGACGCCGTCCCCTAGCGTTCCGGCTCGCCCGTCCGCCTGTCGGTCGGTCGGTCCGCATGGCTACCAACGCCCCTCTAGCCGCTCCCAGATTGGTCTTGTCTGCGCCAAAGGGCGTTCACTGATTGGCCTTGTCCGGGTGACGTTTTGAGAGACGGAATCCCGGAATACTCTCAATATGCACCGTCTGCTCTTGCCATGTGTTACATCAAACTGCACAAAAACAACGCCACCAATTCGCGTCGCATTTCCGGCGCTATTGTCAGTGATGAACGCGGAGTAAAACGGTACAATAGTTTCGGAATCGACCGGGAGGGTTGCAATAGTCCGTTTAAGCAAGCATTGAGCGATCATTTGCACTTAAAGTTTAAAGTATCACAAGTAGAAGAAATCATTGTTCTTATAAGAAATTTGACTTACTCTAGTGTCTAGATAACAGAGTGGTGTTCATATGATGCATAAGCATGAGCCTGCGGTAATTATGTTCGCGAAATTCCCAATGGAGTGTTCAAAGTAGCTCTTCAGGTGCTGTGTGTTTCGGTTATTGTACGTCTGGAGAATTAGGGCTATAAATTCTAAGCAGTATGAACTTTTATTTTCATTCCACTCAGTCATTGCTTGATTTCACGATGACACTACATATGTGATGCCGTAGCCTGTTGGTTTCATGACGCCAAAACTGTTTCATTGTGTGTGCGACCTTTGATGGTGTCAAGCCTTGGAGAATGCTTTACGTGAGTAATCCTTGCGAAAACTCAATTATTTACCAAAGTAACTATGCAGCGTTTAGTCGCACGTATCAACAATAGTCAAGTACACAAATCACGCGAACTTCATATTTTCGAAACGCGAAAGCATTGCGCAATACCGCGTAACTTTGCAGAAATCCGAGAGCGCAAAGCTAGAAAAATGTCAGCAGCGACGACAAAGAAGTCATGTGTGTTCTTCGTTGTGCGCTGAGGTACCGTTTAACTTGCACTTTGATTTTTTTTTGTACATAAAGTGCTATTAGGTTGTTAATATTGCACTGTCAAGGCTGCTGGTTACGGAATCCAGCCTCACAGCACACCCGCGTGTGCAGCGGTGCGGTCGGAAATGACGCGTTGAATTAGGGGCTATATTTCTCGTCGAGTTAGGTCTCCTTCTCTATAATATGTGTATAGTGGAAAACGGTAGTAGTGAGCTGATGCCTGCCAAGCTAATGTTTTTCATTGTTTACTCAGGTTCTTGACGAATATATTTCACAGAGTTGTCTTGAAACACGGAAGATAACAGAGTCGACAAGAGTGAGCCGACGGACATCACAAGCAAGAACCGACAGCAACGCACGTGAATAGACGACTGCAAATATAACAGTCTGTAACAATATCTCACTGAGAACGCTGAGTACTGAACGATAACTCAAGATCGGGTTCGGTGAAAAGCACGCTAATAAGACAAACGTTAGAGCACGGTTATAAGACAGAAAAACGTCTGTGTCGGAAAATGATTCATCGTTGTCAGCTCAGTTATGAAGGCGCGGGGCTCGAGGACGCAGCTTGAGCCGATTTTAGAAGCTCGGAAGGTCTTCCACAGAGTAAGGTGGAACACTTGACTGAGCCTCCTTCAGCGCAATGTTACTTTTTGCGGGAGAGACAGGGAAGCCCTTGTTCGATGTTCAGTACGGAATGCGAATATTGCGTCCCTGCTACCTAGGCAACATATCCACAAACAGAGTCGCTGCTCAACGCGTAACAAGAAGTGCCATAGAAACGTTCGGAAATAATTAATGAGCACGCTTCTTCTAAAAATACCTTCATCTTCGTAAATCCCTTAAAGTTCTAATAAAGAGTCCACGCGTTATGAGACGCGAAGAGCGCTGAGCTCCTTCTCTCCCCGAGGAGAATCTCTTTCCTTTTTTCTTTGCGCTGAGTGCGTCAGCGAGTGTTCCATCGGTGACCTGGGCTCGAATCCTACTCTGTTAGATGAATGCCTTCTCGGAGTTTTTCTGAGGCACATCGGTGATATCGGCATGCAGACAGCTGATCAATAGCTCTCCGCAACTATATGACCAACCAACCGCCGGTGAAGAACTCGCTAGTTTTGTGAGAGCTGGTAAAAATCACGAAGAAAATATTGTCAGACAGCTCGCTGCACCATGGCCTGAACGCAAAAACTGTGACGAAGATGGTTTCACAGAACCTATTCTGCAAACTCAACGGTGTTTATCGGGAACACTTATGTTTGTGCTCTCGAGCGTAACATGGCACTGCAACATCTAGACGGAAGGGCTGTAGGATAGCATGTCTCAGAAAAGAAAGAAAAAAAAAAGACGAAGAAAAGTGTGTATTCGAAAGGAATGTCCCAAAAAATGTCCCCGACTTACGGGGCTATTTTTGGGCTGCTGACGAGATGTAAGCTGAGCTTTCTCTGCTCCTATATTGTTACACAGATATAGGTATTCGTAAAATCAGAAGGCCTTCAGGAACTCTTCGAGGACATTACCGCCTTTCATTTTTGAGTTTTAAAAACTGCATTACATTTTTGTACTGCTCAAGTATCGCTATTGCACAAGACAAATATCGGCACCGATCCTAATGAAATCAAACAAAACGTGAAAGCTATAATTTACAAAAAGCACACTCTTCTCTTCTTACATTTGCGTTCACAGTAAATGTTAAAGTACTCGAAGTCACCAGTGGTGACGTTACTGAGTGCTCCACCCCTTTTTATTTTGTGTCGTTGCTCGCACTTCACTTCAACGGTAAACTCCGAGAAATGCACTCGGTATATTTTTCTCATGTCTCCTAAGCCCGAAAAACTCAGATTGTGTAAAAAATGGAAAACTTCGACAAGTACTCCCTGAATTTTGCGGGTTGGAAACTCCGAACAGTCGGATCTCTAGACCAGTGTTTCCCAAACTTTTGGCGGTGACGGACCCCCGGAAGCGATGAGAACCAAATCACGGACCCCCCCCCCCCCCCCCCCCCCCCACACACACACCGTCACAGCCAGTGCATAACCAGCAACCTCGTCAACTGCTGCGTGCTTTCGATACAGCTTCAGAAACGATTCCGGACTGGATCCTTCTTCTTGTTTGTATGTGTATGACGCGGACAAACGTGCATTGCAGGATTCTTCTATCAGAAATTAGAAGCTAGCCGTTGAAGCATGCTTGTAGCAATTTTGGAAGTTCTGGGTGCTTGGAAATCGGGAAGCATGTACGAGCACGTGTTTGTGGGGACGAAAATCCTCACTGAAATGTGAGAGACGGTCGCGGACCCCACGAACACTCTCGCGGACCCCCAGGGGTCCGCGGACCACACTTTGGGAAACACTGCTCTAGACCATATTGCGCGACAAAGGCTTCGGTTGAACAAGATTATAGTTAAGATTACCAGTCACTGAAATCTGCGCCGGATCCCATTATGGAAATTGGGCATGCCGTACATCCCTCCTCAATGCGTGTCTCTCACGAATGCGATTATTATTAATAGTCTTTCAGCCGTTTAGAAATCGTCCATTGTAAGCGTGGAGACCTTGAAAGGATAATTGAAGCGGTGCTACCCTTTTGCTTACTTAGATTCTCATTGGTTTTCATTGTTGTAACATCGAAGGTAGGTGTGAGCTGTTGTGCCAACAGGTGTGCCTTCCCTCCCCGAGTTCTTTATTTTTGATTTTTACGGCAGCTCTTTATGAGCCAAGTTTCCTTCCTCTCTTCTCTCGGTTGGTTCTCGTGGGGTCGTTGTTGCCCTTTTCTTCTTTCCTTTCCGTTGTTTTTTTCCACGCTCACACCAACACTTGTTGGTTCAGTTCTGACGTGGTACAGCGTTCGTTCCACCTCCTCTTCAGTGGCGGTTTCTGACGGAATCGAAGGGTTATGGAAAACGTTTTGCGCTTTCGGTTATTATTGTAGGGCGGATTCGGCGTCTGTTTTTCGGTGTTTATTTTCTTTTCACGAAATCGGCGCGTTTCGGTGATTTCTCCGGCGTGTACGTGGTTTACCCTGCAGTTAGCGGCGAATAAAAATCGGAACCTAATTTCAAAACTGTTCGTCTTGGCGCAGCCTTAAAACCAGAAATCAATACAAAACGAGCCCCTGTATGTGGGCCATCTGAAAAGGAACCGTTTACTTTCGACAGCGAAGTCGCGCTACTTAAATCGTGAAAGGCGAGCTCAAGCTTATTGCAGCGATTAATCCCCCTAATCTTTCCTCGGACATTCATTTGTATTCTACGTTTTTCGGTTAACAATGAATGATAAAAAGTTCCCGGCGTATGTTTGTCGGTTAAAACCGAAAAAGCGGAACTCTAGTTATCGAATAGACAAAAGCGTGACAAGCGGAAAACTTCAGCAAAATTGAGCAGGTGTAAAATAGTGGTCTTATCGCGTATGTCAGTGCCTCACCCTCACCCTCATACATATTACTCTAATCTTTCTTTAAAATCTTATGTCTTTAATCTATCATATCCTTCTCTGGCCTTTTGTTAGTTTGTCCTTTATTACCCAATTATTTTATCTTTCAATTATTTTTCATCTTTTTTCTGTTTGGGGGGAATCGCAAGCTGACCTACCGTTTACCTTTAACCCCACTGTCCACTGCACCCGTTACCGCCAACATCGTCTTATCTACGGTCGCGCATCGCTCGTCTGAGGATTCCGGACTTTTCCCTAGCTACGCTGCTGGGCCCTACACAATACAGTCAGGTGACAAAGGCACTTCTTCAGTTTCTACGGATCAGTGGCCTTCTGGGAGAACTGTGACCAATTTCTTGTTCGTTTTCCGTTCTGTTTGTTTTTTTCTGTTTTTTTTTTGCTTTTGGTTTGTTTTGCTTTTTGTTTGTTTTCCTTTTGTTTGTTTTTCTTTTTCTTTGTTTTATTTTTATTTGTCTTTCCCTTCCTTTTTTCCTTTCTTTTCTTTCCTGGGAATAGCAAGTCGCTGTAGCGGTGGCTAACCTTTCCCTCCTATTTTTTTTGTATAATAAACATATTCCCCCCACCCCCAGGAAGAGCGTGTCACGCGAGAAGGAAGAGCAGCACAAACAACGAGCAATCACTCGCGTCAAAACGACAGAAAGTTTTAGAATAGGGTAGTCATGGCTCATGGGACCCAAAGCCACAAGGAATCGTCACTGCGCATGGCATAAAACAATATATGGGTCATGGGCATGCGCAGTGACGGCGTCAACACGTGTTTGGGGCCCCCCAAAAAGTAGCGGGTAAGCTACTCAAGGAAGAGAAAAATGTAACTAGTAAATTACACTTACAGTTAGCCTGCAAAAATAGTAACTGAGTTACAGTTACTCGTTTTGAAATGTAACTAGTTACAGCACACAGTTACTGCATCGAAGCAACTTTGTTACTTGACAGTTACCTATTTTTAAGGAAGAAAAAAAGAAGCAGAATGTGACTCTCAAAAACTTTGTTTTAGTACTTGCACTATCCTAGCATAGTTACATACCGTTTTATAAACACATGATTTCGCGTGTCTAGGCCATCGTGGCTGCGTCGGAATGACAAGCTTTGTCGAATTCCTGGTTGGGATAAACGGCAGTGCGCGGCCTCGACAAAACGACACTATATGGAACTGACGCGTGGAAAATATTGCCGTACTTGAGCAAGTTAGTTACTTTTTGCAGTTACTTTAACGAAAAGAAGTAACTTGTTACAGTGGTGATGGGCATAAATACATTTTTTGAGTATTTAATTAAATACTGCCATTCGATCGGCAGATTCATGGTACACTCTTAGAAGACTGATCCGAACGGCGAGGGAAACTTTCGTTATTGATAAATCATCCATATGCCTCCCGGGCCACTGGCTTGTCCTCTTTTGTCGCTTACCGCCGTACAGACGCTTTGAAAATTGCCACGCGCCCGCATTACGCGCCCATTCCACACATTTTATTAGAACTATATGCATAAAGTGCAGGGAATAAAATGTGACAGGTGACGACCGAGCAACAATTAGCCATTGTTGTCTCTCGTAAGATACTAGAGAGTTTTAAAATTCAGTTCGCAACAACGTCCCATAATACCTTAAGGCCTCAGGCTCTAAGGTAACCCCTGGAGCAAATTTCCAATAGGGGAATTAAAGGAATAATGATGATCATACCAACAAATCAGCAAGCTACAATAGCATTTACTTGTTAGATTACCATGGCGATTTTAATACGTTTCTCGAAGACTGCATCTTTTAGGCATCTTCTGTTCGGCCGACAATCAGATTCGCAAAGGAGAACAACATCACCACAGGAGCTGACGAACAAATGCTTGTATTAAATTTGACGAAGATGCTTCGTACAACAAGATAATCGGGTAGTCTCGGCCGTTGTCCGCAACAGTGAAAATCGCGCCATCTAAAATGGTTTGTCGCATGCGCATGCTATAGCACAAACACAGCATAACTGCGCCCCAAACTTGCCCTTCTTCCCGAAAGGTCAAATGCAGGGCAACTTTAGGATAGCGAGTCAGTATATTCTGTATTTAGGAGTATTTATCAAGTATTTACAAGAATAACTACCCAAAAATTGGTATTTAAATACAATTATAAATACATTTTTCAAGCATGTATTTAAATACAAAATATAAATACATGAATTTATGTTTTAAATAATATTTTAATTACAATATATTTAAATACTGCACATCCCTGGCGACTGGCATGAATGATGAAAAAGAAAACGAAACAAGAGAAAACGCAAAATACATTTTGGGTGATGTATTCATTTATGTAATGCCCGTGATGGTCGTTGTTAGAATCGCTGACGGTGTGTAAGGTTTCTATTTTATTTTGTGAACCAGATCTTGATGATGATGAATCAGATCTTACACGGGCGACTATCGCATGCTTAGGTGTAGAGAACGATGTTTGACGTCGAGGTGTAATATATTCTACTTCATTATTTCGACACCGAGTCATGTGTAGGGGAATTCCTTACAAAATAATAGAACTCATTCAGGAACTAGATACATGGATGTGTGTGTGGACTTGTAGCTTGTAGTGTATGCAGCTGTGCAGAAACTGCGGCAAAAATAAATGAAAGAAAGACGGGCATAGGAGATATGTGAAAGATGATGAAGGGCGGAAGGTAATATGCATTTCTATTGAATTGATATACAGTCAGAGGACAGCCTGTCAAGCCGTTGCCCGGACATACGAACGAAAAAATGACCATAAAAAACTATACCCGAAAATGTTCAGTTCTCGGTGAAGAATGGTCCTTACGGATGGCTTTTATCTGAAATGCATGCGATTTTTGCATTCACGCGCAAAAAAAAAAAAAAAAGAAAGCGGCCTGCGACCGCCCGACACGCCCCCTGTGCATGCAGCTTGACATTACTTGCATCACATGCTCACTCCAAACGAGTGCGCCAGAGGGGAGGGTCACCTTGCGCGGCGTCGCGTCTAGTTCCTCAGTCACGGCGACAGCATTCGGGTCTCAGTAATGACTTTTTTTTTTCGCCGTGGTTCTCAAGAAATGACCTGACAACAAACGAGAGTTGACAACAAGTCAGCGAGTTCTTCAGATTATTGCTTGGTCGTTGGTGAGACCTATGTGTTGTGCTGTCGTAATTGTTGTTCCTTCAGCCTCTACAATTTACGTTCTCTAGCAATGTTTGAAGACCCCAACGAATTGCGGAGTGGCGGAGATGCACGGCCGGACAAGCGCCTACAATTATTGCAGTCGTGTTGAAGGGCTTTCCGCTGATACTATTCGACTGAGCAGGTCTCAGAAATCAGTTGAGTGTGCACAGCAAAGAAAAATATAATTTTACGTTTGAATTACCTAAGAATATATGTCTGTCTTTCTCGTTAAAGGGATAAAGGTGGGCTAGTTGGATACTTATAGCGCAGCAAAAAAAAAAAAAAACACGGAAGAAGACAAGGACACTACCAAGACAACTGGACCATTCAACCGCTGTCAGTTGAATGTGCGTTATGGCCGTCATTTTCTCCATAAAGTTGGGAGAGCCGACGTATCGAATTGTTCGGTTAGTGCAACGGTGGAGGATAGTGAGCATATTAGAATGCACTGTACTCGGTCAGCACCACAAAGAGCTACCGTGAAATATACACTTGATCGGCTGGACAGTGGAGTCTTCGATATAGTGAAGGAGTTGAGACTTTGGGCACCGAAGACGAGGGACGCTGCCTATGCGGCACTTGTGAAATTTGTTCAGAGCTGTGGGATGGATATAACCTTCTAGGCTTCTCTGTGCATGGCCTCGATAATCGTGAATAGTAGACTTATAGTTAGCATGCAAATAGTGAGCTTCTGAATAGTTTTTTTTTATTGCCGTGTTAGCGCGGCGAAGCAGCTGTGGCTATGAGCGGCGTACAGACGTGAACAGATGGAGAGAGGACAGCAGGAAGGAGTGGGGGACAGGGGGATTAGTATGCGTCCTGGACCGACTTCACGGGGAACTGTGCCGACACTTCTGGATAGTGAACATGTGAATAGTGAATATCGAACTTGTGAATAGTGAACCTGCGAGCAGAGCACTTGAGAAGTAGCGAAGTAGTAGGTTTTTTTTTTATGGGGGATTTACGTAAGAAGTCGGGAGACGAGTTCAATTTATCCTCTTTTTTTATTTACAGGCAAGCAGCTGTGTACTCTCAACTGAACAGCTTTATTGTTTCTATGTGCAATTTATACGCGAAGCAGGAACCATGAACGTGACCAAACATTGAGCAAATGATCAAAGAAGAAGAAAAAAGGACGAAAAAGCGTTATCTGTCTCATCTCATGTGTCCTCATATGGAATCTAATAATGCTTCGGACGTTTGCTTCGCTTGTTCGCTTATACATAGATTATGTTGTGGAAGACACCTCGGAGCTGTCTCTTTTCGAACGCTGCTTTTTTTTTCGTCTTTTTCTTTTTTTTTCAACGCTTGATATAGACATACTACCTTCATGAACTGTCGCCCAAAATATGTCTTTTGCCAAGTGCGCATTTCCTGGGAAAATTAGTTTATAAGAGCACGCACAGAGATGACGATGACGTCACTTAATAATAAATTCTTTACGTCGCTTTACGTCGCGAGACAACTGTGATCATGAGCGACACCACAGTGGTCGGGTCTGTGGATTAATTTTTGCCCACCTGAGGGTTCTTTAACGTGAGCCGAAATCTCGCCACACGGCACGTCACATTTAACGTCCCTCGCGGAAGACGGCGTGTCTGAGCATTTTGTAGCCTTCCGCCAAGTTGCCGCCGTCGTCGGCTGGGTTTGAACCCGCGATCTTAGGATCAACAGGCGGACATGGTACCCAGTAGGCCACCGAGGGCGGCAACGTCACTTACCATTCGCGAATCCGAAAGTATGAAGTTGTGCGGGCTCTTTCGAAAATTCGTGGACGGCATTTTATATTTTGCCTAGCGAAGTTGATTTATAACACGAAATAAAATAGATGCATTTTTAGTCCCTAATGAGGCTTTAATGATTGTTGTATGACTTTTCTTCATGTCCGTGAATCTATTCAACCATATAGAAACTATGGTGTCTGTGTCTCAACTGCCACTTGAACCGAAGCATATAAATATGTTCTTAGCTGTACGGCTACATACCGCGTTGGTTCGGCGCAATCAATACCGTACGTTGTTTGAACACCAGCAAACTCAAGAGCTACATTAAGTGAAGGCATCAAATACATGAAATCTATTGCGATGTGTAACTCGGAAGCACGGCTCTGTGTGTTCTCTTAGGCGACTTTCTCGTTCATTCTCTATTAATAAGGTACCTGCATAGGAATGCCTATGTTGTGACCTACGAGGGAAAAGTGTCGCAGTACTGCCATAATGACCGAATCCTGGACACGTGGAATGACAGAATTGTGGATCTAATTCGTCGGCAAAAGATAAAAAACACTATATAGTATATGTTGCTAATGTATCCCAAGAGCAACTTCGACTGAGCGATACAGGCATGTATAACAAGAACAGGGAAAGGGGAGACGAAAAACAATAACATGACTAATTGAATAGACAGTAACAGTCAAATAAATTAATTTAAAGATCTCACGAGAGAACCACAGGAAAGAAAAAAATTAAACGCGAAGTCCACTGTGTGTGGAAGTTACCACTACTTGCAATGCAAGGGTTGCTTCCAAGATTGCTCAGTGCTAACGATGCAGGGGATTCTTCCAGTGGGGTAACGTTGGCTAGACGAGCTGTTTGCCTGTCTAGACTGGGGAAGAAGGAAGTGCGCGGGAGAGGGCATGACACGTTAATTTTTTTGCTTGTTAGTAGTATGCTCCTCCTGGCGCTTCTGAGGTCGACTGCCGTCAACTGAGCTCTTTGAACGATATTCCGACGCTGGAGGTTACCACGGGAATAGACGATCCCTTCGATGTGGGGTTCGGACGTGCCGGTGAGCGGCACATCTTCCTGAAGCCAAACACCGGGCACCAGTTTCTTTCAGTTCCGTTTCGTTGCAGAGACACTCCACTAAGGTAATTGCAGTAGATTTATGTAGTGTATCAGATGAACAACGTTTATTACAATGTTGTCGATGTATGTATACAGGTGGTTACATAACACAACTGACGATGTGTATTAAAATGACAAACATGTGGCGACACCGCATTTCCTTCCCCCACGAAAAGAACACCATAGAAACAAACCCAAAACCAGTCATTCCAGCATCGTGGGCGCTGCGGTGGTCGTCTTTCTCGGCTGCCTTTGGGTAAAGTTCCGTGTCGTGTTGGTTGAGGCTCCTGCGTGGAAGATGGAAGGACAAGCTGACGTGGAGGGTCCATGGCAGGTGCTCGATGACGGTTGTCCCGAGGCAACGTCGCTAAACTTGGATGGTCGACCGACGATCAGTCAACTTCGTCCTGGTTATAAACATTCATGGCATACTTGTGGAACGCTTCGTCGGGCATTTTAGAGAGCTTGCTTGCGTTCCACACCTTGCCGTCATCGAGTAAGAACGAGCTGTTTCCACGGCTTGCAACAATCTTTCTTTGGTGTGGAGAATAGTTTGTCACCCTTCGTGACGTGTCTCGGTTGTTTTACGCGGACGCAGTCCCCAGTTCTGAGAGTAACGGCGTGAGCTCCGCGTGGGTTGTCGACATACTTCTTGGTCGCTAACTGCTTCTGGGGTCTTCTCTCACGTGGATTCTGCAGAGCCACGGCTGGGTCTTCATTGAAGTCTGGAATTGGCAGATCGACGACGTCGAGCCTGGTTCGTAGACTAAGACCATGTAAGAGCAAAGCCAGCTATTACCTAGTTGTAGTGTGGGGTGTAACACGGTACACGCCCAAGTAATCAGTGAATGCAGCTAAAAGGCGTCGCTTTTCGAGGATGGCCACTTGCATGAAACTTTTCAAGACACGGTTAAATCGTTCAATCAGACCATTTGCTTGAGGGTAATAGACAGACGAGAAGGTGTGCTGATACCTCGGTGGTGTAGAAACTCCTGTGAGTCCAATGAAGCAAATTGCGACCCGTGATCAGATAAAATCTCCGTGGGATAGATAGATAGATAAAATATGCTTCACGGCTAAACGGAGTACGCAGGAAGGAGATCACTGTAGTCGTCGTAACTGTATTGCACAAGCCGACTTCAGGCCTTTTACAGTAGTAGTCCACGACACTGATCATCCATGACGACTGTGGCGGCCGCTGTACAGGACCAACGATGTCGATGCCTAGTTTTCCCCATGGTCCATCCGGAAAAGGAATTTGCTGGAGTGGTGGGGAAGCAGACTTGGCGGTTTTATCTGCTGACAGGCAGATCAGACAACCGCAGACGGCGAGCTCAACATCGGCGTCCATGGCATGCACCAGTTGTACTGTCGGGTCTGTTGTTTCGTGCGCAGGACGCGATTCGTGAGCTAGGGAGGTCAACTTGGGACTTAGAAAGGGTGGTAGTACTATCCAGTCTTCCCTAAGCAGCAGGCCGTACACTTCAGACAGTGTGTCTTTCACTTGCCAGAATGCAGAAAGATCATGGGTCATTGTATTCGTGCTTGGCAATCCTTGTTGAACGAAAATGAGGATCTTTGACAGCAGCGATCGGCTCAAGTCCAAGCTTGAACCTCTTGTCTCGAAAGAATGCCGTAACCAGAGCTGTCGATCAAGCAGATGGTCTCTTCCTCATCTTGAAACAACTCTTCAAGGGATGGAGTAGACAAAGGCGCTGGAAGGCACGAAAGCGCGTCCGCAAGTACATTCTGTCTCCTTTTCTTGCACACGACGTCGAACTTCTAATTCAGCAGCCTCGCACACCAGCGTGTTATCGGTAGTGGGCGATGACCCGTACCTTGCCTGCTCAGCAGTACTTCAAGAGCTTGATGATCGGTTTGTAGAGTAAAACGACGACCCCAGAGGTAAATGTCCCAGTGCTCAACGCCCAGACACAGGCAAGTGCTTCCCTTTCACAAACGGAGTATCGCCGCTCTGCGGCTGATAATGGTCTCGACGTGAGAGCCACAGTCTTCAGGTGCGAGCCATGCTGCTGTAGAGTAGAGCCCCAATGCCGTACGCTAACGCATCTGTGGACACTGTAATAGGCAGATCGGGCTGGAAGAGCGCAAGTACGGATGATTTCGTAAGCAGTGTCTTCAGTCGATTGAAGGCGATTTGCTTCTCTCCATTCCACAAAAACGGTGTATCTCAACTTAGAAGCACTCGCACTGGTTCTACTTCATCCGCGTAATTCTTGATGAACTTAGCGTAGTACCCCATCATTTCCAGAAACGAAGAGAGTGATTTCTTATCGTCTGGAATAGCAATGTAGAAGGGATGATGCCCCTCTACATGAGTTCTGGCCGGCGGTGATGGAATATCCCAGCGGGTAGATGTTCGTGGCCTCACGCTATAGGACGGCGCCGGTAGAACTGAGGAGCGGGTGCTCCAGGCGTGTGTCCATCCTCGTCGATGTCCACGGTCCGCCACATCACTCCACCCCTCAGACGCGGAGCGGCGATAAAGCGAAGAAATACACGAGTTCACTGGAGGAGGGCAACGAGGGCGACCGTGGATGACATGCACGGTTGAACAGGTTCACGGCACGGCACACGTTGGCGAAGCATCACAGCTGGTGAGCAACGGGAGCGACGATTCGTTAGCCCGAGAAGAGCGGGGAGGAGAGCGAGGCGATGTCGAAGTCGTGGTCCTGGGATGCCGCGACCGGCACGGGAGCCGAAGTTCTGAGAGTCCCAGGGGAGGTGAGGCTGAGGCTATGCGAGCTTTGGTGAGATTCCGAGATGCAGGCTGAAACGTGCTGTGGAGTCGGCTGCCGGCAGGCGCGACCGGCAGGTGAGCCCGAGGCTTGAGTGTCGCAGCCGGCAGTGAAACAGCGCCGGGGTGCGGTGAACATTGGGCAGGAGTGAAGGTGGATGAAGCTGTGAGGCGCGTGTGTGCCAGTTGGTCGTGCTTTGCAGGAGGGCGTCAGTAGGCCAGTGTTCAGCAGTCCACTTGCCTAGCTCAGGAAGCCATTCGGGAACGAGCACATGAGGATGTTGAATGCAATGCACGGATGAGAGTCGTGGTAGAGGGTCTTGACCGGTGAGGTTGCGGATACGCGGAGAGCATCAAGCTCGATCGGTTGCCGTGTCACAGGGCTGTCGTAGCGGTTGGTCAGGTAATGGTAGAGGTGCTTCCAAGCTGCGCGTCAGCGTGCCGTCAGTTTTGGTATTTGCGGGAAGGTTGCCAAATTTGGGATGGTAAAAGGGCCGAATACGTCGAACATGGTGTTCTTTGTTCGGGTCACCAAATGTAGAGGAGGTAGTTTCCCTCTACATGAGTCCTGACCGGCGGTGATGGAATGTCCCAGCGGGCAGATGTGGCCTCACGCTAGGACGGCGCCGGTAGAATTGAGGAGGGGTGATCCAGGCGCGTGTCCATCTTCGTCGTTGCCCACGGTCGGCCACAGTAGCATCTTGTATCGCCTGAAGATTTGAAAAGTTGGGAGAAATGCCATCCGGACTGACTGGCTGTCCAACAAAAGTCAGTTCTTGCACTCCAAATACACATTTGTCGTTCAGTGTAAGTCCATCATCAGAAATCAGCTGAACCACACGATGCAGGTTCTTCAAGTGCTCTTTCTCATTTACTCCGAAAATGATTATGTCATCGAGGGGGCATTTGACACCTGGGTAATCCTTGAAGAGATCAAACATCAGTTATTGGAAAGTCAACGGAGCCGAAGGCAAACCGAAACAGACTCGCTTGTAGCGGTACAGCCAGTGAAGAAGGCGGTGAGATCCTGACTCTCAGACGCCAACAGGACCTGGTGAAGAGCTGTCGTAAGATTCAGCTTAGAAAAAATCTTAGGTCATCCAAGCTTGTAGAGCAACTCGTCGATTGTAGGCAAAAGAGAAGCGTCGACGATGACTGCTTTGTTCGGCCCTCGCAGGTTCACGCAGGGACGTAGCGTCCCGTCCTTCTTCTGTGCAACGACAATAGGGGACATCCATTAAGGACTGTGACGGGCTCGATTACGACCATCATGAGGAGCCGAACCAATTCCTGGGTAAGCTCCTGACGGAGTGCGAATGGTAGCCTAAGTAGCTTCGGTCTCATAGGTGCGACGCCGCTTCTCGTTTTCATTTGATGAGTGCAGTCCTTTGCAGGTCCAAGTCCTGGCGAGAACAAATGTGCGAAGGTTGCCAAAAGATCCTGTAGGCTTGCAGGTTTAAGTGACGTCCTAAGGCACGGTAGTGTTGGTCCATCAAAGGAGATACCCAATGCAGTAAGACCATCCAGACCTAGAAGAGCTGTGCCTTCCAGAACGACGCAGACAAGCAAGCAGGAAGTGTAGTTTCCGTACGATACTGTTGCAGAAAACGACCTCAGGAGTGGCATTCGTTGCTTCTTGCAGTTGTGTAATGAAACCGACGTGCCTTCCAATTTGAAATGCACAGCAAAGAGCGTTTCCTACAAGTCATTGCACAAAATGGTCACTGAAGAACTGATGTCGACCACGAACCTAATATCCTTCTTGTTGACTATAGCGGTGATGTAGATTGTGTTCTTGGGAGGCGGTCCCAACTCCAGAACCGTAGTGCAGCTGGTGTGCGGACGTCCAAACTCGAGGGCTCCGACGCAGGAACGGTGTTCCACTTGAATCTGGTTAGTAGAGCCGTACCGGGATTTCAAAGTAGCTATGGCATATTTGCAGACATCAGGCGCGCGACGAAGTACTGACTGAAACTTGTGGCAGAGTGAAGAAAATCCGTTGCCCTCCCGTACCTAAAGCATCTAGTAGTAGAGCCTTCCGATGCTTGGACGATGGCGTCTATTAAGCCACGCAATCCAAGTAATTTTTTAACATCGGCCGCCATTGCGCCCAGGGAATATACGGCTTGCCAGGAGATTCCAAGAATGGTGGTAGGGATGGGAGACTTCCATAGCTCATGGCGTGCAGCAAAAGAACGCAAAAGGCCATATAGGGCCAAGTCGCTCGTTGCCAAAATGTAGTGTAGCAGATGCACAGCATTTATTGCAATGTTGTCGGTGTATATATGCAGATGGTTACATAACATGACGATGTGGATTACAAACATGTGGTGACATGTGTCTTTCATGTGCGAGCCCTGAAGAAACCGAAACTGCACTCCTTCAGAAAGCCCGAGTGGTGCTGACGTCACTATGTGACGTAGAGAGTCACCTGGAAGTAGTGCCGCGCCGTGTCCGTAGCAAACGAATTTTCAGTGAGAAATGAGACCTCAATATTATTAGAACAACACTGTATTACTGTTACAATTATTATTACTGTAATCACTGTTAACTTAAGTGGTAGATATGTCTCTACGCAGTCTGTACGCCTCGCGGACCAGATTATGTTACGCTCCGGGATCGGGAGCGGCATTTATCGCCCATGACTGCTTTTTCAGGGTGATTTTGTAAATTGAACGGCGCAGTGACAATACACCATGGAGCTGAACTATTGCGCATGATGGCTCCTGATGATGGGACACCGTGATGAACAAAGCAGGCTTTCGAGCAGTATTAAACGTCACTTCATTGTTCATTTAACGTCTATGCGGAAGCATAACCTACAATTTTGCGCCTGTCTTACAACTACAAGATCGGTACCTACTTCGGGCAGTATTTGTTCATTCGCGAAAACCATTGCGCATCGTAAGCATCACAAAACACAAGTATTAGAATGTGCCGTGGCGGTTTTTTCATCAGTGATATGAACATTCCGGTGTCACTGCATCCCAGACATCATCTGGCGGGCTCCGCTTAGCGTCTAAAACAGCTTCGTTACCGTTTTAACGGGCTGCTTTCAAGCAGATCACAAAAAGATGTTCAGAAAGCACTTGCTACAGAAACCAGGTCGGAAACACTCCCAATGCCGTGAATCGACCTAGCTCATCTGACGCATACTTTTTTTTTTCTTTTCCTATCCACTTCAATCGAACTTCCTCATTATTGTACATAAGCGCGTGCGGAGTATTAAGTGAGCTTTGACTATGTAGCACCCAATAACGGCCAGCCACTCACTAAGCATGAAATGGCCTTTGAATCAGGTTGCATCGATAGGACTACCTATATTGCATGCGCACTATAGAGTTTACATAGCAGTAAGAGATCGCAGAAAACCTATAATTAATGGTTTTCCTAAGTATGTTTTCTGAAAGGTAGATGAGTACAGGCATGGCACTAATAACACATGTACGTTCATTTTCCGTCTTGTATTGAATTATTCTGACTGTGTATTGACATTAATTGTATCGTTCTTTGCTACACATATTACTGTATGGATCCTTTTTTTGATTCCTTACTTGTTTTGTTTCTTTTCCTTTTTTTTTTCTTTTCTTCAAGGTTATGTAAGTGCATAAATACTGGTATCAGTGACTGTCTGCCATCTAGCAAGGACGGCCCACATGCCAGAAGGCATAGACCATCCTGTTTTCTTTTCAATGTATAAAACCAGTACAATAAAGTTATTATTATTAGTATGGAATGTTGTTGTGCGAAACTCGTTTCGAAGACATGCTGGAACAATCATCATTCCTGCACATGCATGTGTACTTTTAGTTGTTTTTTCTTCAGTCCGTGCTAGCGCCGCGAAGTAACTGTGGCTATGAGCGTGGCTGCGAGCACAGACGTGGACAGATGACAACAGGAAGCAGGGGGCAGAGGGGTGTTAGTATGCGTTGATCCTAGGCCGACATCAAGTGGAACTATGAAGACATCCGTCTGGAAGGTCTCTCGGATAACCTCAGAGAGCACAGCCGGTGGTAGGATTCCAACCCAACCCAACCACCTCCTAGTCTTCAGCCCGACCTTGGCTACCACCGACAAGCCGATGTTTTTTCCCGCTCGTCGATGCCCCTAGTATAGGTAATAAAAATAATAATGACAATAATAATAATAATAATAATAATAATAATAATAATAATAATAATAATAATAATAATAATAATAATAATAATAATAATAATAATAATAATAAATTATTATTATTATTATTATTAGGGATGTGCCCACCGAATCCACAAATCCTCGAAGCTTAGGCAGGAATTCGAGATTCGGGAATTCGAATCCCAGTGCATAGCAGAGGCGAATCGAATCTTTCGAACCCACCAACCACGTTTATTTGTCTGTTTGTTTGTTTGTTTTGCAAATTGCCCTTCGGAAGCCGCCGAAAGCTTCATTGGTCGATTGGTGTCCTCTTGTTCATTTGTTTGCATTGCTCTGGACTGAAAGAGTTCAAGCAGGAACTGTTACATTACAAGTTTGAAAGTAACCTGGTTTTGCTTTTGACTGTTGCTTACTTTTATGGAAATAATTGAGACTCGAGAATTCGTGCATTTCTTGTAGTCTATGAACAACATGTTAAATAAAAGAACTATATGGGTATATTCAGTGATGGCCACTAACTACTTCTACTGTAGTTTAACTATAACGACTAACTACTTCGCGATGGAGTAGTTTAACTAGCAGTTCAACTACTTTTCAGGAGGGGTAGTTAAAACTACTCTTTAACTACTGCAATGTATTTTAACTACATCTATAACTACCTAACGTTGTCCATCAACACTAATCCCATTCTAAAGTGTTCTTGGACACCTAAATATGAATCACAAGCAGCGAGAAAAGTGAAGCTTTAGTACACATGCACGGCACAATTGCTCTGCACCTCCGTTCTCATCAAACAAGCAACTTAATGTAAAAGTCGGAAGCACAGTCGGAAGTAAAGCTTGCGGCAAAATCGGAAGTAGTTGCAGTAGTCGCCTGCAGTAACTTAACTACTGTAGTTAACTACTCGAAATAGTAGTTTAACTAGTAGTTACCACTACATTTCTGCAAGTAGTTGATAACTACTTTTTAACTACAATCAGGTAGTTTAACTAGTAGTTTAATTACATGTAGTTAGCTACCAGCCATCACTGGGTATATTATACCCCGAAACAGAAGTATTATTTAACTTATTTTTCATTAAATAAAGGTATCATATTCTGCATCAAAACACTTTTCACTAGAACAGTTGTTCTTTTCCTGGCTTTTTAAATTCTTTTTAAAGAAATCATTCGAAAGATTCCAGATTCGTAGAACCGTTCTGGGATTCGGATTCGAAAAATTTTAGATTCGTCCCATCTCTAATTATTATTATTATTAATATTATTACTATTGATGATGTGTATGTACGCATGCACGTATGTATGTATGTATGTACGTGAGTCCGTGTTCGTATAATCGATATTTCTTGGGCAGACCACATTCTCCGTCGTTGTTACGCATGTATCGTATTACTTTTATCGGACAGCTTACGACATGTGGGAAACATTCTGGGCCCCGATCTTCAACGTTCACATAGCGATCGTCGCGGTTATATTTAGAGTTCGTGCTTTTCATAGCCTCTTTGATAGGCTCGTGCGAGAGCTCGTGGCAAATCACAGGCCGAAGTGGTGCATTTAACGCGCGCTACGGGATAACAAGAAGTTGACGGTCGGGCCCAAGAGCTCCACTGAGTCCAAGCCACGGATCTTCCTAGCACTCCCACGCCTCTCTAACGTTCGGTCAACAACAACAAAGGACAACAATGACTTATGGAAAAGTAATGATGATATGATCGGGGAAAGATCTTGAACAACAGTCCCCAAAATTGTCGTGTATGAAAATATGTTAAACGAATATGTATGGGGCTAGAAAAGTGATGACTGGTGTCTCGGCGGCTCTATGAAATCCCCGTTGAGATGAAAATAATGCACACATCGTTGGGTCTTAAGCCATAAGTGAAATTCTGTAATTAAAAAGAACTATACGAGCGATAGTGTATGATGTACATTATCATTACTCATTACATGCACGGGCTGGATGTCCGGCATGATATCCCAAGGAACGTAACGTATTTCCTATTCTTTGCAGAAATGGTTCATGAGCGATGCTTTCGTGCCCAGATAAATGTACCAATTCCTATTAGGTTTATACTTTCTCTGGCCTCATGCGTACCTCGTCTGTTCTATACGATATCACTTTTGTGTCTCCTGCTCTCGCCGTAAGTAGAAATGAGTACAACATTTTGTTCCACAGTTTATGTAAGGTTTTCGCAAAACGGACAAACGCCAAAATGATAAAGAAAGCGTATGTGCCTTTCAGTCTATTTGTTTTTATCGTATAACAATTAAAAGCGAATCACACATTGTGAAATAGAACGATTATTAATTGCTGAAGGAAAGGACAATGTAAACGGAAATTCGAATGGTTCCGCCTTCACGAGTGATGCCAGACCACTGGCGCCGCGTTCCGGCCGTTGCGCGAGATGCAATATGCGAGAGCACACTAGCTGGCGCCATCTGCGAGCGTGGAGGGGTTGTAGCCGAACCGAGTGCGGCGCTGCAGCCGTTTCCAAGCAGTTTTGCAGATGTGTGGAAAATAATTTCAAAGGTATATGAAGGGTCACGGCAGTCTGTCGAAGAAAACAGAGAAAAAAAAAAAAAGCGTACGTGGCGTGAAAAGCGAGTGCTATGAGAGACCACCCATGTACTCAAAGGTGGGACAACCAATGTCTAATCGATGTCTAAATTTGGAAGACTGACAGGTCTAGTAATAGCCTTAATGTATAGGAGAGTTTCTCTAGCCTTCCACTAGCATTGCTAAGGTTACGCCATCTAGACGTCTCAACTTTGACATCCAACGTCTTGCCCTAGCCCAAATTTGGACCTTTTATATACCAGACTGTGGCGGCTTCTAGCTGTCGAATGTACTACCTTTATGGTAGCATGCCTCCATGCTTAATGCCTTCCAAGTGACATACAGAAAGCCATTGACCAGATAGTAATGCTATGTTCATAACACCGCAGTCCAGTATTTGTCAGTTGAACATTGTTATGCTCAGCTGACAAATATTCGACTAATGTAAATTAACCCAATTTATTAGAGATTTATGGGTAGAGTATCGCCCCTGGCGATGAAACTCCCCATTCATCACCTTTAAATAAAGTTGTTGTTGTTACCTGAACCACTTGCTTTCTATAAAAAAATGTAATGTTTCTTCTACTACATTACGCGTCGCATTTCCGAGCTCCATGGTTGAACTGGTTTACCTGAGATCCATAGCGCGGGATAGGGGTGGGGGAAGGGGGGGAGAGAGGGTTGCAAAAAATCGAGCTCATCCACGGCTCTCGTGCAGCTTGTCTGCTAACTCCATCACTCGTGGGATCAGTGCAGTAGCTAGGAGACAGAATCAGCCCGACGAAGTAGAACAATTTCAACGTTAATTCCAAATAAGAAGTAGTACCCGCATACGAAGGTATCTGAAAGTTCTCCTATAGGGCTCTGGAACAATCCACCATCCCAACGCTTTGCGGCAGACTCCTTGCAACTATTCCTGACAGACCCAGGCTGGGTCTCTACGCTTTGACGGTGTCTCGACGTTGACTGTCACTCTTTGACTGTGAGTACTCCAGTGTCCTAGTGAACACGTATTTCAGTGTGTACTGTCTGCAGTACTTTTTAACACGAAGGGCTGCCACCGGTGGATCCATAGCCTCTGCAATTGCCAACTTGCTTGATGCACACCGATGAACACCTAAGCAGACTTTGATACGTTTAGCCAGCACACTTTCAAGGATACTCTGATGTGGTGCACAATTTGAATGTGATACACCGCCAGTCGACGTATCAGTGTACAGTATAGGCTCAGCAAAGACTTCAATGGCGCTCACGACCGGGAGCCACTGATATAACGCATGACTCAAAGGTGGAGTCCGCTTTCTCTTCGATACGGCGCGCTTCCGCTGACCAGGACACGGAATTACAGAAGGCATTCCAGACGAATGCATCGGCGATTCATTGCAAGTGCATGGGCATGTTTTCTTAGTGGCATACTAACATAAGTTCCGCCACCACAACCTACTAATATACGTAATTGCTATAAACATTGCATGTGGGGTACGCGTAAATTGAAAATGGTGACGAGAATCGCCAATAATGGGGCTGACATGACAATTACATTGTTTTATTTCTAACCAATTGTCTCATTTGGTTCGTTGTAAAGCAAAGTGACATTCCCTGCTGGCTGGGCTGCGAACTCTGGACAATGAGTATTTGCACTCTGTCAAAAGAATGCAGAAACACGCTGTTTGCCTTAAAGGGATTATCGCATCCGTCCCAGTCGATTCCGTATCTACAGCGCCGTTCTACTCCGCGTTCATCACTGAGAATAACGCTGAAAATCCGACGCGAATTGGTGGCGTTGTTCTTGTCCAGTTTGATGTAACACATGGCAAGAGCAGACGACGCATATTGGGAGTATTCCGAGATTCCCTCTCTGGAAACGTCACCCGGACAAAGCCAATCAGAGAGCGCGCCTTGGACTGGACAAGACCAATCAGGGAGCGGCAGAAGGGGCGTTGGTAGCCATGCAGACCGACCGACCGACAGGCGGACGGGCGAGCCGGAACGCTAGGGAACGGCGTCTGCTCTGCGATCGGCTTGCGGAATGTTTTTCTTGTTAGCGTAGGATGTGTTCGTACAACCAGGAGCGTAACACCGTGTTACGCAACATGGCCACGTCAGCACTGCTAAGCGAACTGGCAACCGGAACACTGGTATGCGAAAGTCGGCGTATTTACCGAGGACTTTTCAGTATATTGCAATGCTAACGCCAAGCAGAAGATCTCGCTGAAACAATCGCCTGCGCTGTGCTCCCATTCGCGTGCCTGGCTTACGCCATCATGGTGTTAGCTGCAGAGAGAGCGCGGATCTTTAATGCTCATCTTCATCTTTAATCATAACATCTTTAATGCTCGTTTATTTGATATGTAAGCTGTTTTCGGAAGAGAAACTTGGCCAAGTTGACTGTGAAGGGTGACGGACATTACTGTATAGGTTTCATACATACGTTCCCGGATGCGATAGTGCCTGTAAAGTGCTTTTCCGCCCACATATGTAAGAGCAGGGGGAAAACAGCGTAGCTAGCGGAGCAATAACAGATGTTGTCATTGCGTTGAACTTCTATCTTTCATACTTGTAAAGTTTATTACTGAAAGCTAATTTGGACAACGCCCTAGGAGCTTGCTAGTGCGGCCTAATCTGGTCCGCTTGTCCTACAATACAAGGGGCATGCGAGGTTGACCGATACTTTCGCTCGTGAATAATCAGTAAGTAAATGTAACTGAATCAAACTTTCGGACAAAGTACAATCCTTCTGGGCTGTACAGGACATAAAGTACGTGCAGATGTACACGCGCAGCAGCGGCAGCTTTCATGGCGGTGAGCAGTGTGTCTGTATATGGCTGTGGAATATCGGTGCATAATCGGTGCATATCGGTGCATAAAGTTCCTTGTGAATGAGAAGTCAAACCAGCTGAGCTTTTCCAGATTATGAATTCCATCCGTATTGACAATAATTCCTGGAGTTACCCCAGAGCATGGGGCCTTAAGATATTATGGGATGTTTGGGGTGACTCTAGCCCTGGGGTAACCCTAGCCCCTGGGATGACCTAGCCCTGGGGTAATTTTACACCCTTGGACAACCTTACCCCCCGAGTGGACCCTAGACCGTGGGGTGACTTTGCACCTTGTCGTAACCCCAAGACCTAAGGTTACCCCAGGGACTAGGATTTCCCAAAAACCTAGAGTTACCTGGGGACTACGTTTACCCCAAAACCTAGGGTTACCCCAAACGTCCCATAATACCTTAAGGCCTCAGGCTCTGGGGTAACCCCAGCAGGAACAAATTTTCAAACTCATTTGTAATGCTGGGGTCCTGTGAGCAGTTTCAGAGTTCATTTACGGGCCATCCCGCGACCTTTGTCATTGCCCCAGAATATGTTGAGGTGACGCCTAATAAGGTCCCAATGTTTCCAAGGGTAACCCGAAAAAGTCCCGGTTAAACCCAGAATATTTTAGTGTAACCGCATGGTTTCTTGTGGTATCCCCATGACCTTTTTGGGTAACTCAGGACGTCTTGGAGTTACTCCAGGGAGTCTTGGGGCAACCATAGGGCGTCGTGGTAACCCTATAGGGCGTCTTGATGTTACTTCAGGAGAATCTAAGCATTTCTGAGGTTACCTCAGACCTTTTCTCAATAGCATTGGACAGAGCATTCTACAGATTTGCAAGATAACGAAGTAAAGGGCAGCAGCTCGTGCTTAAAACACGGGCAAGGTTGCACCATAGGAAAATGGCCCGCATGGTGCGTTTTTCTTGCGTAAAAGCTGGGTTTTCACGCCCAGCGCGAAATTTTGTACGTCGCCGTACGTCGTCGTCGTCGTCGTCGTGTAGAGGTCCCTGGCCACCATGGGACGAGCCCTGGCATCCTCGCAGATATACAAGAGGCTCGTCGTGCCACAAAGCTTGTCTCCAAAGCTGAAGTTATGAACGCCCTTCATCTCTCTCGAGCCCGGTCTTCTCCTGGGCTGGACGACATATCATATCTGGCGCTCCGTAACCTGGACGAGCAGTCACGGGGGTGTCTTCTGTCAGCTTTGAATACATCCTGGAGGGAAGGTAAATTGCCCGAAGCCTGGAAATGCGCACGCGTTGTTCCCTTGCTGAAACCAGGCAAGGTCCCTTCACAATTGTCCTCATTTAGGCTGGTAAGCCTAACCAGTTGTGTCGGGAAGCTGTCGGAGCGCATGATACTTCACAGACTCGAATGGTGGCTCGAGAAGAGATCCTTCTTTCCCCAAGAAATGTCTGGTTTCCGTCGGCATGGCTCAGCGCTAGATTCCATCATGGACTTAGTGTCAGCAGCACAGGAAGCAATGGTCCGCAAAAGGATAATGGTGGCTGTATTCCTCGATGTGAAACGGGCGTGTGAGTAGCAGTCGCATAGCAGTCGCGTAGCGGTCGCATTTTCACCCCCTACGTGCTTATTTGTGCTTCTTTGCCATTAAGGGCCATGCGTTGGATCACGGAGTTCCTTCGCGATAGGACCCTGTTTATCCGCACAGCTGAGGGAGATACCGCGCCCGTTCCATCAGACCACATCAGGTGCCACAGGGAAGTGTGCTTAGCCCGCTTCTCTTCAACGTAGTTATGGCCGGTCTTAAGGGCTGCATAGGGAGGAAAGTATATTTCTCTCTTTGTGCTGACGGCATCTGCATTTGGACTACCGGAAAATCTCGCCCCGCCATTCAGCGAGGCCTGCAGTCAACCCTTAACTCCATACACCAATACCTGTTGACGGCAGGCTTAGATATCTCGTGGGAGAAGACAAACGTCATCGCCTTCATGCGAAAGAACATGCTTCCATATCGTCTTTCTGTGGCGGGGCAGTAGCTCCAGTACTCCACCTCATGCAAGTTCTTGTGTGCAACGCTTGGACTAACGACTCTCGTGGAGAAGACATAGCGGGCATAGAGGCGAAATCTCCAAGGGGATCGCTCTAATGCGACACATTGCTGGCCTTAGGTGGGGCTGCGAGGCGCGATCTCCCTTGACCATTCATCGAGCCTTGGTGCGTGGTCCGCTCCTATACAGCTTTCCAGTATTACACGGGATCCCGCCATCCTCCGAGTCTAAGCTTCAGGGTCTTCTGGCACATAGCCTTCGTGTGTGTCTGGGCGTGCCAAGAACAGCGGATACTTGTTTGGTCATGGCAGACACGAGAGAGACTCCGCTTGCTATCCAGCGCTTTAATGAGACGAGCCGTCACTATCTCCGTTTGTTGGCCCATCACCGGCGGCACCCTGCTGAAGCTTCCCTGTCGCAGGAATAACAAGTTCCGGTCCTGCATTCAACAGCTGAAGCCTGACCTGCCACGTTTTCAAGTTGAGCCCCAGGCGCGTTCAACTCCACCTTGGACCCTCCCTCTACCGTCTGCCTCGTTATTCGTTCCCGGGCTGCAGTGAAAGGATGATGTCGCTGCAGGTGTGTCCAATGCGCTCACACTGGATATGATGAGCGAGCCGTATGCCGGCTTTACTTCTGTTTTTACGGACGGCTCGTCCACAAAAACGCATGCGCCAATATTATTCCATCCGAAGTCATAACTGGTATCTCCTGTCTCTCGTATCCGACGTCGTCAACATGCATGCTTTGCTCTTTGCCATGCGCAAGATCCTGCAGTGTTCAGCTCGGCCATGGGTGTTTTACACAGACTCGAAGGCTGCTCTCCAATGCCTCGCAACAATGGACATTCGCGGTCCTCTCATGTCCATTGTTGCTGACGTGCTTGAAACTTACAAGGAGCTGCTGGACCTGGGCCACTCCATAGTATTACAGTGGGTACCTGGTCATGTCGGCGTACCCGGCAATGAAGAGGCTGACCGGGCTGCCATACGGGGTCATCAGATATTTTCAGCCCACTCTATCATCTTGCCCAAAGGTGATCGTCAGACCCTCGTCCGTACTCTCTCTGCAGAAAAAACAAGATCGCAGTGGCTGCATGACATTACACCCCACTCTCTGCTCGACAGAGTGGATCCGTCTCTTTCACTGTCGCTTTCTCATAGCCTTCCGCGACACTACGCATCCCTTCTGCACCGCATGCGGTTGAATGTTGCGTATGCACCAGTTATGACGCAGCGTCTTGGCTGTGCTCCATCGAACCTTTGCGCATCATGCAATGTGCGCGCTGACCCGCACCACCTACTTATGGACTGCCGGGACTACCAGCGGGATCGCGAGATCATGCACTGGACTGGACATCATGGACTGCATGCAATCGATCACCGCCCATTTACCATAGGCTAGGTGCTGGGCTCATGGTCCAGTACCGCTCATACGCACCAAGGTCTCTGTCACCTTTGCGATTTCCTGTCATCCACAGGCCTCTCCACCCTGCTTTGATTACCGGAATCCTCATCATCTCCATCATCATCTCTCATTACGTACAAGTGGCACTGGGGCAGCGCCCAGCAAGTTTGATATTTCACGCAGCAGTCAGTTCACGGCCGTCTATAGCGACCAATCACGGCACAGCAAGTCACTTCTGGTTCTGGTCCAGAATCCGACTTCCCTTTTAGCAATGGCCGCTCTTGCGAAAATGCTGCAGAAGGACATCTCCAAGTACAACAACTTCCGCTCGTGAGGGTCCATTTTACCAAATGCCAACACGTCGTAAAGCACATACGCCAAGCCTGTTGTGCACGAAGCAGCGGGATTTACGCCCTATGCGGTTTGACCGTATTTTTTCACGGTGCGTGGCCATGCAGATTTTTACGCAGCGCGATATTCACAGAAACACGCACCATGCGGGCCGGCCTAAAGGATACTAGCACAATCCGCGTTTTCACCGATTTCGGCTGAACGTTCCCCAGGCCGCGCGTTTCTACATCGTATCGGGATAGCTCCGTCACCAGACTGCATCCACTGCTGAGTCCCAGAGGACACTGAACACATACTGTTCAGCTGCGAGCGATTCACGGCAAGTCGAGAAGCTCTCCGGGATGTCCTGGTCAGACACAAGAACGGCCATCTTGAACTCTGTGACTGGCCCGTAGCACACCGACATGTTTCACACTGTGTGATCTCCTTCCTTAGGATTTTTATGGAACAAACGTCCCTTTAGACTCCTAGGTAGCAAGGCCTTGCTACTACATAAGCGTACTGGAGTAGCCGGCCCAATGTGAAGTTGGGCTAACATCTCCATATTTTTCTTCTTTTTTTTTACCAACCAACCAGAGAGAGCCGGCGTCACCGCGCGGCTAACTGGCGAAATAGAGTGGCTGTCAATCATGGCGTGAACTGAAACCCTGAGCGTGATGTCTCCGTTCGTCATAAAGGGTTAATTGAACATAATCTGAAGTTCATGGAGCGTCCGGGATGCAACATCGTACCTGAGGTACTTATCTCTCATCACAGGCTGGAACAAGGTTATTACCAGTGTTGTGTGCCCGAGCAGCGAGCATATACTGGACTTCTTCTGCTGTGGGCTAAGTCTTTCGCACGGAGACCGAAGAAATGAAAAATCTCCCCCTTGTTGTACTTTGCTTTGCAACTGCTGAACGAACATGCTGCTACCATCTTTACCAAAAAGTCTTCCGCTCCATGGGTTGACGAAATGTGCCTCTTACCGCAAAAATGTGCAACCCGATACCATGTGCATACTTGATGGCAGACGACGAATGACAACCAAAGTGTTTTGCCAAAGTCACGATGGAATACTCCATCGTGTTGCGCATGGTCCGTTAACATTTTATGAAATTGCGAATTTTATGCAGACAGGCCCTCTTCTTGGGTAACCAATAAGTTGACCCTCAGACAGCACTCTCGTAGCACAGCACTGACAGACCCGTCTGCTGTGCTTGGGTGAGCAGTTTCTCAGATTATTTTTGCGTCGCCAGTGCACGACCTTTGTCATTACCCAAGATTATGTTCAGGTGACGCCAAGGACATTAGAGGAAGACACCAAGGATCCCTAGGGCTACTCCAGAAAGTCGAGGGTAGACCACATATTATTTAGGATAACCATAGGGTCGCTTAAGTCATCCCCAGGACGGCCACCCCTGCGCGTCTTCGGGCACCCAGTTACCCCAGCGCGTCTTGGGGTACCTCAGGGCATCTTCAGGTTACACAAGGGATTCTTTGCGTAACGCCAGGTCTTTGGGTAACCCTAGGGTATCTTGGGGTAACCCTAGAAGTTGCTGGCGTCACGCCAGCAGAACCTCAGGATTTCTGGGTAACCTCATACGTTTTTTTTTTTTTTTTTCACCAGGGAAAGTACGGAGAACAAATGATGTCAAGGGGAAGAGTGTACGAAACAAACAACAACTTTATTTCAGGATGATGGGAGGTGACACGGGTCACTTCCCAGCACCTTGGCACTGGCTGTGCTGTCTGAGGATTTCCCTGGGTTTTTCGAACACCGTCTAGACGAATGTCGGCACACTTCCCCCTGAAGTCGGCCCAGGACGCATCTGTTCACGTCAGTGCGCCGCTCGTAGCCACAGTTCCTTCACGGAATTATTTTTAAAAAACGTTGCCAGTGCAGTCACGCCAGTGCACATCGCAGGCGTTGAGCGAAACGTCTTCGAGAACCATCGATTAATAGTTCAAGACATTGCAGCCCAGCGTAACATTAGTGTCGGCAGTGCGGAGACAATCATCCACAAGCAGTTACTGTTCCGCACATACACATACACACATAAATGGGATGATGATGTGGTGGGTCGTTCTCCGCCGTTATGGCGGTACACTGCTCCATTGCGCTTGTGGAAGGGACTGTTCCGCAAAGTCTCTGTTAGATGAGTTTTCCGACACCTCACTTCTAAAGGGAGCGCGCATGGCAGTCTCTGAGGTCGCTCTGAACAGGTTTCAATCCGAAGGAGACGAATTTTTGCGATGAATCATCAGATGTGACAGAGATGCATCTGTCTGCTGGGAAATCCATGGGAACCGTCTTCGGGGACATGCTGGGTGTCGCCCATGTGGAACTCTTGGAGCAAGGGGTCACGATTAATGCGCGGTAATACTCCACGTTGATAAAGGGTGGCGTGTAGCGCAGTTAGCAAGAAAAGGCCTGGGGGTGTTGTCGGGTAGGGTCATTCTTCTTCATGACAATACCCGGCCTCACACAGCGAATTTCACGGTAGCAACTCTTACCGAAATGCCCTGGAGGTTTTGTCCCATGCCCCGCACACCTCAGATTTAGCCATCAGCGATTACCATCTATTTGGGCCCATTAAAGAGCACCTTTGAGGAAAAACGTTCCACACAGATGAAGCCCTCAGGAAAGGTGCCCTCTTCCTCCTACACCAAATTCATGAAGGAGGAACAACGGCGGCACTGCAAAGCCAGAGATAACCCCGCAGACCTAGTGACCCGCGGCATCTCCGCTAGATGCCTGCAGAACAGCCCGCTGTGGTGGAGCGGTCCTCCATGGGTGTCCGCAAACGATTTCAGTCCTCCTGCTCACCCGGACCCAAATGTCAACGACACCTGTATGGTGGTGACCGCTGCACCAGAAGCTCTGGATACCGAAGTGGTCGTTCATCCAGTGTCTGCCCCACAAAACTGGATGGACCTCTCTGCCTACAGCACCCTTTCTTGCGTTCTACGTGTTACGGCCTGGTGCGCCAGGTTCGTCCACAACAACTGTCCCCGCCAACCGTTTGTAGCGGGGCCACTAACGCCCGAAGAGCTTCGGCACACCGAATACATATGGGTCTCTCATGTCCGAAACGAAGCCTCTCGGCACGACGTCTTCGACACGGCAGCGTTGCCGCGGCATCTTCGTCGATACGATCGTGTTTGCCAGCCATTTGTCGACTCCTCCGGCATACTGCGCGTCGGCAGTCGTCTTCACCAACTTCAGGAGTCGTACCAGCTCAAGCACCCCACCCTCCTCCCCGCGAAGCATCGATTCAGGAAGCTCGGCATACGGGACATCCGCAAGACACCATCGCAGAGGTCCAAAGTAAAGTTTGGGTTATCCGCGGACGGCGAACCACAAGACGTGTCCTACGGTCATGCTTGAGCTGGCGAAGACTAAAGGCATACCTTGAAACAGCCCCAGTGTCGCCCATACCTTGGTAGCGTATAACGCCACCAAACCCTTTCACAGTTGTCGGCGTAGACTTTGCGGGACCGCTGCATATCTCACATTCAACTTCTCTCAAGACGTACGTCGCCCTTTGCACGTGCGGTTTCACAAGGGCTGTTCACCTCGAAGTTGTGTCCTCTATGAGCGTGCCTGATTTCCTGCTTGCCTTCCGACGTTTCATCTCTAGGCGTGGGGTACTATCCCTCATCTTTTCCGACAACGCTCGCACCTTTCGCAAGTGCTCGTCCCTCCTCTCCCTGGTTGGTGCAACGGATGTCCTGGACTTTGCCGCCCAGCATCGCATCGCCTGGCGATTGATTGTCGAGCGAGCTCCTTGGTGGGGAGGCTGGTGGGAATGGCTTATACGAACTGTGAAGGAAGCCCTAAGACGCTGCCTATGAAGAAAGCGGCTCACCTTCGCACGAAGAGTTGAAGATAGAGTTGAAGAGTTGACTACGACACTGTGTGAGGTAGAAGCAATCGTCAATTCCCGTCCACTCACGCACATTGGAGCTGATCCCGGGGAGCTTGAGCCACTTACCCCATCGCACCTTCTGCTAGGTAAACGAGCAGTGGCTTTGCCTGATGAATTCGCTTCCGACCCATCATGCCATAACGACGTACGACTCAGTTTTCGAGACATTCAATAGGTAAGGCGGCAGTTCAGGAAGCATTGGACACACAGCTGCGGTCAGCGCACGCAACCACCTCACCAGCAGCATGCGAGACTCAACTAAAGGAAGGCGAGGTTGTGCAAGTCCAAGATGAGAACGTCCGTCCCTCTTTCTGGAAGTTGGCTCGCGTGTCAAGCGTTATACGAGGGCGACACGGCTTCATACGGGCGTGCTCGCTGTGCCTGGCCAACGGGTCATTGGTCGTCCGACCCGCACAAAGGCTTTGTCGCCTCGAAGTTGACTGGCCCATATCCCGGCGCGTGATGATGTTGCGTAACTTAGAGGAGGACGATGGGCCACCAGGTGCACGGGATCGAAATGAGCGCGCGGCTCCTGGCTCGGGCTTTTTGGATTCTGTTTACTTGTTGATTAAAGCTTGTTGGAGTTCGTCACGAGGAACCTCAGTTTGTCTTGCTGATTTACGTACCAGGGGCGGATTACTGGCCATTGCATCGGTGCGTCGGCCTAACGTGGCAACGCCCACCGTCGGGCAAGCGCGTGCTGCCGACGCACGGTCTGAAGTGGTCAGTAAGGCCACCGTCGTCCGCTGGGTAGGCGAGCCTCGCCAGCGCGAGGAGCAATGACGCTACTCTCGATGGCAGAAGCAAATCTATCAAGCAAAAAGCCTAAATTTGACGACATTAACATACGTTGTATTTACCTCTAAGAAATATAAATTTTGTTGACGCGTGAAAACAAACCTTCTTGCACATACTTCGCTAGATGAGCACGTAAGACACGAATCTGCCAATGCGAATCCAGTGCAGTGTCGTCTGCTGCCGTCATCGGCTCGAAGAGAATCCTTCGGTGCTCGGAGCTGTCTCTTTTTCATTTCACGCGAAACATGTGTTGAGGATTAATCGCGTATTTTATTTTAGCATTACATTCGTAGAAGACGAGGACGGTGATCTGTGCACTATACGCCCGCATGGAAGATTGCTATACTGACGAGGATAAAGTTATTTGGTGAACTTACGGTGTGCTTGCTGAGCTTTTCGAGTGACCTCCTCCTTTTTAGTTGTACAACTAAACTAAGCAGTTATTCGGGTAAGAGCTCAGGGCGACAAGGTGATGGGCTTGATTAAGACATTGTTTGCTGGTACTTCAGTTTCTACTGGAGCAATGCAGGTGCGTCTGACAAATTCATAATCAAGACTTGATCACGGCGAGCCAGTTCCCTGGCACATGCTCTGCTCACTATGGTTATTAGTACGCCTTGTGGTGCATGACAACTTCTCTTCGAATGCGGATGCTCCATCTGCCTGGATCAGTGGCCCTCCCAGCGGTCGCATACGTGGATGATCTGTACTTGATCCTCACGGATGAGGGCTCAAAACGTAATGTCCAAGTTAATCTCTTTAGCTAAGGGGGAGCGTAGGTCGACATCGGTTGCTCGGCACGCGTGCCTTGGTTATGTCCCCGTTCCTTTCTCCCCTTGTCCCTGTTCTTTCTCTGTTTGCTACCCACGTGACATACAATATGCCTGCCGTGTACGGGCTCTTACACGTTCTGGACCCTTTGTTGTGCTCATTGCAAGCGCCAACAGTTAATTCCATTATAGTCGTGAGTAGCTGCTGTGTCGTACTTCTCTTCGTTTCCGAATTAGAGTCCTCTCCACAACAGTATCGCGGTGTGGTACGTCTGTAGCCACGGCGCGGCGCGCATGCGCGGTGAGTGGAGAGGGAAGGAGAGGGCGCGTGTAGAGCGCGACTCGGCGCCGAATTTCTGCCCCTTACCTACAGCGGAGCTGCTCCGTTTGTTACCAACCCTGTGCTGTCACGTGGGATAACAAATGACAAACCGGGCTGATGGAGGGAACGACGTCCACCGGAGGAAGCAAGGCAAGCCGTGTAATTGCGTTGAGTTCCTACGACCCTTTTGGGTGCGTGCGGAATTGAGCAGTGCGCCATTGGTATCACAAGGTAAACGTTGTATTATCAAACGTGAATCATAGCTTATCTGTGAGATTGTCTGCGAGACCGCCAACCCTTTGCTTTCCAGCTACACGGATGGACATGTTTCCGTCTATGACGTGTTGAAGCGGCGTTCGTATGCTTTGCGAGCGAAATTAATAATTCGTTACCCATTCTAACGAATATAGGCATGCGTTTCCGAAGACAACAGTAATCCAAACATGAATACACACAGTTAACTGTCATCTTCATTCTGCTCTGCAAACCAACGGAAACCTGAAACGGCAAAACCGAAACCTCTCGCCATTCCATGCTCTGGTCCGGGTCCCGTGATAATAAAGTGACGAACGAACGACAGCATACAAGCAAGTGGAAAGTGGAAAAATCTTCACTGCTTGTTTGTTTAACAAATACATATGAGACACGCACATATTATGCCGAATTTAGACAGCAAGTGATGAATTTAGGAAAACTCTTGCACCGTACCGTCAAAAGCAGCCATCATGTGTTGCCCTAGCTCGAACTCGTAGGCCTGAGCTTTACCTTTCTGCCCCACGGCATCCGCACAGCAGCTGTTCATCCCCGATTGTAGGGGTTTTTCTCGCTGTACTAAGCAACTTTCAGTATTACAGTGGGCTTCTAGTCATTCCATTGATATCCTTTTGCTGCAGCAAACTCATTTTCTTTCAGCAAGGGCTGTCAGGAATTTAGAGGCGAACCATCATGTTAGGGTGTTTTTTAGTCACGGTCACCTCGTCGGTCAGGAGTTGGCATTATAATTTTTCCATCTTGTCGCGGCGTGATAAAGTGGTTTGATCGCGATTGGGATGGTCGCGTTATTTCGGTTGAGTTGGACCTAGCGGGCACAGTTCTCAGAATTGTGAACTTGTACGCTCCGGTGCGCCGGGGTGACCGTACGGAAGTTTTTAGGGGACTCGATTATTTCATGGTGGGTAACCCAAACCTTGTGATTGCGGGGGACTTTAATTGCACTATTGACGGTCATGGGAGTGGAAGCAGGCCTGTAAACCAGGGCCTGTTGCAATTAGTTGGCGGCCTAGGACTCATAGATGCATTTTCGCACATAAATCCTGGAGTTTACCACTACACGTGGTGCAATGCTCAGGGTGCACATAGCCGACTTGACCGTTTGTACGTTTCTCCTTGTTTGGGTAGCCATATTTTGAAATGCGATGTGCTTCCCTCTGGAGATCTTTCTGACCATGAGGGTGTGCGTCTCTCGCTCACTGGGTTGCGAGGTTCTCGCTCCGGATCCGGCTGTTGGAGGCTTTGTGCCGAGCTACTGCGAGACACAGAAATTCGTAACGACGTCAAAGCGTTCCTTGTTGATCGCTGCGCTGACACTTTAGTCTCACCGGAATGGTGGGAAGAGACCAAACTAGGAGCCGCGAGACTTTTTCGTCGATGGAGAGCTAGGCGTGCAAGGGAGAGCCGGGAGGAACTTGTGCAACATCGGGAAGTGCTGTCTATTTTGCGCCATCCTGGGTCGCGAGGCCCAGGCAATGATGAAGCCATACAGGACGTGCTAGGGAGGCTAGCCTCTCTGAGGTTACGTTTCTGGGGCCAGTTTGCGGCAGCACAGACTGTCGAGCGCTGGTCGCGAGAAGCATATTGCTCTCGCCTTTTACTTGGCCGTTACCTCCGTCGGCCTCCCGGTGTCATCGAGCAACTTGTTGCAACCGACGGTTCGGTTCAGGAGCACCCTGATGGAGTTCGATCACTGCTGCGTGATCATTTTATGGCGCTTTTTGACTCCGTGCAGCCTGCCGACGTCGAGGGTCGAGCGTTTTTGCCGGACGCACGACGTATCGAGCTCAGTGCAGCTCCGTTCTCTGTGGACGAATATACTGCTGCCGTCAGAGCTCTTCACACAGGAAAGTCTCCCGGTTCCGATGGCCTCCCAGCTGAATTCTATAAATGCTTCTGGTCCACTCTTCGGAGGCCTTTGACAGTTCTGTTGAATCAGTGCTTGGCACGACGTCTCCTCTGTCCGTCCATGCGTGAGAGCATTGTCACCTTGTTGTGCAAGGATGCTTCCAAAAAACAAGACCCAAATGCCTATCGGCCTGTTTCACTGCTTAATACTGACTACAAAATTTTATCAAAAGCGATTTTGCAACGCATCTCTCCAGTTCTTGGTACAGTCATTCCTCCTTTCCAGGCCTGTGCTGTCCCTGAGCGGTCCATCACGCTTCATACGCAGGCTTTAAGAGACGCCTTGTATTGGGCACATAGTCGGCGGCGACCTTGTGTTTTAGTGTCGTTTGACCAAAGGAAGGCCTTTGATCGTGTGCTTCACGAATACATGTACCGTGTGTTGGAGGCGAGTGGGTTTGATCGTGAGATCATATCGTGGTTCCGAGCACTGTATGCTGGTGCGTCAGCTTCCATTGGTGTCAATGGGGGTACCTCTGCTAACTTCCCCATAAAGGTGGGTGTCCGCAGGGCTGCCCCCTGTCACCAGCACTGTATGCCCTAGTGTTTGGCCCGCTTTTAGAGTCCCTCGCCTCCTCGGTTGCATCCCGGATGCTTGCCATTCCGGGCACATCTGCGTTACCGCTTTTTGCGTATGCGGACGACCTGTCTCTCATCCTGACCGACGAGGAAGCTATCGGAAATGTTCTCCAGGTAATTGAAAGCTACGGTAGGGTTTCTAATGCACAGATCAATAGAGATAAAAGCGCACTACTTTTCGTCAACCTCATCCCGTCGTGCTCCGCACCCTTTGGTATTCCTGTGAAGAATGCCGTGCGCGTTCTTGGGTACACTCTTAACTCCGTACCCTTTAGTAAAGGGTAAAAAATCGCAATATTTTACCCTCTATTTCAGAAGCTACCAGGTACCCTCTGAGCGACCCCTTTTATAAAAGTTACAAGGAAACCCACTAATTAGAGGTTACGGCCTTCAATCCAGCACCTGCCCGTAAAGGGTACGCCAACGCGCGGCTTTTTATACAGGATGTTCATTTTTATTCGCAACAGAGTAGCGCTCATTTGGCAGGTGGGTTATGTGAATTTTTGCTAATTAATCGGTCCGTAGTTACAGACACATGCGTCAGGAAATGTCGGAGATGTTTGTAACTACGGATGGGTTAATTTGCGAAAATTAACGTAACCCACCTGTCAAATGAGCGCTGGTGTGATGCGAATAAAAACAAACACCCCGTGCGTGGGATATGGACAGACATTTACAGAACACACCAAGGTACCAAAATGAACCCGCAGAAAAGGAGATCTTGAACATATGTATATTACAAAAACAGAAGTCTGTCGAGAGGTGACACATTGTGCACAAGTGCGATTCTGATGTGAGGAGAAACCATGGTCGCTTTACCATGTATGTGGAAAAAAGAACTATCTTCTAAGTGAGAAGCAATGCATAAAAGTGCGAGGAAGCTAGCGAGTCAAAACAACTGACCTATGTTTGCTAAGCTGAACACACCCAACGAAATGGAGAATTGCAGCAGAAAAAAATTTATTCCACATTCGTGTTGCAGAGGCGAGCGCAAATGGCAATACAGTATTACATAAAACGCACACAACCTTGAGGAATATGAGTGTACAGTAACGCAGGAGACACCACATTACTGCGTTATCAGCTTTGGAGGCGCTCTGGGACGAGTTTGTGAGGTACTGCATTGCGCTGGTGACGGTATATGTGAACCTGCATGTGGGATCCTGGGAACAAAAGTTTGGGCAATGAGAGTAACAATTACGGAACCATTCAAATCGGTACAAAGCACAAGGTACAAAGCAGCATAAATGCAGGAAGGCGTTCACCCCGCGACTGAGTCTTAGAATATCGTAAGAATACAACGAGTAGGAAGCTGCGAATTATATATCTTGATGCATATATCCGCAGCTCGCAAAATGCACGCCGGTGTATTGACTTGGCGACCAAGTAAGAGCAGAAAAGTAGCAAGCGTAAGTGGCGTTCATATGCAGGACCGCAAAACGCTTGCCATAATCACAACAAACATGCGCTAAGAGCTCTTGCTATCAAAATAACGCACGTACCTAGCACAAAACGTACACTTACCCAGTGTATGAAGTGTGTGAATTAGGGCTGCGGTGGTGACGTTCGTTTTCGGTTATATATTCTTTGCAATCTTCGCACTCACTACACTTTCCCCTGAGAACACCGAAAATATCCTTGTTTGCTAGAGACATCTAGCTTTTCCGTTGTTCCTGACGATACTATGATAAACGCGAGGAAAACCACTGATTAAAACAGATTACACTTGTTAACGGACGGACGACGAGCGTTAAGCGTTTCAAGGCAACCGCTCTCAGTGTGGATAGACATAGACCAGGCTCGGCTACGCAGCGAAATCGGAAATCTTGGTGGTTGCGGCATTGACAATGGTTTTCCACCCTTTAGAAAGAAACATACTATCAGTATTCCAGACTGCGAGCTTATAATCTGTGTTCATACAGCATTGATAACATGTAGTCGACGTATAGGTGACGCTGAAACAGATAAAAAATAACAGCGTAGATTCTCAACTGTCGTCTCGAATGGGAGGCTGAAACGCGGCATTATGCTGAAAAATAGAAGGAAAACAAACGATAAGAAACTAACAAAGAAATTATCGTTGGAGATTTCGCTTAGAAGTTACAGTGCCGGAGTAGAGGGTACATTTATAAGTTACAACAAGCTGTTTTTGTTTTTTCCGAGATGTAACTTCTATTCGTGTTGTAAAGACATGACCTTGGTCGCTTTTAACCTCTAAATATACGTTACAGTGGTGTAACCTATAAGAAATCTCGAAATCTACGTCTATATAGAAGTTACATGTTTCTAAAAGTTACAATAAAAGGTACGGGTTTAAGAGTGTATGATTTCCTGCCTTCAGGAATATCTCCCAGCACCTGGGCACGTGTCCATATGCGTAGTATTCCTGTGCTCCGGGACTTGAAAGAGCTCGTACTCCCCATTACCTGCAGAGCGCGCCTTGCTGCGTCTTGGTTTCTGAGTAAATATTGGTATTTAGCCAATATCTCCATCCCTCCGCGGACTACTCTTCAGGCCGCTACACGTGCGGCGTTTCAGTTTATCTGGGGCGGTTCAGTAGAATGGGTATCAAGAGGTCGTATGTATCGGCCTCGCGTAGATGGCGGCCTTTTGGTGCCCGATTTCAAAGTGAAGTGCCTTGCCTTAGGTCTGCGCGCGATCTTTCAGGGTCTCCTAGAGCAGCGGCATCCTGCTCAGGGTCTACTAACTTTTCTGTTAGGACCCGACATTCGTTTTTTTTTTTTTTTTTCTGAGCTGACACACACTCGCCCGCGCTCAGAGTGCCTGGCTCACACCTGAAGGCATACGCTGTGGCAATGCGCAGCCTGCGAGCTTCTTTCCCTGATGATTGCATAACATCATGGCCCGTGCGGCGCCTTTACATGGCACTTCTTGGCCACCCCCGAACTCGACGCCTATTCAGCGCCACATAGCGTGGCGTACGACCACTGCTGGCTGGCTGGACGCCCGTCGGGCCAGTCTTCAGTGGCGCTTAGCGCATGACGTCTTGCCGCTGCGTGAGCGTTTTTCCCGTTTTGGTGTAACGTCACCCGGCTGTCCCTTCTGCGAGTACAGGGAGTCAGCAGAACATGCTTTCAGTTTATGTTTGTTGCCGGGTGCCCTGTGGCATCGTGTAGCAGGCCTCTATAGCCTGACGGATGTTGAGTGGAGCACAGTTCGTGGTCTGTACCCCCTCCCTGTCTCGCAGCGGGATAGGCGGCATTTTGTGCTCTTGGTGGTCGAAATCAACTACCAAGTGTGGATTTCACGCTGTCGACGAGTGCACGCACAGGAGAGCCGCAGTGTGCAGGAGGTGATTCGGCTAGTTAACGCCGGTATTCGCAAAGTTCTTTGCAGGGAGCGTGCGGTGCTTGGAGCAGTTGAGTTTCACCGTCGCTGGATGACCTCTGACATCCTCTTCAGGGTGGACAATGGCAAGTTCCATGTTAACCTATGAGGTGTCCACATCGTCGTGTTGTTCTCCCACTTGCAGCTTTCCAGTGTCATGGACTGTTGCATGGCGAAACGGACACGTATAGCAATCTCTGTCCAGCCTTAGTCGCTGGGCGAGAGTTGGTATTCAGAATGTTGTTCGAGTCTATTTGAGATGCTGCAGGAAGCCTGCCCCTGTGGCCGGCCTTCCATTTGATGCCAATACACTCTCATCCCCGAAGCTGTTCATCTGGTGCTTGAAGGGAACCTAGCTTGGGAAGTGTATATGCAGTACCGGCATATCGTTGATATTATCCTGGCTGGCAAAGTGGCGGGCGTGTTCTGTGCTCGCTGCTGCCTTGTGTTCTTTTTGCCTTGATTGGGTAAGTATTCGTTTGTTCGTGTTCATTTCTTGTGTCTTAGTGCAGCCTCACAATGTGAGGCCTGTAAAGTGTATACCGCCGGCGGTTGAGCCGTCTCTGACTTATGGCTAGCCGGCCTTTAGCGTTCTCTGTGACACTGCCTCCTGGCGTGTCACGGGTAGATTTCCTCCTTCCACTAGTGAAGACGGTAGGAAAAGTTGTGAAGAGCATGCGTCACATTGGAGGTCGGACATGCGACTTGATAGTGAAGTCAAGGGCTGCTGCTGAAAGGCTGAAAGCCCTTGGTTCACTTACAGTGAAGGGCAGCGTGATTGAGTTGGTCTCGCTCGAGTCCAACTTGGTCACGGTGACGGTTATTTCGGTACCGGACCCCATTCCCGATACCGCGGTAGAGACTGCACTCACGGAATATGGGCCAGTCACTAGGGTGAGCCGTGAGACATTCCTTATTCAGAAGGAATTGGAAGGAATCGAAACAGGGAAGCGTCGTGTTCTTATGGAAATGCGATCCCTTGTTCCGAATTTCATTAGCGTACGCGGCAAGCACTTGACCATCAATTATAATCATAGATTGAGAAGTTACCCGTCAAAAAGAACTCGTTACAAGTTAAGTTACCGTGTGCAAAATGTAACTAAGTTAATAACGAAGTTCTTCAGCCTGAAATGTAACTCGCAGTTACTGAGTTACTTAAAAAAAAGAACGAGTTACTTTCAAGTTACTTTGGACACAAAATAGCATTACGTAGGTGCAGCGCAGCGCAGTTGAGTTAGACCTTGAGTTGCCTGCGGAGGAGTGCAACACGCTTAGTTTTCGTTTATGTCCAACAATAGACCTCTCCCTGTTTGTAAACAAATGACGTCATAGTGTTCGACAGCGCCAAAATTTTGTAGAATTGAACTACGCTGGATGCTAGAGGTGAATAAGGTCGCGCCCGAAAACCACGCTCTTGAGGGGATTACGATATGGTTCCTTAAAGGGACGCGACCCTCGGTCCTACTTTTCTTTGAATGCGAGGCAGTGACCAAGTGCCCATTCGTGGAACACAGCCCTCCCTCCGATTTGTTTCGGTTTCAGTCTGCCTACCAATGTCATGATGACGTTTCTCTGGTAGAGGTATATTCGAACGCTTTGCATCTTTACGCCCTGTGGGCGCACAATGATTCAGCTTCATTGCAATAGCAGCAGTTCTTACTTCTTGAATAAAATACTGTCATTGATTGAATATCACGTTTTATGGTAAAAAAATGTCATGGAGGAACCGGAGAGAAAGCAAGAAAATATGTGGATGTGAGTGAAAAGCGAGTTAAAAGTAACTTGGAACTTAACATAAGTTACTTTGGCAAAGTTAGCTGAAAAAGGAACGAGTTCCTCTGAAAGTTACCACGGCGCAAAAGTATCGAGTTAAGTTACAAGTTACCAAAAAAAGGAACTTAGTTACAGTAACGAGTTACCTCGAACTCTGATTATAATGGCCTAAAGCGCGTGTGCATGCGTTGCAATGCGGAAGGTCATTTTAAGAAGGACTGCGTGGCCCCGCTTTCTACTCGCTGTGGTGAGGTTGGGCATGAGAGTTGCGATGCCTTGTGTAGGCGTTGCGGTGGAGACCACGCCGTGTCCGAGTGTTCGGCCGCGACGTGGGCTTCCCGTGTTGGGACTGGTCGCGTGCCACCGAAAGCACCCGTTGTGCCGGCTGTGCAAGCTGCGCAGGCTGCCAGTGCGGACACTCCAACCGTAGTTGTGTCTCGTGAAGATGAGCATCCCGTTCTAGAAGCTGTTAGTGTGGCGGCTGCGAATGAACGTGGTGTTGATGACCCTACACCTGACACAGTCGTGGCGTCTCCCGACAATGCTTCTCCCAGTGGTGAGGTCGTTGTCAAGGGAGCTGCTGTAACTCATACTGAGGCGGCGGTCGCAGTTAGTGCCGGGGATGCTGGTGGTGATACTGGAGTTGGGGGTGATGGGGACAGTGTAGCGTCTTCTAGCTCCGACAGGTTAGTTATTGACCTAGAGTTAGACGAGGAAGGTGCAGTTGCTGACGCGATGGATTTCATCGAATCTGCAGCGAAACGGAAGCGCCAAGCATCCGAGGGGTCTGCAGCGCGAGATTCCTAACTAGCGTTTTCGCGTCCTCAATTTTTCTCTTAATGTCCCTGTTCAGTCTTGCCACACTAAATGTACGTGGGTTCAGCAGGGAGGTGAAGCAGTTAGAAGTTATCGACTGGGCAAGGTCTGCTCGCGTAGACATCCTTCTCTTGCAAGAAACCGGGTCCCTATCCGGACGGGCTATAAAGTCTTTAGAGGTTTCGCATGGGCTCAAGGCGTTCTTTAGCTGTGGTTCGCCCCACAGAGCTGGCGTGGGAATTTTAGTTTTTCAGTCGTTTCGGTGATCTATCAGGTGGTTCGACACGGACACCGAGGGAAGGGTGGTGGCTGTCGAGCTGGAACATGAGAGTAAAACACTGCGTGTTGTCAATGTTTACGCCCCCGTGCGCCGCGGTGAGCGCTCGGATTTTTTTCGCAGAATTGACACGTTTTTTTATGGAAATCAGAACTTAATTTTTGCAGGCGATTTTAACTGTACGATAGACCGCCAGCACGGCCGGCTGGCGAACAGAGAGCTGGAGCGCCTGGTGAACTCGATTGGTTTAATTGATACTTGGTCCCACGTGCATGGTAATGCATATGAGTTCACCTGGGTCAACACACGTGACCACCACAGCCGACTAGACAGATTTTATGTCTCGCCAGGCTTGGCAGACTTCATCTCTAGTTGTGCGACCCGACCTGCTAGGGATCTTACTGATCATCACGGCGTTCCTTTGTCCCTATCTGGCCTGCTCAATTTTCGATCTGGTTGTTGTTTTTGGCGGCTGAACGTGTCCTTGCTCGAGGATCCCGAAATTAAAAGTGATATGCAAGATTGGCTATCGGAACAGTGTTCCGCACCCGATTTTGGGTCAGATCACTGGGAGGCTTGGTAGCAGGGAGCAGCACACCGTCTTCGGTCTTGGGGGAGACAGCGTGCGCGTGAACATCGGCAGTGTAGAGATGCACTCAGGCAGGTACTAGCTATTCTTCGCCACCCTGGCTCTCGCAGCCATGATACTGCCTCTGAGATAGACGATGTGCAAAGGCGCCTTGCGTCTCTTCGTATGCACTCTTGGCGCAAGTTCGTAGCGCAAAGAAACGTCGAGCGCTGGTGTCAGGAAGCTTATTGCTCCCGCATGCTATTGCGGCGCTATGTGGCGGGAAATCCGGCCTCGAGTATAGCCGAGCTCCGGTCAGCTGACGGCTCACTTCTAACCGAACCTAATGACATTCAAGCAGCGATGCGTGAGCATTGCGCGGCCCTTTACGAGGAGTCATCGCCCGACGAGCCCGTTATCAGCCGAGAGTGCCCACTGCCGGAGGAAAAGATAGAGCATGTAGGCTCGGCAGTGGCGTAGCCACAGGGGGGCTAGGGGGGGCTCGAGCCCCCCCTACCTGCAACGGACCAACCCACACAAATCGTGCAAATCTAAGGAGCACATATGGGGGATCAATGTGACGATCGCGAAAGTTCTTGCAGTTCATGGCGTCTATCTAAGCGGCACTCTTGAATGGTTTTCAAGGTATGAGCTTTTCATATATGAGCTTTCAAAGTATGAGCTTTTCAATCTCGTGAGACCACCTCATTGGTCATGACAGCCTATACATGTAATCGTATTGTGAACGTCCAAATCAACTTCTTTTTTTTTCATCCGCACTTTGCAGTGTGCACAAGTATGTGTGTTGTCGCACACAGGATTAGTAGGGAGGAGGCGAGTTTTCGTATCGAGCCCCCTATATTGGAGGTCTGGCTACGCCACTGAGGCTCGGGGCCGCTCACGCAACAAGAAATTCTAGCAGCTGTCTCCTCAATGTCGAACGGAAAGTGTCCCGGCGTTGATGGCTTCCCAGTTGAGTTCTACAAACGTTTCTGGCGGGTAATTGGTAACTCCTTGACTCGGGTATTTAATCTATGCTTGTCCCGAGGAATGCTATGTTCTAGCATGCAGAGTGGAGTTGTTGTCCTCTTGTGCAAGGACCCGTCCAGAAAACGAGATCCGGATGCATACCGGCCTATCACTCTATTGGCATGCGACTACAAAATCTTAGCCAAGGCACTTCTTTGGCGTGTTTCGCCGCACTTAGAAAAGGTGCTACACCCGTGCCAGGCGTGTTCGGTCCCTGGCAGGTCGTCAGACCTCCACAGGATAGCGTTACGTGATGCTATCCATTGGATAATGTGTTCACGCACAGCAACAGTGGTGGCTTCCTTCGATCAGTCGAAGGCATTCGATCGTGTGCGCCACAAGTACTTATTTTCAACACTGAGGGCATATGGTTTCGCCGATGGTTGGGTGCGCTTCGTTGAGGTGCTATACAAAGGCGCAAAAAGTGTCGTTTCCGTAGTTTGTGGTCTATCGTCTCCGTTTGACGTTACGTGTGGTGTCCGACAAGGATGCCCTCTCTCCCCCGCCTTGTATGCCCTTGCCATCAACCCTCTCCTCGGGAGGCTGTGTTCTCTCTCAGGTATCCTAAGGCTACCTAATAGATGCCCACCGCCTGTGCTTGCGTACGCTGATGAGGTCTCCGTCATACTACCGCGCGAGAGTTCCCTAGAGCCAGCGTTGAAAGCGTTCGAAGACTATGGTACAGTTTCTGGGGCAAGATTGAATAGGTCCAAAAGTGTCGCTCTTTTTCTAAATGTTCAGCCAACCTGTGCTGCACCGTTTCAAGTTCTTGTAAGACCTCAGGTTAAAATCCTGGGAGTTGTTTTTGACAGTGCAGGGGTCTCAGCTGTCAACTGGCCTCGAGTATTCAGCCGCTGTAGTTCTGTGCTGCGAGAACTTAAGTTTGTTGAACTGCCGATCACTTTTCGGGCACAGCTGTTAGCAGGATGGTATTACAGTCGCTTGTGGTTTTTAGCGGCTGTTTCATCCCCGCCAGCGGTAATACAGGCAGCTATCACAAGACACGCGTTCCGCTTTCTCTGGGGCGGATCCGTTGAATGGGTCTGTAGGTCTCAACTCCACGGAAGCCGTGATCTCGGTGGCTTGGGAGTACCGGCTGTGCCAGAAAAGTGCTTGGCGCTTCAATCGCGTATTCTCTTTGAGGCTCTCCGTGCGTCAGAGCACCCGGCCTGCGCATTAGTGCAGTATTTCCTAGGATACGCCACCAGGTGGTTCCTCGAAAGTCCCGAGCTTCGCCCAAGGGCGGAAGTATTCCCTGCTTATTTTTGTGCTTGTGTTGCTGTCGTGCGGCGCTTGCGTGTCGAATGCCCAGATGAAGACATTTCCTTGTGGAGCGTCCGTGATTTCTACGCCGCCTACAGGGAAATGCGACCGGGTCTCCCAAGGCCAGCAGTGCCAACGAAATTCGGCACCGGACGGTTGTCCGTCTTGTGGCATATCTGAGACAGCAGAACATTGTTTTTTGCGATGCCATATTCCACTTTTACTGTGGAGTAGGGCGGCGCAAATATTTGGGCTCCCAGCAGCTGATTGGGCCACCGTAAGGTACCTGGAGCCGTTGCCGGTCGCACGCGCAGAGCGGAAGCAACTAGCATTGCTGATTTCGGAAATTAACTTCCAAATTTGGATTCGCCGGTGCCGGCTGTCCTTTGGTGGCCCAGATGTTGGGAGCATGGCTATTTTTCAGGCAGTGAGAGCGGGGCTGCGTGCACATATCATCCGTGAGCAGTCATTATTTGGGTCTGTGGGTGCTGCCGCCGCTGGCTTACAGCGACTCGGCTCTTTGATCATGATCAAGGTGAGTGGCATATCAAGTTCTAGTAAGCCCACTAGGACTGTACTGCTCCCCCGTAGCGACTCTTCCGGGGCTTCAGGATTGTTCGCAGGGTATGGCACGTACAAAAAGCAATCTCCCTTTGGAGCGTTGTTATCTGGTATGTAAGATAGAGTTTGTGTAAAAGAGGCTACCTCCATAGGTAGTTATCTTGCTTGATGACAAGACACACACTCATCCCCGAAGAGCTGGTCTACGAGACCACAGTCCGCCCTCCCGCTCACTTATAGTGTTCGCGACCGTTGTCGACACAGCAGCCCCGACCTGGTTATCTGGCCCTTGCCTTTCTCGAATTTATGTCCTTCCACACTTGATCCCCGTAGGACCACCGCGCTTACTTCACCCGTGACTTATCGTCATCATCATTCTAAGGAGCCAGTCCGAGTAAAGTGAAACTAAGAAAAACGGGCATATTTCCTGGTGACATCGCGCTGAAGTGTTTCCAAGGTATTTAACCACATGTTAATGATGCGAACATGGTAACCTTCCTTGGCCGCCAGCAGAAGCTCGATTACACACGATTCGAGTACACCGCAATGAGCGTTAACGGTACAGAACTGCAGGGGGGAGGGGGGGTATGAAGATTTATTAAAGAAAAAAGGAAAGCTCAACCAGACAAACAAAACTTCAGTGTTATACACACCCTTCGGACACCAATGGAGTACTGATCAAATGTGATTGGAGGGTGGTTCCTCCTGCCAGCATGCGCACTCTTCGTTACAATCAGCCAAATCTTCATTCTCAGCCCTACTGAAAACATCAACAAAGTACTTGAGATCCTCGTATTCCTTCCACGATGCTCAAAATTGTTTGATAAGGAGAAAGGCGACATCTTTGTCCTTTAGTGGACGGGGGTACAAGTCACATCTGTTGGGAGACCTTGATAGGATAGGTTTTCCTTCGCGTGAATACTGACACATAACTGGACACTGCGAATCTGCAATGAGGCTCTGCGAGAATTACCGGTCGTCTTCCATTGGCACGTCGTTGGGTGTGGAACACTTTAGTATTGCTTATCTCGAAAGGCAGGATGCATGTAGGCCTCACGACATCCGCGCAGTACGCCTTCCAATGCCAGTAGTTTTCAGTCGCTAGGATTGTACCGAGCTCTGCAAAAGCTGTTTGTAGGCGGTTGGATTAAGGATATTCTTCGTGCATTCGAGTGTCTTTTTCAGTCCTACCAAGACTCTGTCAGCTGGCAATTAGCTGTGACCGCTCATAGGGAACACAGCAAATTTGGACACTGTATGAGGAGCTTTGTTCTGCTGCAACCATCAGAGAGAACCATACAGATCATAGGGGAGTCTTTGCTTTCACCTGCACAGCCGTCGGTTACCAGCCGCGCCTCCCCGATGCCGTTCTAGCTGGCATTTCGATGTGCGTTGTGCACCGCACTCACAACATCGATGCTTCCTTTGGCACTCCCATCTTTCTTTCATGTGTAACAATGGACAGCATGTTTGGGCATCGAGCCATCGGCTAGCTTTGTGCGACGCACACATGGTAGGCGGCCGTAATACCAAGCCGTCCTTTCGGGTTTTCCTGCCAAAATAAATAGATCCCCCCCCTTGCTGACCAGGAAGTTTTGACTTACAGTAGTTTGGTTGACAATCAAAGGGAAACCTCATCAGATTTGCCCGCCTTTCCTTAAGCAAACTATAGAATGCCTGATAGTTCAACTTGTGTAGGCGCTCTTTTGTCATTACCAGTTGCCTCTTAGAAGGATCGTTTTTACTTTTCATGTAGTGTGCATTCATGAGGCATATATAGATCATGTGGTGGCGTTGGTGCATGATAGCGCTGGGAGAAGGTGGGGGAGAAGGAGGGAGAGAAGCGGCTGGGACAGTTCCTTGTAGGAGCTGCTCGGGGAAAGGTGCAGGCTGGCTTCACGAGGAAGGAACAGCAGCTTGTTGCGGATCCGGGTCCTTGGTGGTGCACCTTGGTTGTCTTCAACCTCCACTGCGCTCCACAGTCCACGCTAGCTATCGCACCGCTTCCGCATCTTCCGGTTGCCCTCCATCGGTGCAGCCATCCATCGGACACGGATCCAGTGAACCTCTGCGGTACCCGGTCTGGTTCGGCGACGTGTCCCTGGCAGCCCATAACATCCAGGCAGCAAAACCACGTTCTAAACCCTGCTTTGTGCTTACACTTCAATGTTTCCCACCATGCTGCCCACACTAGGTGCGGGCCAGCTGAACGGGCCGATTCACCACAGAGCAGATGCCACAGTTTTCACAGGGAGTTTTATCGCATGAGGCAATACCCTTCCCCATTGCTGGCGGTAATGTGGTCAAATAGAATACTGAGTCACCTCACAGTTACAACCGAAGTCCTACACTGCCCAAATACTTTAGAAGTGATTTTAGGGCAGAGCTTAGGTGGGCTAGATTTGGCCATGGACCAAACAATTTTGACATAGCGAGAAGGCGAGAGTCCAGCTGATTTAGAGACACTGAAAGTGTTGATCGTAAAGGTTGGCAGTGTTGGCAATGAAGCACGATGTGTTCTTCATCCCCTGATCTAGAACAGTGCCGCAGTGAGGTATCTAGGAGAGTCATCTTGTCCCAAGCAGTAACGCCACTGAGCTGTAAAAGGCACATTAAGCTGCATCCGACGAATTAATGCAGCGTTTTGACGAGAGATCTTTCGTGGCATCCGGAAAGCGAGCGTTGGATCAACTCCTGCAAGCATAGATGGGGAAGAATGTTAGTTGTCAACTGGCGGGAAGAAAGGGGTGCCACTAGACGTCGAAGAATGGAACGACGGCTCGTCGCCTAAATGAGAGAGCTGCTTCTGCGGCGCTGTCAGCCTGTTCTTTCCCCACGGGGGGGGGGAGGGGTGATGCCGCGCGCCACTGCGCCTGCCAGCCAGTTCCACAGGCACCGTCCTAGCGTGAGGCCACGACCATCTGCCCACTGGGACATTCTATCACCGCCGGTCAAGTCTCATGTAAAGGAACACCATCTCCTTTGCATGCTTTACAGCATCAGTACGTGTCAGCATGTCAAGTTCACAGTCAGACTCAAGTTCGATTGCCGTGTCGTTACCGGTGGCAGGCACCTCGAGTGTATGATGCACATTAAATTTTTAATCCGATAACATTATTGGGCTAACTCCTTACGAATTCCTGTGGTCTGCGCCGAAAACTTAGCTCGGGCGATAGATGGTGACACGGGAACCGTGAGCGCAGTAAAGTTTATGGCAGGGTATTCAACGTAATTCCTTTCCTTTCCCGCATACAGCTCGCGTGCCGAGTGTCGCTTGAGAACCCGCTGGCGGCCAGGGGTGTCTAGTAAAGCATATCACCGGGCGTGTTTGATAACTGAAGTTATCACGAGGCAGCTGCTTGCATAGGAATCCTACGTTATGTTACATCTTACACGCGAGACTACCAAGGCGGGAGAGCGACGTCATGCTTCGTCGTGACGTGGGCCTGCCGACATAAACAAACGGTTGTTCTCGGACTTCCTATGTTGGTGCCTCCGTGGTTGGTGGATAGGGACCATGAACAGATTCCCGCAAAATGTGAGTTCTCGATGGAGAATGGCCCTGAAGGATTACCTTTATCTGAAATATATCCTATCTTTGCCATATCGCACCCCATACGGGCGCAGTTCACACGCAAGAAAAGCATCGAGCGGTGGAGCGACACTCCCTCTACAAGTGGCCTGACGTCACTTGCATCATTTGCTTACTCCAAGGTTGCACCAAGCTAGCCCGCTTGGGAGGAGATCACCTGCTTGTGACGTCGCATCTAGCTTCTACGTCGCGCGGGCAACGGTCGGGTCACAGCAGTCGTCTGTTTTGCCGTGGTTGTTAGTTATCATCTTCCTTATGCTAACCAATGCTTGGCTCATACTCCGCATGGTGAATGTACGCCATGGGACAAAAGTTTACGGAACACGGCGCCGACGTATATTTCATCCTAGTGATCCCCTACTAGCTATCAGAAAGAGATCCCTGTTTGTAAACAAATGACGTCATAGTGTTCGACAGCTCCACCACTTTGGTAGAGTTGAGCTACGCTCGAAGCTAGGGGCGAACACGGTCGCGCCCGAAAACCACGGTCTTGAGGGGTTTACCTTGGCCCCTGATAGGGACGCGACCTTCGGTCCTGCTGTTCTTTCAATAGGACGCAGCGAACAAGCGAACATTCGTGGAACCCATCCCTCCCCTTCCTGTTTGTTTCGGTTTCAGTCTGTCTACCAACGTCTTGATGACGTTTCTCGATATAGGTCTATAGGAAACGGGTGACCGACTATTCTATCCATCTCTCAGTATGTGTGTCCGCTGCAGTTTGCTGCGAGGGTGTCGCTCCAATGGAGAAATGCGACATCCCAGTGTTCTGTAAACTTTGTCCAAAGATGTAGTAGTGTCCAGAAATCCATTATACAGGGTGTCCACGCTAAGTGTGAAGAGATTTTTTAAAAATATATCAATCACTTTTTCCGAGATGAAATCAATTGCAATATAGCATATGCTGAAGGGCACTCCCTAGGGGGGCATTAACAGACTCCTAAGGCAATGTCTCAATTAACTTTCAATAATTAACTTTTTAATTATAAAAGCTACGAAGTTGCTCCAATGAGAACATCTGATCTCTTCGGTCACCAGATACCAAAGCCGCTTTCAGAACAAAAATCCGTTCGATAGATCGTCCGCAAAAAATTCGTGAAGGAACGCCATTTTTTTCTTTATTTTATTCATTGCGCATCTCTAGAGACGCGTCTTTCCTGAGCCCCCAATACGAGAGGATGAAAGAGCACACTATCGCCTCTTGCGTCCTGGAAAAAGATTGAAAGAAAACAGAAAATGCAGCCCAAGATAAGGGCAGTCGCGATAGAGTCACCCGATAGATTTGTGTTTTTGTTTTGTTTCCGCAAGTTAAAGCTAATCTTCGACGCATGAGGCGGCACTGTGCTCTTTCACTCTCTCACACTGGGGGTAAAGGAAAGCCGCTTCTTTGTTATTTCTACAATAATTTACATGTACAGAACACGCTTACGAAGTATTTCCTTTGAAAACGAAGCAGGAGTCATAAAAACGATTTTTTAATTTGCGAGAGCCTGGATCTGGCCGGTCTGCGCCGATGGAAGTTTTCTGTGGGCAACACTGGTCGGCAGACGTCGCCGTACATGCATTCCATTTTCTACGTGTCTTGTGTTCGTTCTACTCTCATAGTTCCTGCGTTTTTTATTCAGTAATGAGCAAAAAGGAGAGGTAGGACCGAGATGCTGCTTCAAAGCGTGTGACAACAAGTCAATTTCGACATCGGCTGTCACCTATTTCTCCTTTCAAAAAGACGAACAGCGTTACCGTCTGTGAAAGGCAGCGCTACAAAAGGCGCGATACATCTCAATACAGTCATCGTCAATTTATGCATGAGTAGACAGCGCTTCAAGGGAGTGCCATTACATGCAACATAACAGCTGCCTCAGACAATAACACCATTTTTGTCGTTAAATGAATTCAATGCTTTCTGGAGGACATACGATTTCCAGCAAAAGATGAGTGAAAGGGGATGCCGAGCGGGTGACCAGGACTTTATAAAATACATTTAAAAATGCGGGAGATCCCTATCAAACGTTGGTAACTTATGTGAGTGCGATAATGCTTTCGGGCTCTTAACGTATCAACAATAGCAATAGGTAGGTATCTACTACGGGACAGAGAGCAGCTGAAGTCTTTACAGTTCTTTACGAGGACAATTCACAAGCAGGACTACAGTCCTCCCGATGGCGTACAACTCAGGGGTAAATCGAAATCCAGGGGTTTTCAAACCATATAATTAAAATAAGGGACAGTACATACTATATCAGTTGATATAGATAGGGCAAAGCTTCTGCCAGATCTGTGTCCACAAGACAGTGTAAGGATCAATGGTCCCCGAAGGGAAAGGAGTAATTGTGTGAGGTACCCGAGGACGTACGGTGTGCAATCTATCTCTGGTCTTCTTGGAGGGAACAGACGGAGCTTGTTACTGATTGGACTTATAGTACCTATATGGTACCAAGGTGACCTTTTCTCAGCAGTCAAGCGCTCCCGTTTGTCAGAAGCCGGTTGTGGGTGATGCTTCAGCGGCAAGCGGCAAAGCTCTAGATGTAAAAGTCAATAGTCAGTTTTGAAGCTACCGAGCTCACTTATCGTGAAGCATTTGTTGACTCTGCTCCCAACGAAGTGGAGACGTGAGTATGGAGAAGTAAGCCTTTCCCTGACGTGATTTTCACAGAGGAGTATGTGGGCAGAGGATCACACATGTCTCTTGGTGTGTGTGATGTCCGTGAGGCCTTTAATCGCTGACTGTATGCTGGCGAAGAAACGCCGTGAACTAGTAAGGAATTTCGACTGACCAGTGGTGAAGGCCAGTCGAGTTAAAAATTCACACGGATGGCAAAGCATGATGCCATACACCAACCAACCGCGCAAAGCCGCACAGCACACGGCAGCACATGTCTTCCTTGACAGATGTATAGATGAAAAGAAGCAAAAGTGGAAAGTAAGGCGTCGAGCGCGTTCGATATCTGTGCGCCATTCTCTAGACATAGGCGCACGATGCTGGGTCTTCGTTCGTACGACATCGCAGGGGCTTCTGGCCAGCACATGAAGTGCTCTACTGCACTAAGCTGCGCAAATGTCTTCTGACATGCAACCAGGCGTTCCAAGAGGAGATTGGTTGAACCTTATGCCTGCCTGAATAGATTATGAATAGCGTTGCAAATAACTTTTAATTATCCTCAAGAATGTGGTGAAGACGCTGAAGGAACAGATAAGCCTCGAGGAGTTATGTGTTGAAGGTGCTGTATCTGGCCTCAGCTGCCATGAGCGCCTTGATAAAGAACACGACAGGCATCAACCACGACAAATGTAACTACACATAGGCCGACTTAACCTTCTGGAAAGCAGCCGTGGCATCATGCATTTCCTGGGTAGACTTAGCTGGTCACAACTGGTGCGGAGTAGTTCTTTGAGACGTCGAAGTAGAGCAGCATACTGAGGAATGAATCGCCGGTGAAAGCCCTAGAAACGAAAGAGTTATGCCAGAGGTGACAAAGGTAACTTCAAAGGTAAGGTGAAAAGGTATCCGTGACAAAGGTAACTTCACAGGGGGCGAATTTGTAGAGCAGCTATCTTGCAGAACAGACGTTCGTGCAAGGTACCCAAGGAATAACTGGCGGGTGCTTTTCACTTTACCACAGTTTGCATGTCCATCCGACAACGCCACATGGCGCCCCCTTTTAGACCGACGTAGGACTACGAGCGGACCGTACTTTCTTCTTTTTTGGTCTTTTCTAGGGAGAGCATGTGACGTGCTTTACGAACTTGGGAGGATAGGGAGAGTCTGGGCAAAGGCCCTCGACGGTAGAAACGAAGATGGTCGACGAGATGTAAGCAGGCTTGACGCGGTTAAGAGAGGCAGTGTCCTACTTGCCGTTGATGTCGATGTTGATGTTGGATCCCCGTACTCCCGGGACTGGAAAATGACGAGATTCCCAACACTAGCCGTTGCTACGTGACGGCAGTATTCTGTAGAACGCCGCCAGATGGAAACAGTTGAGGTCAATTATAATCACGGAGTTTGCAGCATTTAGCTATAATGACAGCTCTCGGCCCGGACCACTTCCAGGTATACAAACGTCATCGTAGACATGAAGAGCGAGACGCAGAAGAAGAGGAATTGTAGGTTTGTAAAGCCTGGTCCGCATTATTGCATTTCAATGGTTGCGTTAAGTAGGCGCCCCTCTTTTGGCGCACTCAAATCGTGAGTATGAGACACCAGGAGCAGCCACTAAACAGCGAAAAGCAACTTTGGAGTGCTACACTGCTCGCTCCCTGATGTCTGTCCCTTCCTGTTGTCTGCTCGTGCAGAGCACAGACGGCGGACACGTTGGCTTAATTTGAACCTAGTAACGTTGAAAGAGACGACTA